>NC_072807.1:37333437-37636953 GCF_028583425.1 Eublepharis macularius | reverse complement strand
TTCAAGCATGCAGGTAATGATCCATTTCAGAAACAAGAAGATACTGGAAAATATTCTATTATTTTAAAAACAATTTTATTCTGTATAGTTAGAAATGTGTAATTTTTAATAACGGCAAAGAAAAAAAAATCAGCCACACCTGAATAGCTAAATAACTGATTAACAGAATGCAGTGGTATAATTACCTAAACAGAAATACTGCCGATGTGCCGTAATAAATTGTCTATTAGTAAAAAAATACATTTCAGGGCACATAATACAGCATCCTTATCACAAATTACAGTAGGGATACTTTTTATTTTTTTTCAAGAATGTAATCAAACTAGAGAATTCCGAGTTAGTCTTTAAATGCAGCACTTAAAAGGGTAACAACTTTGTGCATTTTTTATTTTTTAAAAAAGTCCTTTTTCCACACATGGTAGAAATGCTGCGTTATTGCTGCAAGATGTCAAAGTTCAAGGCTCAAAAAGGTATGAGAATACAAAGATATTAAGAAAACTGTTCCGTATTTTTTTATATATTTATATATATAAAAAGGTAAAGCTTATAAAAGTTAATTTACAAACCAAGAACAAAAAAAAGTGGTATGCACGAGTTATATACAAGCAATCTAGAACATCTATAAATTTCCAAAATGCATAGCAGAAAACATACCATCATGTTCTTCGGGGTCTTCTCTGGTTGATCAATGCAAAAACAAGAGTAAGTGTTTTTTTTTCCCTCTCTCTCTAGATCAGCATGTTCACAAATTGAATCAGTTTCTCAGTCTGTCTCAAGATGTTTCTATCTAAGTAAGCACAGAAGCCATACAAATTTAGTAGTACAGAGAACTAAGATGACAGTGAAGACAGGTAAAAACATAAAGGGTAAGGCATCCCTGCTAGTTAATATGTTTTTTTTAGATGTTGTTAATTTACAGGCTGACAGAGGCAAATGAACCATCGTCATACCACATGCGTGCTCTCTCTCCCTATGACACCCCCCAACCCAAAGTTGTGTTTTCCATGTACAATTAAAGCAGACGTGCATGTAACTCACCCCTTTTAGCACAGGGGGGAAGGAGGAAAAAAACCCCTATATTGTGCTAGCCAAAAAGTTGATTTCCACTTCATGGGCAAAATGCACCAAAAAAATGGCAGTTAAAAAAAAAAAAAAACACCAACCTGGTGACCGTAATATTAGTCTTTGCATATTCTGAAACACGCAAATGTGTGTTTTTTTTTTTTCACATATAGAAAAGATTTTGTAAGAAAAAGGCCAAATTTCAGCAGTGGATCACGAACCAAATGTCAGTTCCTTTGAAAATAACAAATTGCATTGCTTCATTGGTAGTCAGAGAGATTTAAGTGATGGTGTAATCCGCCACGTCCGTGTTAAGGAAAGCCAGAGGGAACTTGCGAGAGCCTCGCCTTGGTCCTGGGGCGCCCTGCCCTGCCACTTAATGGCAAGTACCCTGACCATGGTTCAAGAATGTACTCACTATCCATTGTTAGTCAAAGCAAAGGTTGCTGGAACACTAAGAGAACTGTTAATACTTGATACGAGTGGTTCCATTTCTGGGTAAGGTCTTTTTTTTTTTTAAAAAAAAATCTTGATTTCACACTTAAGTCAGTCTACTACCGTTAAGGGTTAGAAGTGATCTATTAGAACCGAGACACAGTTTGCTCCAACAAGATAGTTTGGGTCCCCGGGAAGAGACTTGTTCTGCCAGGTTTTGGGGTCACCTGTAGGAGGAAAACAATGTGGTAGTTTAGTATCCATCATCAAAATGCCAACCTATTGGATAACAACACCCTTATGATAAGAAGTTTCCCGCAAGCTGCCTCCTGTTTTAGCCGGGAAAATAAATCTTCAGCTAGGAGAGGATTTAGGAACTAACTGATCGTATCAGGGATAGGCAAAGCACTTCTGCCCACGGCAGCCCAACACAGCCTTTTGTCTCAATTAATTCCCCCTATGGAACCACACAATTTCATTTCTGCTGTATTTTTAAAGCTACGCTAGCAAGGAATGCAAAAGCCAATCATGGTGAACATTTTCTTCAGGAACAGACACTGAAGAGGGGTTCCAGACGACCCTTTTCATGCCAGTAAGGCCTGGAATGGGCAGGAACGGAGTGGAGCTCGACTATGTGAGGAAGTCCCACTAGGCATTTTTCCCCTGCAGTTCACTCAAGAAGTTGGGTCTAGATGTCTGGGCAAAGCAGGAGATCCCCTTCTACACAGCCTAGTTACACCAGAGCGGGGGGAGGATTTAAACGGGAGGCTGACAGGCAAGACGAACTTAGCCGTGCAAAGTTGCACTCATACAGCAACTGACTGAAATCTGGGCTCCCGGCCTCTATGCGCACAATGGCTAGCATGCCTGCTCAAAGCCTGCCCAGGCTACGTCGCTAACGTAACAGGCAGCTAAGAGCCCAGTTCGAGCTGCTGAGCGCGCACCAGCATTGCACGGCTAAGTTTTCTTGCTGGCCACTGCTCTTTTTAATTCGTCGCCAGGTGGAGAGAGACTGGTGGGGTGGAGGGAGAGACGTTCTTTGGGCAGAAGCTGGTTGCCTAACCTGCGACGTAGAAGAGGCTAGCTGCAGTTCAAGAGAAGTTGCTTTAACTCTACTCAATAGGTGAAATATTACGAGAAACACTTGCCCCAGTCTATACGTCCGCCACATGACATGGAAAGAGACCTTCCAGTGGTCGCAGGGTCCATCAAGGCTCAACATGCAGCCTGACTGAGAGATCACCCTGTGGCTTTCGACTCACCCTGAGTTCTGGACCAAGCTGTTCACTAACTCACTCTTACAGGCACCCTGCTGCCACTTGCCGCAGGTAGCTAGGAAGTCCTACTCATGACTCCTGTCTCCCCCCCACCCAAATTTTTGTTCTAACTAGCTTTGGCCGGTCCTGTCTGTTGCCAGAGTAAAGAAGAACCAGAAAACAAGTGGCAGCTATGGCAGCTGCTGGGAAGCTTTTTCCCCACACAGGGTGGTGAATGAACTAAAAACTGAGCTTAGAAGTTTAAGTGCTGGAGGGTATCTGATTGACAGTCGTGTTCATGAAGGCAGATCGAGGGCTTCCGAATTGTTCTCTCTCATTCTGAGAACACGCAACCGCCCTTTATGTTCCCATCCTGGATAAATGGGAGATTCTCTTAGACTACCCATTCCACTCTCTTTCAGGTTTTCCGTTCTGGCGGTAAATGGATATTGCAAGTTTAGCTCCCTGATCTGAGCTACTCTGACCCCCATTGCAAGCAGTTATTCCCATTTTGCCTAATCTCCTCCCATAGTTTCACACACAAGGTACTAGACGTCACTTGCTAATCAGGGCATCTCTCCACTGGTGCAGAACAGAGATGTGCCTCTTCTGTGGAGTTCAGTTAGTATGCACGTGCCCGGAAACTCGTATGACCCTTTCAATATTAGACAATCCCTCTGCTAGAGCCTACATATGCTCTGACTTTTTCTAACACCACAGATTTCATCATTAACTTCCAACGTTCTACAAAAGACAAGTGAAAGTTCTACAGTTCTTGCAAGAAACTCATGGAAACAAACATGATGCACACAATAACTGATATGCAGACGTGATGAACTGGGCCCTCTAGAGGAGACCGAAACATTATGAACAGCTTGGAACTGGTTTGTAGATTTGAAGGACTACCTTTGCATTTTATGTTGGATAACCAAAGAATCACATACCCCATCACACCCCTGGTTATAAAAGTAGTCTTTCATTTGGATGAAAAGAAGTTTCCCCATTCAATTAATAAATTCAGACAGCGTGGGGTGCCTTTATGAGGGCAGAGGAGTAGACTTTTAGCAATATTTATGAAGGGTAAACAGAAGTTTCTTAAAACGCAAAGGTGCAGATTGAAGTGGTAACCAAGGATACCTTCCTTACATGGAGTGAAAACACAGTCTGAAAAACAGAGTCTAGAAGTAGCTGAAAAGTGAGGCAACTTTGTGGTAATGATGCAGTTATTATCATCCACTACCCAGGTAACTAAATACAAGAAATTTAGAGCATTAAATCCCCGGCTGTGCTACGGGGCTTGCTTAAACTTGGAAGTTAGCTGTAGCCTTTGTTCCATGAGATGAAATGAATCAAGGTAATATATTTTAGAGATAATGTGCTAAGTGCTTTTGAGTTCTTAAATGTGTTACAGGAAAGGTTAGTATGTACAACCAAACACGTTCATTTCAAAAGGACAGAACATGGAAAAACATGTCAAGGAAAGCTTAAGAGAGAGCAAGAGAGTGAGAAAGAGATCCCATAACCGACTGATTTTTTTTTTAGAAAGAAAGAAAACAATTATTTATTTAAGACACAGTATGGCTTACACATCAGAAGACAGAACTGGCCAATTGTGAAGTTGTCTCAAGGAGCAAAATTACTGATAACACACCACATTTAATGACGTTGAGCTGCAAGGGACAGATAGCTCTGGTACAGACAGAAAGAGGAGACCCTCGTCACAGACACACGCGGGAGCACACACAAAATATACTCTAATGGGGAAAGGAAGAAGATCTCTCATAATGGCCCAGGAGACTGGGAAGGACCAGCAAGCAGATTCTGCTTCTTTTCATTTCAAGTAAGTTCATGAACAGGTTCAGCAGTTACAAAATAAATACTTGGAAAAGCACGGCTGGAAGGCGTTATATGGATTATATTGGCAGCACACTGGATCCCTATTCCTTGAAACGGTCCAATTTTCTAGCACTTCCAGGTTTTTGAGCTTTTTTCTTAAACACACAGTAAATAGCTGCATGCAAGACATGCATAAGTACCAATAAAAATCACCCAGCCAGGATTTCTTTTAATAACTGGATCCCCATCAGAGAAGTGTCTGATGCCCTATCCCCCCCCTCCCCATCTTTTTGTGTCGACACAGTGGCATTGAAAAGGATAGATACATCAGTGACAATGAATACATTTTTTTAAATACTGTACACATAAGTACATCGCTTTTATATATCATATACAGGTATGTATA
This sequence comes from Eublepharis macularius, assembly GCF_028583425.1. Lineage (NCBI taxonomy): Eukaryota > Metazoa > Chordata > Lepidosauria > Squamata > Eublepharidae > Eublepharis > Eublepharis macularius. The sequence goes on along the minus strand of NC_072807.1, from coordinate 37,631,958 downwards.
CATTAAGGGTGTCAAACAGGTTAAAGTGGCTGGAAAAACACACCCTTTAAGACATTTTGCCCAATGTGTAGGAAAGGCGAAGTTGGTTCCCCCCCACCCCCCACCTCCACCCCAGGCTGTAACTTTGCAGCCACTTCATGAAATTGCTTGAAATTTAAACAAAAAATTCTATTTCACCCTAATGCTCTCTTGCAAGGGTTTCAGCCAACTGTGGTTTTCCTCCTATAGTTCAGTGGGAACTGAAGCAGCTACCGGGGAGGGAAAGCACAGGCACTCTATTCTGTATCTAGTTCTCTCAACTACCCACCCCCCAAAAGACAATCTCTCCATCACATTTAGAATTCAGAAAAAAAATTAGTTGAGGCAAGCACAAATGTGTGCAAACGAGTTTAAAAAAAAAAGTGAGTTGTACTAGGACGGGGGGGGGGTCCTTTGGAACAAGAGATCTTGGTTTTCCTTGGACTGCCAAATTGATACATTAACAGCTGGTGCATTAGAAAACTTGCCCGAAAGTATCAGGTGCATTGGCTCAGTTTAGTGGGAACATTACAGCTTTCTATTGTCGATAAAAGACTGCACCAGCAGTTAGAAGCGCCAATTAGGACCCCTAGCACAATTTACAAAAAAGAACACAACATTTGTGACTTTCTCATCTTAGTGTTTTGCAGCAGTATTAGTCCTTGAGAGAGAGACAGAGAGAGAGAGAGAAAGAGAGACAGAGAGAGTGTGAGATAGGAAACAAGGTAGATAATCGGTCCCACCGAATGGACCAATGGTTAAGTGTACAGTATGGTATTATCTACCTTGCTGTTCTGGTTTGATTTCTTGCAATGATTTTTGCATCATGAGTTAAGTGTGAGAAAGACACTTGTAATGAAAATGAAATGGAGAGCTGACACAAATACAGTGATTTCGGAATATATTTATATTACACAGTGCCACCTTCAGTCAGGCGGAGGTTAAATTATACGATAGCACCCGAAAGCCCCAAAAGGACAGAGGGAGGACAGCATACCCGACGAGGAGTCGGAGGATTTTAGAGCAAAAGACCAACCATCAGGGGTCATAGACGCACAATGTGGTAAGCGCAGCTCCACTGGCTTCAGGAATTTGAGTCCATGGGGCCCACACATGACCAAAGGGCTGAGCAGCGTTTCACCTGGCAAACAGACAAAGGGCAGAGGTTAGAAGAAACACGCTCCTCGTAGAAGTAATTCTCTATAACAGGTGCCACAGCTGAACCCTCTGAGCTAACAGGTGAGATCACGTGGCCTTGTTTTCTGACAATTTCAGTCGCCAGAAGAAGGGGAGGGGGTTCCCGAGTCATTTCCAGCTGCCCTCCTGACTCGAGAGAGAGAACGACTTCGTTTAGCTAATTCTTTAAGAGCAAGCCCTCTGCTTTCTTTAAAAAGAAAAGTAAATCTCACTATGAGACCGTATTTGTTTTTAAGTCTCTGCAAGCCACTTCCATTCCTGTTGACTGTGAGAAAAGCAAGATATAATTTAAATTAATCGATGAAATACATCTCATCATGAACAGAGCGCATCGAGTTAGAAACTGCACTGGATAAAACAAGTAGATCACCGGGGCGGGTGGTTTCGCTTACCTTTCTCTTTGTCTAAAGGTGGGAGGATACTATTGTCTCGGCAGACCTTGAAATAGATTTCTTGCTCTATTCCCTCTGGAATGGCTCCTTGGGGGATAATTATGCTCACTCCAGTCTCTATAGAGCTGAGAACACCACCATTGCTGTTGAACACGCCTCTTGCGGTGGCGACAACAGTGTGTCCGTCCTCTTCGTCGTCATCTTCCAATGCAGAGGGACTAAAATCAGACAGACAGAGAATTATGCCTGCCACTGTCGAGCAGGAAACTGGTGGAAGGCTGCAAGGGGAACTTTACATTCACAACTCTGGTGCCCCCAAAGAAGCCATGGAGGGAGGGCCAACTAAATGGTCCATGGCGGAGAACACTTTTTTTAAAAAAAGCAACATACAATTTATGAACACTGTTGAAAAACAAGCACGCAATCGCTGAAGAGCTCTAACTGCGACTCCTCTTTATCACACATTCGCATAACACACAAGCTAGAGAAGGTACACAACAAGTCATTCACTGTCTGACATCTAGGCTTTTCTGAAAGACCCCAACACAGTTTTCTGAAGGTTACTTTCAGGACACATTACTAACACATAATTTTTAAAATCCCTATTCACTATGCTTAAATGCACAAAATATTGACATCCTGCTCCCAGATCTCCTAATTTTGCACCCCCCCTGCCCCCCGTGGCTCTTTTTCTTTTTGCTTTGTCAGTCCTTCCTGCCTTTTCCAGCGAAACACGAAACCAAGTAATATTAAGCCACTGAGTTTGTGGCTCTTAATGGCAAAGAGGGAGGCCTGTACCTCTATTTTAGCACAATGCAGAAAACTTCCTCTAACGTTTCAGTGCTCATGAATCTGCGTGTGCACAGAGACTATTCTGGCGCTGTTTTTATTGATGAGAAGCAAGCTATTAAAACAGAAGCAACACTCTAAGACAGTGAGTGGTATTATGCAGTTCAGCATCTCTTAGTTGTCAGAACTCACAAAAAAGCATCAAGATGTTTCTAGCAAAGAGTGTAACAGTGAGGCCATGGAAAAAGCTGCTTTGGAAAATGTCTCCCCCAGAGATCATATTAAGTCGCTCTTGATCCTTGCTTGGCACTAGCAGCAGCTGAAACACTGGACGCAAGGGGGAAAGTAAGGCTTACACAGGCAGAGAGCTGGATTCTTTTCCTTCTGTGTTAAATAAACTTGATTCTTCTAATAGCACTGAAGTCAACACAATAGCTTCACCTCAAGTAACCGACGCCTTTAATTAGCAACAGAGGACAGCGTTGACTTTGCTCCAAATTTAGTATTCTGCATAAAACAGCTTCCTTGCAACTGAAGCAAGGACCTGGGGGAATCAACTTGATCTTGGCAGATTTGCCTCTCTTTCCATACTTTTCAGCTTGTCGGGGACAGATGGGTAAGGAGCAAGGGGTCAAAAACACATTTGTTGGAATAGCGACCATAGCAGGGAACAGCGACTAGGCCTATGGGAAACCGAAGACACTTCTCTCTGCAGAAAGCTCACATACACACAAAATAATAATATGCCCAAATCACACTGTCTTGTTACAAGTTTAGATGCATCAGTACATCCCTAGCGGGTAGATGGGTTTGCCAGCTGAACAGGAGGAAGACGGCTTTCAAAGTGGGATGCCAGCCAGGGTGGCCATCTCTCCGCCTCCTGTACTGCCTAAAACAGGGGAGGGAAAGGACTCACCAAACAAGAGACTATTCTGTCCTCTGGCTCTGCCACAACCTGCCTTGGCATTCTCTTTCCCTTTTTATCTGTTCAAATGGCTGCTTTTGATGGTTTTCAGGAGTGCTTAGATGCATTGTTAAGCTTTTCCATTTTCTCTGCCCGTTTTTATTGGTTTACCAAAATGTAAGGTAGGAGTTTTATACAAGGAGTTTTAAAGTCTTAATTTTCATCCCACTCTAAAAAGCTCAGGGCAGCTTGCATGGTTCCCTCCTTCCTCTATTTTATCTTCTAAGCACCCCTGTGAGGTTGGGCCAACTGAGAGGGCGTTTACCACAAGGTCTCCTATAGTGAAATTCCTGGATTAGGGAAGATGTGGAACCAGGTCTTGCCAGTTAGACACACGGTCTAACAAATATTTATCTTCACAACATGGAAGGTAGATGTTGAAGTATGCACACAAGAGGAGACCTTCTTGCCTCACTCGGGGGGCCTGCCTTCCTTGACTCATTGCGCCTAAATAACTGCAGAACGGGATACATGTCTTGGGTGGCTGCGGGAATAAGTTAGCGTGGGGTGTGTGTGTGTCACTGCTGTTTGCTAATCCTTGTTTGATTAAAATGATGTCTTCTGTTTATAAGCCAGCCCCCAGCAATTCAGATGCTCGGTACGTTAAAACGTGAGCAGGCTGAAGCTGTGCAACAGATTAGTTTGCGGCTCATCAAAGTGCGGAGATTGTCTTGGCTGAGCATAGTTCCCTTTCGAAGTTAAAAAGCAGGCTGCCTAGAACTAGATGCCTAGTCAAACAATCCTACAAAGAGTAAGTCTTACCTTACGGGAATGGCTTTAGGCACCGCACTGATGTTATTTGGTTGGTACTTGAGTTTGTCTGCCTGTACAGAGAACGTATCCATCGCGCTGTCAAACTCCGAGTGAGGCTGAGACGAGCCGTGTGCTTTTAAACCTGGTTGGGGAGAATTCTGTGATTTTGACACCAACTCCGGTTTGGGCTGAGTCTCATCTGGCAGGAGGTTGTGGTTGAATTTCGGACTTTCAAACTTGCGCTCAAACGGCCGGGCAGCACTTGTGTAAGGTTTCGTTGTGAAGCGGTTGTAAGCCGGGGTGACTGTTTTGGGGATCTGTTCTGTCCCATTTACGGGCCCTTTATCAGGGAAGCTTTTTTGAGGGAAGAAGGTGGACTGTACGGTGTCTTCTCGGCTGGAAGACCGGAATGCTGCTGGCTTGTTTTGAGATGGTGGTGGGTCAGGTTTGGACACGGTGGAGTTCTGGAAATCTGACACAGAGTTGACTGGAAATAAAAATTAAATGGCACATGATTGCAACATTTCTAGCATTGCAAAGTAGCTCACAAATAGGCTGTGTGCATGCAGCTATTCTGTGGACAGACAGAAACAGCACAGCTAATGGTGAGTGTAGGAAAAAACCAGGTTCCCGAGAACCACAGCTTTCACTTCTGCTTTTTTTAAAGCTTCTAGTCCATATGCTTGGAAAATATGCAGACTGTGTTCACTGAAATCTCTGAAAAAAAACCCACCCCTGATAAAAGTCTAATTGCCATCAAATCTGACGCTCTGACATTCCCTGCTCTGTCCAAAGGCAGGTGTTTGTGGAAGAGTTTCAGCTTTGCCTCACCAACAGCTGGACATCAAAGGGGATTAGCACTTTGGCCTGACTCCATGCCACGGGCACAGGAGCAAGCCCCCCTAGCTTGCTTTATGGAGAAAGATCTAAGCACAGAAATCTGCCAATGGGGAGGGACTGAAACTGACTTTGCTGAAATGTATCCGTAAGCTACCTAGGGAAAGGTAACATGTATACCTCTGCAATAAATATAAATAAAACCATCCCTGCACGGTATCGCACAACGTGAAACAAACCAAAACAAGATGTTCATCAATTCCATAGGGAAAAAAATACACAGGCGCGCCTACCTTCAGGAAGTGTAGGTTTGGGCTGGAGAGACACGATTGGGTTATTAATGGACTGAGGTTGAGTATACTGCACGGGGGGCACGGGGGGAGGAGGAGGAGTCACTTGTGGCTCGTAGCGCTTCTCAGGCACACCCCTCTCCAAAGGCTCCATATCTATCGACTTCCCCCTGTGGGAAAGACGGAAAGAGGACAATTATCAACTTCAGAACTCTACTGCCCACTTCACCTTCTAGGTATTCTGCCTGCTCTCCCCTACGGATCTTTCTGGGCTGGTTTCTCTATGAGCCTGCTCTTAAAGCAAAGCAGTCAGTTTGTAACCCGGAGTCGCCTCTTCTCTGCCAAGATGAAGGTAACACCAACAGAAAGGCGGTTCTTTGTGCTTTGATAAATGTGCACGCCCTTTGTGCGCCGGAGCAGAAGAACGGCATCATTTGCCCACCTTTGTGCAAACAATCCCCTCTCCTATGAAGAGAACATTTGGCTCTATGAGGGTTAGCGTGAACCTTGTAAGCATCCAGAACGAGATAAAAATGATATTAAAAGCACAAGAGAATTTACGGCAACATTGATTTGTTAGTAAGATTAGTAACACAAAGCAGTAAGGATGCCAAACAAACCCAGATGACATTTGGAGTGTATTTTGTTGGTGTAACCAATGTTACATTTTTGCATTGCCCATTTTACTTGAAAAATAAGAAAAAGGGAAGCAATTTAAAACCAAAACAAACCACTTGCTCTACGAATTAGATGTGCCACAATTCAACAGACCCTCCTTAATACACCCAGTATCAGGTACCTACAATGTCATCTCATCCAGAAGTGGAAGAAGCTTAAATAGCTTTATGTGCATAATTTCAAACTAGCCAAAAAAGAAAATCAAAATTTTCAGGGTTTTTTTTTCTTTTTTGTACACTTGTCAATTACCAGTCCTTTTTTTTATCCAGGTTAAAATTTTGAATGTTGTTTCAAGTTTTCTGCACATAATGCCAATGAGAGAATGTGACAGGAGAGAAAGAGGACAACTTAAAACATCCTCACAACCACGGCGTTCTTACCACTTGACGTTCCTTTTCAAGTAGCCATAGCTAGTGTAAGAGCCAAGAAATCTAGGCGACGGGCAAAGCGAACGGCAATAGAACAGAAGAAAAAGGGTCACTCTAGCTTAAGTACATTTCTTTCAGCGCAAGTCCTCAAAAGCAAAGAACTCTACAGACCAGTGATTCCCAAACTAAGTGCTGGAGCATGGAAGACTGGTCTAGGAGAAAAATAGCAAAGAGTCCAGTAGCACCTTTAAGACTAACCAACTTACTGTAACATAAGCTTTCAAGAGCCACAGCTCTCTTCGTCAGATGGTTCTCGAAAGCTTATGCTACAATGAAGTGGGTTAGTCTTAAAGGTGCTACTGGACTCTTTGCTATTTTGCTACTGCAGACTAACACGGCTAACTCCTCTGGGTCTAGGAGGGGCAGCAGTGTGCCCTGCAGAATTAAACCCCATTGGCTGAAGCTGCCTCTTGGAGCTTAACACCGGTTTCCCCCACAGACAGGCAGGCATAAGGATACTCCAGGATTCCTCAGTGCAGCGAGCCACACAGCTGAAGTACAAGCAGGGAATTCCAGATGCATCGCCCGTGCCCAGGACGGCCGATCTGTATGAATGGGACCAGGTTGCGTGAGACAATAGTGATGAGGCAAAGGTGACTGCCCATTCTTCCAGGGAACAAATTGAAAATTTCTGAGCACAAGAGTGCAGCCGAATTTAATGCAGAAAACACAAAGAAGCCCTTGCTCGAGTTGCGACAAGTTTGGGAAACACTGGTATGGATGTTAGATTGTGGAGCCCTCACGGGAAAATGGCATGTTAGACACACTCTACATTTCTTGAGCAAGCAAAAGCCTTTAAAAGAACAAGCTTGTCTTCACGACATTAGCGCACTGTGCTACAAACAGGCCCATGCAGACTGACTGCTCAGGTAGGTTATTGCCCCAAGAGAATATGCATGTGAGATGGCTGCCGTTACAGGCATCGGAGGGCCCCAGAAAGCGCTCATGCGTTCCTCCTCCTTGCTCAATGGCTCCCCCAATGCCGGTCCCTTTAGGCATGCAAAAATAACAGGCCATTCACACACTTGCTTTTTAATGCTCGAGCGTTCTCTGCATCATTCGTTCTACCATGCAAGACCTGGAGGAAACCTGTTTTCCCCCCTTCCTGACCACTGGGGTGGTGGTTCAGCTGGCTTAACAAGCTGACAATAAAGATAATGCCTAGCTCCATAGCATGCCTCCCCAGTATAAACTCACCCTGCAACTGAGTTTCAGTTTTCACTCTCTCACTTATGCACTAGCTTTCTACCCAAGGGGATGATTGTGTGCGTTTTAAATGAGGGACTATTCAGGAACAGCATCCCACACCTGCATTCTGATGGTTACTCTGCTGGTTGTGTAGCTATAACCTGAAACATGGCCAGAATTTCACAGGAAGGAGCAGGTTTGCTTAATAACCACACCTACCAGCAGGGGATAATGCACCCCTATTCCAGGTGACAGGGCCCGCCTAAGCAGACTCACACGCTGCGGAGCCCGTTGACTTGAATGGGCTTAGAAGAGAGTAACTCTGTTTGGATTGTGCTGTTAAGAGCACTAGTGGTGGAAACAAATGGGTCCCGAGAACTAAGAAACAGAAACTGCGGCAGCACAGTGGTGAAGTGCCTGGGCTGTGAACTGACACTCTGCTGGTTCAAATCCCACTACTGTGAGTTTCCTGCATTGTGCAGGGGGTTGGACTAGATGACCCTAGAGATCCCTTCCAACCCTGTAATTCTCTGATTCTACTGCCATGTGCTCAGCAGGCAGCCATAGGTGAGCCCTTCCTCTCAGTCCCTGCTGTACCGTGAGAATAACAACAGCACTAACTTTATTCTCTGCTCTGAGTGTGATGCTAATCTGTCCAGAAGGGTGGTATACAAGCGCAGTTATTATTATTCCAACATAACCAGCACTGAAGAATCACCACTTCAGGGCCACTTCATGTCGCTGGAATCTAACTGGGTTACCACAAGACCGCACACTTCTGCTGCAGCGGACTAACACGAATACTCCTCTGGAATTAGCAGAGAAGAGGAGTTGCTCCTTCCTCATACCTACAATTCATATTTCAATGCGCTCCGTGTTGCTTACGGTGCCTTAGCGAGAAACAGCAGATGGCGCCATTGCGACAAAAAGCGCACCAAGAACAAAGCTAACCAGCCGCTTTGGAGGCTTGCATTCAGTTCCCTGCCTCTCCTTTCTGATGTTTAACCATGATGACAACACAAAGGCCTGGATCAAGAGCTTGGTGGGGCTTAACCTGCAACATCACAGCAGCAAAGCCCAGGCGGCCCCAGACTACAAGCAGCGTTCTAGCCAACAGCCCACGGGGCTGAGCTGCAGCAGGCGGGGCCTCGCCCATCTGCCAGTGATGGGGATCGAATCCCGAAGCCCCAGTCCACTTCTAGGCTTGGCAGAGCAGCTCTGGGACCTGAGCAGCCGACCGCCACGCTTCCGGTTCAGACTGAGGATGCTCTGGCATGCTGGAAGAGCACAGCCAGCGTGCTACAGCAGCTAGCCGTAGGGTTGGACTGGCGCCGGTGAGACCTGGGTTCAAATCCCCACTCTGCCATGGAAGCTTGTGCGTGACCTTGGGGCCTCGCACACCCCATACATGCCAGGGTTGCTGTGGGGATAAACAGAAGAAGGAGAAGACCCATCGATGCGGCCCTGAGTTCTCTGGAGAGAGGGCAAGCAGGAGAGAGAAGAGGAGGGTGCTTCCCCGAGGCCAACAAGGATTTGAAGCAAATGAAAGCCAGCGCCAAGACCCCACTGCACCATCTCAGCAAAGGCCTTCCCTAGGGCAGTTGTCCAGTGCAGGACACGAGCAGCCTGCTTCCCATCCTCCCCAGCCCCTATAAATGGAGCAAGGGGACAATACAGCAGACATTCTAATAATGAATACGATCCTCAGCAGCCCTTTGTTGTTGTGAGTCTTCACAACAGCATTGTGTACGCTTTAAGACATTTGCTTGGTAATCCCATTTAAGTAATGAAATACACCAGCCTACGCGTCTGAAGAAGGGAGCTCTAACCTGAAAGCTCACACTCTGAAAATCTCACTGGTCTCTAAGGTGCCAGTGGACTCAAATCACGCTGTTCTACTGCAGACCGACACAGCTACCCACCCAACCAGCCGACTAATACTTCCTGTGCCGTGGTACATGGCGTTCTCAGCTGCTCCGTAGTAAAATATTTTCATTTCGTAAGAGTTTGGCATAAAAGGATATCCAATTCACACACATGTTTTATACAAGGGACTGCTAAGATCGTTACATTACACACTGGTTTTATGCCCAGAATCACCCCGGGCGAAAATCAGAATGAATTCACTTGCCTGTGGTACAGGACTCTGCTGGGCTTTCAGAACGCCCCGTGTTTAAGACCGTTCTCAGAGGCGGCTCTTCCCCTGGTCCAGAACACATCCAAGGTTATATGTCCCATGATAAAAATGAATATAGGGCCACCATTATCTTTTCTGCAAGATGAGGGAGGTGTGGACACAAAACCTTCCCCCAATCTCACAGTGCAGAGATAAACAAAAAGGAGGAGCGTTGGCGGAAGCTATCCAATCCTCAAAAGATTCAAATACTCACTTACAAGCACGTGTATTCTAAAACACAAACTCTTTAGTACAAATGACTAGGTTTATGGTGGGCCTTTAAGCCATGATAATTGTGTTTCTGCAGGAATCCATCAGACATAAGATGCCAAAGAGGAAGCTTTGCTAAAGCAGAGCTTGCAAGTGAAAACATGCTCTGAGATGAAAGACTTACTTGGAAGAGTAGTTGGTGTAATTCAGCTGATTGTGGAGATGGACTGGCTTAGCAGGTTCAGGGTGATGGCTGGCAGGGACCTGCGCGGCAGGCTTGTTTTCGTAGCTCCGGCGGTCGAAATAGGAGAGCTGCTTGCGATAGTATTCCTCGTCCTCCTCGGGATCGTAGTGGTTCGCCCGGACAATGTCCTCGGGAGGCTTCGCTTGAGGTCTTTGTGGTTCTGGGGCCCTAAAAGCCAAACACAAACTTAAACATTTGGGGAAACAGAATCAGTAACTGACAAGACTGATTTACTCCCCAAAGATCGTGACGTGACCCACAGCCCGACTGCAGCTGTGTAAAAATCCCCAAGGCTTGCTCGGTTATAACCCCTTTGGGGCATCCCAGCTGCTTTTCTCTAGCCTTCTTGACAGAGTTCTAGAGAACCCACAGCCTCTCTCACACACTAGGAATGGGAACCACAATGATTAACCATCTACCTCGCCAACGTGCATGTATGGAAATATATATACAAACGGCTGTATCCTATGAGACTGTCCCCTGCTTTTCCCTTCTCCCAAGAGCCCCCTACAGCCGGCAACGTTAGGGGGCAGGGGTTATCTGTCAGATAAAAGAGCAACGAAGGAGGGAAGCTGCAGTCAGCTCAGGCAATTCGCTGAGATTACCCCCCTCCTGCCTCCTGTGTCAAGTGAAATATCTGAAGGTAGAATACTACAATACATTTAGAGTTACTGCATTATATGCATGTATTCAAGAAAACGCTGAAATAATATGGTACCAAAGCAGTCTTGTGACACCTTAAAAACTAGTAAACATTCTAGCCAAAGTGTCCATGGACCAGCACACGTCGCAGACAGATACAGGCAGAAGGAACAGACGAGGATCGACTTCGTTAATCTGACAAAAGTGAGCTCTAGTCTGTGAAAGCTTCCGCCAGAATGACACCGTGTGGCACCTTAAAAGCAACCAAGTCTCCTGTGTATATCCTCTGGATATAACAAACAAAAAACAAGTCTCCCACCTGTAACTACAACTAATTCGCTGCTTGCTTCCCTCAATTCTTCCCTGACATGAAAATTCATTCAGTGGACAAATGAAGCTGCAGTTATTCCTCCAGCATTGGGCGTCCCCTTGACTGGTCTGAGCCTCACACCAGCCTGGGGCACTCAGCTTCAACTGTGCAGCTCACAGAACGTGTCTCATGGACTTATCCCACCAGCCCCTGGTTACCAAGTACCACACCCCTATATACTATATAATTGCGCTTCTGCAGTTACCTGTAAGCTGGTTTCTCGTGTTCGTATTGATTTTGAGAGACTGGTTTAGGAACACTCACTGGGGTGATGTTAGGTTTAGGCGCAAGCTCTGGAGGCTGCTAAAGAACAAAATCAAAATGACTCCAGGAATTTTAAAACACTACATGCGACCAGCGTTCCCGGGTAGATTCTTGCAATTAGGAACACAGCCCAGGCAAAATTAAGCACCTTACTGGGAGAGAATTTTCATAAAGTGCTTAATGAAATCAGTTCATAAAGTGCCAGTGAAATCAGTTCGGCTTAAAAGCTGGGCATTAACAGATCTATTTCCAACAACAGTTTAATTTTGCTACAGCTTTTCAAGGGCTTTGCATGAATTATCCTCACAACAATACTGCAAGCTAGGCCAGCATTACCATCCTAGCATGTTCATGGACAAGCTGAGATCTGATACAGGGAGTTTTGGACGGTTGCACTGTATCATCTCTCTAATGCACCAAGATTTCCTCTGAGTACTCACACCACCGTTCTGATTCAAATCACACCAATTTAATTCACTGTGAGGCTGCACCCCTCATCCCTAAAAGTCCAGTGTCAATAACATCCTTAAAACCTTAGAAGAACATGTAAAAGAGCCAGCAATTTAACAGTAAGAACAGTTCAATAATAGAACCAATTACTGGCGGGGGGAAGGAGAGACCTCTCCGGAGGTTTTCAAGCATACAAGTGTAGTACTGGTTTACTCTTACTGTCTATTTCTGTATATGTGATATTTCTCTGGTTAGCGGGGTTTCCCCTTTTGGTGTTTCTGGAGGTTTTCAAGCAGCAAGTGGACAGCCATAGGCAGGGTGTGTGTGTGTGTGTGTGTGTGTGTCCTGGAATGGATTTCCAGTACTGAGCAAAAAGGGTTGGACTAGATGTCCTACAAGGTCCCTTCAAGCACGGGGATTCTATGCAATCCCAGAATGTCTTAATAGCTGGCTTCCCTCCCAAGGAAGTCTGGGGTCGCTATGCAGAGACCACCTCTGAATGCCTCTGGCCTTGAAAACCCCATGGGGTTGCCATAAGTGAGCTGCAACTTAATGGCACTTTCCATCACCACAGAGGAAAAAGACCTCCTCTTAAAGCAAAGCTTTGTTTGTTGGTCACAGAGGCCGTTAAGAGCTAAATGTAGGCTGTAGTGTCCAGTCCCTTTGGGGCAGAACCAACGAAGCATAAACTCTACTTCATTCAGCTAAACCCTCATCTCAGATCACTTTTCAAAAAGATAGCACTAGATCAATGCTGCTAAGACTAGATGTCACTGGCAAGTTGGGGTACCTGTACATCCTCCAAATTCTAGTGTCTATTCACTATGTTTCTAGGAATTTAAGATGAAGTTAGGCAACCCAAGGGGTTGTGCCACACAGTTACTAAGGAGCAGCTCATCGCTCTTTACCTTGACTACTGGGACATCGTTTGAGTCCTTTATCTTTTCCAGTGACGACGACCTTTTGTTTTCAAACATTTTAACCCTCGTTAGCACAGACTGCGGCTTCATGGCTGGGTCATCCTCTTCTTCCGCTGGTTGTGTAGGCAGTGGTTTACTGTTGGAAGGCAGAACTTCTGGTTTGCTTTGTGGCAGAAGGGGAGGGTGTACACCAGTGGCATTGTGAGAAGGTTCATACTGTCCAACTTTTGCAGTGAACCCTTGCGGGAGACCCGGATCGTAACTTCTGGGCTGTGACTCGAAGTAATGCTTAGGCGGCTCAGGAGACCTGGGCACGGCCGAGGAATAGGCGGGGGCCTCCGCTTTGTATCTACCGTGAATCTCATATCCAGCGGCAGACTGGTCCTCGTATCTCGGCTGCGGCAGGCTGACGTTTTTAGACGCATGCTCGTAGCGTGGCCTGCTGTCGTAAGCCACCACGGGAGGCGGCTCTTCAAAGCGAGGTTGTGCTGGGAAATAGCATCTGCGGTCTGTGCTCTCTTCTGCATTTTGCCGGGGATCGAAGTCTCTAGAAGGTTGGTTATCGTAAGGTGGTCTGGGCTGGTAGGGCTGCTTCTCGTCGTAATATGCCCAGTGGTCATCGTACGGAGGAACACGCTCCTCGTAGTGGAGACGAGGGTCATAGCCACGAGGAAACTGGTCTACGTAGTTTGTGGACTCATACCTGTATGCCACAGGTTCATAATCTCTACTGGGCTGTTTCTCCGTGTACTGGCCTTGTGGTTCATAGGTTAGACTGGATTCTTTGTCCTGCCTTTGTGTTGAGTGACCATGCGCCGGCGGTTTCAAGACATAGTTCTGCCTAGGTGGTTCCTCATTGAGGTATGGCTCTTCAAGGATGTAGGGATCCTTCCTGTACATCTGAAGGAAAACACAGTATTTTGCTTGAGGCATGTGAATAGCTGAGGCCATTAAAAGCGAAAATGCCGTAGCGCACACACTCCCAATCAGCGTATCACCCCGCAAGTCAAGGTTCTTTAAAAAAAAACACCTGGATAGCACAGGTCATTATTTTTCAAGGTGATGATGAATCTAAAATCAATGTTGATCTAATGTGTTGTTAAATTTATAGTCAATTGGGGTCCAGTAGCACCTTAGAGACCAACTAGATTTCCAGGGTATGACCTTTCGAGAGTCAAAGCTCCCCTCGTCAGATATCTGATGCATCCGACGAAGGGAGCTTTGACTCTCAAAAGCTCGTACCTGGGAAATCTAGTTGATCTCTACGGTGCTAATGGACCTAAACCTTACTCTTCTACTATAGACCAACATGGCTACCCACCTGAAATTATAATCAACTGTTCATCTGCTGAAAAACGCAATTAGTCTAGAATCACGGTTCTCATTGTGGGAAGGAGGTCCTACCAAGAAGACACTTCTCAGAACCCCTGAGCATTCTCATCTTGCTTGATGCCAGCATTTAAATCTACTGAATTAGCCTCCCTGATTGTCTCCTATCAGCAGGGGGGCCACACAACCATCCACCCCCATACACGAGTAGTGATTTGGAACATCAATCTCACGTCTCCACCCCTCCTTTTATGAGTTGCAGGGGTGACGGGAATCCCGTTCTGGGACACCAGAAGTTACATCGTAGAGCTTGTTTTATGCCGCTGAGCTTAGATTGCGAACTCTGTGATTTTATTGCCCTGTTTATTGTACTGATTGTATTTTATTTTGTATGATGTAATCCGCCCTGACCCTGTTCATGGAGAGGGCGGACTATAAATTTAATAAATAACAATAAGGGATCAAGATATCAAATTTGAGCTAGATCTCTCTATCACAATTTGATGGCCGTAAAACCCTTAGTGCACAGATATGAGATGCTACGGTGAACGGAATACTTCCCTGATGTTGTGTGCGTGTGTTTTCTTCCTTTGAGAAAATTTCTTCCACATTTGGTTGTTTCCACCATAAAATGTGACCTTTTAGTAAGGCTCAAAACTTTTTTTGGGGGTGTGTGTGTGTGTGTGTGTTAAGATTTGTTCAAGAACCTTTGGCATAGTCCAATACATTCCTGTGACCAATACTCTCAACAACTGGGGACCATCTCCTTTTAATCACAGGAAGGCTGTAAAGCAAAAGTAGATTTGGAAGACAGCTCACGTTTCTGCAAAAGTTAAAATCATAGGGAAAAGATAAGCCGCGCGCTCATTTTAAAAAGCTCTGAAATGAAATGATTCTGCAAAACCGTCCAATTTACACATCTGATTTCCCGCAGAAGTATTAACGGAGCTCATGCAAACTGAAAAATAAGGAGTTAGGTATTACTAGGTTCTCTTTTGTGAGCTGTGCAGATGAACAGAGAAATCAAGAGGGAGGTTTTAGCAAGGGGGGGGGCAAAGCAAATAATGATCACGTGCTGGCTTGACGTGGAGCAGTGAAACGGTGCAATGCTACCGCATAGGCAGAGGTACCTTTGCTGGGTCTATGAGCAGCGGCAAGGACGGCGGCTCTTGGTCTCTTAGCATTATATGAGGTGCCTCAGTGCTGGGCGTTCTTAGGGGGCCGGCTTGTGGCTGGAAAGAGTTGCAAGGAGCCAGGCCCGGCTCCTCCAGTCTGACATTACTGAGGCTTACACTGGGGCGAACGGCGGAAGCTGAGGAAGCTGCAGGGTTTGGTTCTGGCGACGGGGAAAGGTAGGGGGCTGCAGGTGTGGCTTCTGCTTTCTGTGAAGTGTTTAAAATATATAAAGGGTTTGGGTACAGTCGATACAGTTTGCCAGTTCATGACAGTACAAGCCACATCTAAGTTTCAGGTTAATAAAGTCATGCACAAGTCTTTGAATGAAACATTCTTTAGTAAACACCATCTCTCAGGAGTACTCGGATATACAGAAGGTTCAATAAAGGGCCATCTGTTTGGGCAACCAGGGTTAACACTGAACAAACTCCTGCAGCGTCCTGTAGAACTGCCAGGAGATTTTGGATGGGGATGTGGGATAAACATCCAGGAACTCTTTATGTACATTTCCTCCCAGAGAAGTAAGTAGCAGCTCGGGGCAGGTGAGGGATTGAGGTTACAAAAACCGCAAAGGAAATGTAAAAA
Organism: Eublepharis macularius; assembly: GCF_028583425.1. NCBI lineage: Eukaryota > Metazoa > Chordata > Lepidosauria > Squamata > Eublepharidae > Eublepharis > Eublepharis macularius. The sequence continues at coordinate 37,616,058 of NC_072807.1, read as the reverse complement.
TCTTCCCGAACCATAGCCCAAACCTAAACTGAGGGAACAGGGAAGAGGAGCAATCATTTAACAAGAAACCTGCAAAAGAGATCCATTTGTCGATCTTCTACTATGTCAATGAGTTTGACTCTGAAGCCCATTTACTTTAAAAAAGGGGGTGGGGTGGGGTGAATCAAGGAAGAAAAAGGGTATCGCCTAGAAGATGATGTTAGCTTGATTCTGACTAGTATAAACTTAACACAGGGATGAAATATATAGGACACTGTTGACAAAGCTTGCATTCAAAAGTCTGCAGGGACAAGTGTTTTCTCCTCACCGGCTGAGCAGTGCCCGTCTTAAACCCGGGTGACTCTATCCTGTGATTTGGTTGTGGCTGAGCTTGTGGTGCAAATGGAGGGTACGTCGGGTTCTCGTGATGGATTCCCGACGTGTCTTCTCTTACGGGTTCGGAGGACCGTGTGATGGCCGATTCGGGAGGAGTTCCCACTTCGTCGTTGAGGGTCTCATCCAGCTCCTGGTCTGTGTAGGCCCCGCCTTCTGTGTCCGTGTCCTCGTAGTCAGAAGTATGTCGACTGTCCGTGCTGTACATGGAGTACTCGCTACCCGGAGCCGACAGGTAGGACAGCCGGTCGTCATGGAGGTCAAGGTCGTCGCTTGTAGCGCCATCTGCCTGTGTCAAACATATCAGATTTTATTGTCGCAGCTTGCAAGAGTCTTTTCCATCCCACATTTCCCAAACTGAGATTACATCTGCAAATGGAGAGGTTCACATCTGCTTTTTGGAGGAAAAGGATTTCACAAATCTGGGAGTTTCTGCAAACTTCACATGCCAGCTAAATCAAGTACACACAGGCCCAGGCAGGACAAACTGCTCTAAATTGGACTCTGCATTCACTACTGCTTCTCAGGACAGATTTTTGAATCACGGCGAATTGCTGCCCTGAAAATGTCAGTTTGAGATAAAGCCACCCCTTACATAATCTATACATGTTAGCAAAATGCTAGTTGATTCTGGAAAAGCGGAAAGGCAGGCAGTGGAGGGATGCTAGAGCTCAGTGGCTGCTAGACCTTGCTGGGGCAGAAGGGACCCTTGTGGCATACAGCACTTCTCTTGTACAGAGGCACGTTGTTGCAACCTCTGCTCTCCACTCCAACATCACGGTGGGAAGACATCATCCAATCAGACTGTCCATTTGTAACAACGGTGAGTTGCAGGAGCCTGCAAGATTACACCTGCCACTTTCCGGTTCGGAAATTCAATCATACGTATCTCAACCAAGGACGGAAACCTCGATCCTCCCCACCCTGCAGATTTTTACATAATCTCCAACCACATGTATCCATTCGGAAAGTGGTTCAGAATTTTATTCCAGACAAATCGCCCATTTTTAGGTATCGCACTCTGTTCCAATAGTAACTCTGACAGAAAGGGAGAACTGCTTCTATCCAAGGAAGAAAGAAAACCGCCTCTCTGTATGAGTCCAAGCACCAACTGTGTACTTCCCATAAGTGTCTGCTCTCCACACCCTCTTTTACAGAGGTTACATCTGCCCTTGTTATTCCTAGGGCTGTTCTAGGTGAGGCAAGGGCTGCACCATATTTATTCTCCCTCCAGGAGGGAAGTCAGTGGTGATGTTTCAGACAGCCTTCATGAGGCTTTGTGACTGGTTTAACGCAGTGGTCTTTGGCCTTTACAGACCTGGGACACATTGAGCTGCAAGCATGTGACAAGAAATCACATGTCAGAGGGGAAAGTCAGAATTACGACCCTCCTGGGGTTAAGTCCAGAATAACGGATGGGAAAAACAAGCTAACAAAGATTAGAGCCATCGAGGAATCTTCTCCACCACTGCCTGGCCTCATCTTACTGTTCTGCTAAATGTGCATTAAACAACGAAAGGAGGCACATAATTCCTCGCTGTCTACATGTGCGTGCGCAACAGTAACAAATTCAAAAGGCAGCAAGAAAAAGGCAACTCCACAGAGGCTTTCTGATCCACACCCGACTGATAGCTTAAAGGCCATTCATTCAATGGATAAGCAAAGATTTCTATAGAACGAGTTTTGATTTTAAAAATGATTCTATCATTTTTTCCCTGTGTTTGCATATTTCATGGAAACTGTCTCAAGCTTCGGGGGGCGGGGGGAGTAGGCTACAAATGCTTTCAACAGCAATAGTGGAAATTAAGATTCCATACCTTTCCTTCCGAAACCCACACTAACTGATTCTGTTGTTGCTGAACTGCGTCCTTGAGGGCACCGTACCAGCCATCATTCAATGAATTCAAGTTAATAGTTGCTGAAACAAAACAACCAAAGAAGAGGAGAGTGTTTTTGCTGAACTCAGAACTACTGCTGAATTCAACGTGGCATTGCAAATTCTAGGACATTTATACGTTTGACTCTACTAATATCTTCATTAGAAACGTTTGCCTTTTCATAGAGAGAGCAAAGCAATATCACAACTTTAGTCTGACAGCACAACTGTATCAAAATGGCATCTTATTCTGAGGTCCTGACATATTGGCGATTTAAGCTCTTTCCACAGTTGACTTCATTTATCCTGTATTTTCACAGGGTGCCAGTACTGAAAAATCCCATGGATTCTGCCTACAATCCCTACGGAATCCACGATCATTTATAATTTTGTATGGCTGGTGCTACTGTGAAATGTAAGAACCCATTTGGGTACCAGGCTCTTATGCAATTTTAAAATTCACGCGAGGTGCATTAAATACAGAAATCTGCTAGAGTTATTGATAACTTTTACGGAGTGTTTTTTAAAAAAAATTTAGGTAGTGATAAACATCAGGGATTCAAGTGTGCAAGTTCGTGTAAAAAGAAGGAAGGAAGAAACCTGGATACGTTTTCCTCCCACCCTTTTTTCTCCAAGAAGTTTTTAAAAACCGTGACTGCTTAAACTGGTGTAAACTCTCTTAGACGAGTTTACACCAACACGAAGCGATGGAAAGACCACCCTATTGGCAGGCTGTCCACTGTCTCCAAGAATAAATTCACAGAACGTGCTACTTTCTACAGGAAATGTCTTTCGATTCCTCTTCTTCAATGGTTCCTTCCGCGTGCTCACCTGTGAAGAGGTGATGGTTGTTTTTCCGCAGCTTGTGGGCCCTCTCGTATAGTTTTCTGGCACTTTTCCGGGATTCGGGACATAGCCTCATTCGCATGGTCTTGACGCCCTGCTTGGAATCTGGGTTCAGGAACACCACGATGGGATACCACTGTGCGTAATTCAACCGGTCCACTGCATTTGGAGTGACATCCAACAAGGCGTGTTTGTCCTGCAGAGAGAGCAGCACAAGGAAGAGCCGTATATAAGCACAGCCGTTATTCAGGAAGTGACGGAATCCAGCAGGCAGTCCCAACGAAACTACTGTACGAAGACGCAAAAGTCTCTTAGAGGTGCGCCTCACCTGTCGGCCAATATAATACATCATGACTGTTGTTTGAGTTACTGTGGCCACTAGCACGCTGAATATGAGAATATGTGGTTTGGGGAGTGGATCTTTTGAATTTTATTTTTGTGTGTAGAATCTTGCCGGCTGTAACCGCTCCATTAAAAACAGTTTCTCCAGGCTAAACGTACCCAGCTCCTTCAACCTTTCCTCATAGGACTTGGGTCTCCAAACCCCTCACCAACTTTATTGCCCTCCTTTGGACATGTTCCAGCTTGTCCACATCCTTCTTAAACTGTGGTGCCCAAAACTAAATACAAGTGAGGTCTAACCAGAGCAGAGTAACGTGATACCACCACGATGCAGGATCTAAACAACTATACTCCTGTTGATACAGCCCAAAATTGCATTTGCCTTCTTAGCCACAGCATCGCACTGCTGACATGTTCAGTGTATGATCTACCAAGACCTCCTAGATCCTTTTCACACGTACAACTGCCAAGAGAAGTCTCCCCCATCCTATAATTATGCTTTCGATTTTTCCTACCTAAATGCCGCACTTTACATTTCCCTCCGTTGAAATTAGTTTTGTTATTTTTAGCCCAGTTTTCTAGCCGGTCACGATCAATCATGAATGTCGCACCCACCCAATGCTGGCCTTTTCGGTGCCACATAGGGAAACCGGCGGGCATCGGTATTGCCCACTGCTTGTTGCTACGGAGTGTGTGAAAGCGGTTTGAGCACTGAATCACTTACTCGGTCAATTATCTGTTTTATCGTATGAAGACGAATAATGCCAGAACTACGCTGGTCTGTCCCCGCATCCCTTGGTTCGCTTTCTGTTGAAGAGAAAGCCGTCAGCATCGCCCACTAGTCAGTTACGCCCAACACTCTTCCCTCCCACCCCCGAGTAACAAGGCATCTTATTTCTTCAGCATCACAAGAGCTTTTACAAGATTTTGGGCAGCCCTCTCCAAAACCAATGCCTTGCGGGAAAGTGCCCCTTCAGTTAAAGGCTATGAGGTCAAAGCGGGCTGGCAGAGGACTCAGTAGGGAGCTTGCTTCAAATTAGATCGCATGGGACAAGATGGAACTATAGTCTCGCATTCGATATAATGCAGCTTCATGCGCTCGGTCACTTCTTTGGCTGTTTCCGTGGACATTTCCTTAGAGGTGCTTCAATATGCACAGGAAGTATCTATCACTCACATGGGCACTTTGATTATCTCTCAACAATTCCACTAAATGCTCTGACATTGTTGCGTTGGGGCAGGGGTGGGGGGGTGTTACTTTGAAAGGGGACCAAGAGTAAAGAGAATGCTTACTTGCAATCTGGTAGATATCGGGTTCTTCTCTCGCCAGCTTCTCACGTGCAACGTCCGCAATTGGTCCAAAGATGGTTACAGGCCTGAGAAATCCAGCTAGAATAAAAAGGAGCGCACACCCATGAATCTCCCAGGAGTCAGTTCTCCATGTCTTCAATCTTCTCTGAAGCAAAACACCCACCTTCTCGAAGGACAACTCTCTCATAGGCAGGGAACTTGGTTTGCACCGGTTGAGCAGAAAGATCCTCTCTGCTTTTTCGAAGGTTTCTCTTTGAACTGCGCAGGCCTCTGAACCTCCAGAAATCAGCACGGTCCCCTCCAGCGGTCTTTGGAAGTGTGTACTGCACACTTGCTAGCTGCTCAGCTCTGTGGAAGAAGGACAGGAATGGCAGCAAACATGGGAACTGGGAGAATGTGTGTGTTGTATCCCTCCACTAGGATTAAAACAATTTTATCGCCCCTCCCTAGAGTCTCAGCGTAAAAGAGCTTAAATTTCACAGCTAGAAATTTCAGTGATTAAAGGTGTTTATTCCTCAGATTTTAAAAGAATTAAGATCCTGTAGTGAATTCCTACATTTAACTGTTCTAATTTGCAGAGAGTTTTTACCCAAGGCGTTTAGCACAACGCAAATGTATAAGACTTTAGCCTGAAAAATAATACCATGTTTTTTCCTGAAAGGATACCTGTTTTTATTGGGTATGATGCCTCTTTCCACCTCTTTGTGATTCTTTCCTATCCGAATAGCCAACCAGGATCCAAGCTTGCCATTGTATAACGTATCCACCACTCGGAACACCTCTCCCTTGTTGAAGCTAAGTCCGTAGGGCGATTCTTTTTCATATTCAAAATGAGTTCTAATATAGAAAGAATCTCCTACATCCGATTCCACAATGCGCCGATAAACTGCAATAAAGGGGGCGGGGGGGGTGGGATATAAAACTCCATTACAATGCTTCCTAAAGTTTACAAAAATCGTGACTGAATTTAAAACCTGCAAGTGCCACATGACAAACTCTCCATGTGTGTTATGTTAAACAGGATCTGTTACTTGTACGATGCTACCCCAAAGCCCCATTGCTTAAAAGCCAGTGGGAATTACTTCAGTGTTAAATTGAGAAGCTAAACTTCTTCCATGTTCCGCCAGATGTTTTGCAAAGGAGCAAGCCCAATTTAGCCATAGGAAACAAGCCAGCAAGGCTGAACCTTACATTAGCCAGGCATTACAGATAAATATTTTGCAGGCCTCTGTGAGGCAGACAGCGGAGAGGTCTCTCTTTCATTGTTGAATACTGCCTTTGTGGAAGCTGACTAAAGCTCAACACTTTGTTTCAACCAAGTCCAGTGATAATATTTTGCTGTCTTTGAATTCAGTTACCTGGCTAAGAAAGGCTTCCGCCTGCTAAACGAGACTCGCAAAGGCCATTTCCTGTCTTTCCCTGAGATTCTAGAGAGGAGTTCTTGCCCTGGCGTTGAGCAAATTACTTACCATCCTTTTTCTTCTGTGCCAGAATTGTTACCTCTTCCCCTTTAGGGAGATCAAGCAAAAAGAGCACGGCTTCCTCACGGATGATATTTGTGAAATCGACATTATTTACCTAGTGCAAAAGCAAGAAGCTTTTTTTTAAAAAAAAAATCACTGCACTCCAACTGTACATTTTCTATATTTGCATGGTGCTACTTTTACACAGTAATAAAAGCACTTCTTTCATCTGAGCACTGATCGACTCATGAGTATGGTTTTATGACTGTCCAGTACAGGTTCTCATAAGAATGAGAGGAATCACCACATGGGACCAAAAGTAGATGTTCACCTAGTCCTCCCATCTGTAGCCAACTAACCAATTCTGGAAGCAGCGCATGAAAACGGAGGTATCCTGCTGCCACCATGAACTCAGAGGTTCCATTTAGTTCTCTTGACTAATATCAGGGTTTACAGGCAACATCATTATTTTAAAACTGTCACAATTGTGGCACCCTCCTGTTGGAAGGCACTCATGCTCAGCAGGACCTGTGCATTTTTATCTACCTGCATTTTTTATGGCGATATGAAGTTACCAGAAGAAGCGAGCTATGACTCACAAAAGCTCGTATCCTACCACAAATTTTGTTATTCTTATAGGTGCTTCTGGACTCTTGCTCTTTTCTACTGCATTTTTATGTTATTTGCAGGGTTTTGTAGGCTGGGGTCGGGACTAGAGTGGTTTTTAATTATTGTATCAGGCTGTTTTATTGTTGATTTTATTGAATATTAGATTTTTGAACCATTTTTAACTGTTGTAATTGTTGTGAACCGCTTTGAGATTTTAACGGAAGAGAAGCAGTATAAAAGCTGAATCAATCAATCAATACACAGCGTGCGACCTTTAGGCCAAGCAAGTGGAGTAGTGTGCTGTGCTCCCTCTGTGCATCTGCAGCATGTTTGCACCCAAAAAGGCCCATACGATCAACATCCTATTTTTAAGACTCCAGCCTACCCTGAGAATCTGATCGCCTTCTTCCAAGCCTTCTTTAGCAGCAGGGCTATCCTCGAGGACGCCAGCTACGAATATTCCAACGTCATTGCCGCCAGCCAGCCGCAAGCCAACGCTGTCCCCCTTTTTGAATTTTACAAGCTTCATGCTTGGCCTGAAAGATTATGAAATGTTTTTAAAACCACACATTATTATTATTATTTATTATATTTATATCCCACCCTCCCCGCAAGCGGGCTCAGGGCGGGTTACTTCACAACAGAAGATAAAATATACAAGATAAAACCACAATTAACACAGCTTTCTAATAAAACACCTGCTCACCGTATAAAAACCATATAACACCTGACGGAGGTGGAGGTGCGGCTTAGCCGTGTGTGGTCGCTCATATATGGGGGGTAGATGGTCAATACCCCCTACAGACATAGAGGAGACCGGGAGAGAGGCTCATTTGGTGGAAGCCAAGTTTACTGGAAAAAAGCTCCCTTTCCCTCTATAAGCCTTTTACACATCATAGCGCATAAATTTTCAGTAAGCCTGAAACTCTCAGTCCAAACAGCTCAGAGACACTGAAACACTCCATAGCTATATTAACGCAAGGATCACGTATTTTGATGACTGCTTTGTGCCTATTTCTGTCTGACCACAATCACCTGGGTGTAAAAACCAAGCACCCCACGTCATGCTTTTTCCTCTTGAACTGCCTCCTTATGGCGTCATACTGGGGTAAACTGGGAGCTATCACAGTGTGGGGAAGAAAGGACATTTCTCCTACACTCTTTTGAAACTTGGGGGTAACATTTGCCTCCCTTTACAAGCCACCCTGAGCCCATTCGTGGGGAGGGTGAGATATAAGTAAAAAAAAATAAATAAATTTGCCCTTTGCCCTTGTTGTGACACCGCTACTTAGCACGGGAGGGTCCTGCTCAAAGCGGCAGAGCTTCCTGGAAATTATGGCAGCTGGAGAACATGCACAAGCGGGTAACTAATCTAAAACGTAAGGGTGCTTCTAGCAAGGCAGGTGAACGTCAGGCGGCTCAGTGCTTCTGTGAGCAGTACAAGTTGCAGAGCCAGGCTCCTCAGGCCAGTTCCTGCCCAGCTACCGAAGCGCAGTGGGGCTGGAGAGATGAGCAAGGCTGCCTGGGCTTATCTGATTATGGGCACAGGGACTTCAGCAGCACAAGCAGCGGTTCCATTACCGAAGCATTCCATCCTCGTGGGTCGAGTTGGGCAGAGGGCCGTCGGACGGACTAACCGGTAAATCCACATCCGGCTGCCCTGGCTGAGCATAGACTGGCTTTGGCTCTGTTCAGAAACAAACACACACACACACACACACAAAGATGAAGACCTGATGGAATAAAGCGCACTTTTTAACAAATGGAACACAAATGCAGGAGTGCTTTGGCCCGTCCTTTGAAAAAGTTCACTCAACAGCATGCTTCATTTATTTAGGGCTCTAGTCAGGGATTTTTTTCTGGGGAAAGAGGTGGTGGAACTCAGTCAGGACTGCACTTCGGGTCAGCTGGAACAAGGGGGGAGTTTTTTAAAGTTTAAATCACATGGCCGGTAGCCCTGCCCCCTGATCGCCAGACAAAGGGAAGTTTAGCTTGCCCTCCAGAGGGCAATCTCAACTCCCCTCTGTCTGGAGATCAGGGGGTGGGGCCACCGGCCATGTGACCTTTTTTAAGAGGTGCCAGAACTCCGTTCCACCATGTTCCCACTGAAAAAAAGCCCTGGCTCTAATATCTTTAGCTTATTCTTCCCCCTCACCTCACCCCTGTCCTGTAAGGAGCATTCCCGGTCCACCATTGTGTCCTGTATCAGAAGAAAGACTGAAGTGAGGCCTTGTAGAGAGACCAGGGCACCAGGTAGAATATGTACACGTGCCCTGTGGTCTTTCGGGGCCTTGCAAGAGACTAGCAGCACCTGGAACACTAAGAGTTTCTTTCCTTCTTTCTAGATTTGTATCTTGCTCTCCCTCTAAGTTCAGGATGGCATACAGGGCTGCCCCCGCCCCATTTTATCTTTACAACCACCCTATGAAACCGGTGACAGGGTGAAAGGTTCAAGGGTAACACTCCCCCCCCCCACCCATGAGCTTCATAAACCAAGGGGGGATCTGAATACGGGTCTTCCTAGTCTCTAACCACTCCATCATAATCTGAAGAAGAGAGCTGTGGCTGACGAAAGCTCACACCCTACCACGAATTTTGTTAGTCTTACAGGTGCTACTGGACTCTTGCTCTTTTCCACTGCTACAGACAGACTACCCATTTTGATCTAACTCCACCATAATGAATTTCAAATGTGGTGGCAGGCCCCAAAGCCCACATCGCCAGATGCGTGAATTGTTGCACACCATCGTCAGATGTGCAAACCCACAAGGATACAGGCAGAACGAGGAGCAGCTCTGAAGCAAAGGAGCTCTGCATCCCAACACACAAGTGTGTGTTACATCATGCTGCAGGACAACTTCCTCCCCGAAGTGGATGGAGACCACTTACAACTGGCAGTGAATCGGCCAAGCCTGATGAATCAGGTCCACGAGAAGGGAGACTTACTCTCTGTGGCAAGCCAGTCACTCCCAATCCCTACCAAACCCATACTTAACATAGCACCCAATGTGCCTGGGAAGGCCACTTCTGCGCTTAAGGCCAACAGAACTTAGCCAGCATTTCACAGGGGCCAGGCAGAAGAACATGTGTGTGTATCAGGATTGACAGATCTGGAAGAACCACAGTTGAAGGGTCACACGCATCTGCACAATGGGGAAAAGGCAGCCTCTCTCTCCCTTCGCACGAGTCTCCAGTTTGGGATGGTTTGGTAATCTGAAGAACAGCTGCTGCATGCACCCACAAAGTGGCACGGGCAATGCCAGAGCAGCTGAATCCCAACAATAGTGTGTTATTACAGATGCATGGAAGGCACCCCCTATGTTACTTTGTACACTTGGGGGGGGGGCACACCGACCTGGAAGTGGCGGGGTTTGTTTCTCGTTTCTTTCCACCACCGATTCTTCTACGGATTTTGAAAGGGGGACGTCCTCCGTGTTCTTCACAGGCGCAGAGACCGCTCCTGGCTTTGCTATTCTCTCGTCGTCTCTGCTCCGGAGACTAAAGTCAGAAAAACAAACGCCCACAAACTCCGTATAAAGTTGTAAGAATAATTCTATCAAAGGTATCTGGAATCAAAATATTCTTTCGGGCACAAACGGAATGGCCGGGGACATGCTCTAGATTTTCTTACGCTAAAAAGAGAGAGGGGGGGGATGCTGGCTGGAGCGAGAGGCCGAGGGCCGGCCATTCTGGAAGGCTGAAGCCCGAGGGGGTCAGTGGAGAAGTAAACTGCGATGAGTGGAGTTTCTTAGTCTACAGGCCCTACAGTAATGGAGTGAAGAGCCGCTGCCAGAGCTTCGAGGGGCCTGCAAATTGGTTTTGCACAGGATGTTTGACTCCATCCACTCAGCTCCATTTCCTCCCACCAGCCCAAATATTTTAGCTGCTTGGGCCTAGCAGAGGACCCCAAAAAGCAATTTCTTTCCTGTCCCGCATGCAACTTTTGCCCCCTCCCATGCAACTTTTCCAAACATGAAACAGAGATGTATTCAAATCTAGTTATGAAAACCACAGGACAGACCTGAAAGAGACACAACCATCTCTCCGAAACCCAGGTCCCAAACACCCTCCAAGCCCGGGCAGTATTTGACAAGAGACAAGTTCAAATCCTGACTCCCTGGGCCTCCCTGGGGCCAGCTGCTCTTTCTCAACCAGGAGGAACAAAATGAATCCTTTTTAGAACTCAGCCCTCTCAAGCAATGCTAATATGAGCCGCTGGTATAACCAAGGGCTTATAAAGCAGACTAAATATGGCTTAGGAGAACTTTATAATTGCTCCACTCCCCCACCCCGCATTACTGCCAAACACGCTGGGAAACGGCACAACGTTCTCTTCACACCAAATCCATTTTCTGCAGCCAGAGGGCACCACGGCTTCAATATTGGCAAAGCTGCTCAGAAGCAGCCAGCGTGTATGATAAACGTGGAGTTGCGGCTTCCGCTGCCTGGTAAGCACAACACAGCAAAGTGGCTGGAAACGGAATAGATGTGCGTCAAAAGGCTAAGAGTGGACATGACGCATTTTGGTCGAGAGCTTCAGTTGACCACGTTTTGTTAGAAGAAACACAATCCTTGGGAAATTTCTATGCTGGGTTTCTGAAGACCTACTTAAGGAAGCTCTCAAAGTAAAAAAAAAAATTTTTTATTTATTCATGCCATTTTTAGTCCACATTTCTCACTGAGACTCAAGGCGGATTACACAATGCAATAAGAATTGCCAGTCATCAAACAAGCCATAAAAGCTTTCAGAAGTGATATTCACAAAACAGGCTTGAAGCAGATTGTTAAAACACACACACACACACACACTTTAAAAGACTGGACCTCTTCAGCCTATGATGGGGATTTTTATTTTTTACCAAAAGTGATATATTTTAAGAAGGTTTCAAGGCAGCATACAAGAGCCAAGACAATAGTTGCGGGGAGGGACCGAAGTATTTCACATTGTTAAATAAGCTGGATGGAATGTGTGGTGACATATCCCTAAACTTTTTGTTTTGGAGACAAATCAAAATGGTGTGCAGCTGAGGGGGTGAGCAGCTTTGCTTTTAATAATGTTGAAAAGGGAATTTTAGCAAAGAGCAGTATTCCTCATCCCATTATTACATGTTGCACCTGACAAAACTACCTCTTCTACGCATCTGTCAAAGGCATGCGAGTCCTGCTCTCCTTTATACCTGGTGACCAAAGAAAAAACAAACACAGATAGCTAATCTACGGTAGAAGAATTCAAAAAGGGGGCCAGGCATTACAGATTGGGGTTAAGAAACTGGGTCTGAGGGTTGAGAGATTGAAGACTCCTGAACCAGGACAGACTGCATTCCTCAAGCGGCCAGATTTAGCCTCACGGCTGTTCGATATTTTCTGCAAGGGGCTCTCTAGGGACTTGGACAGAGAAAGGCTGTTTCCCAACACCCAAAGAGATTTTAACTGGAGATTCCAGGGACTGAAACTGGGGAACCCTGCATGCCGAGCAGTTCTTAAAATACTTGCGCACAAAGTTCTGCCTTCCGAAAGTGAACCGAAATCTCTCCTAATTTTTTTATGCCTTGTAATTATTTGACAGCATTAGGAGTGGGTGACATTTGTAAGTCACAACTTCACAGTCCACTAGCTTTCACGCCTTTCAATCTGTCACTGTCACAAGAGCCCCTCAGAAGCCAAGTGCTTCTGGAGAACCACTTGCATGCAGACACCTGGACGACAACCGCCACAGCTCTTCCGCAAAGGACAGGGCAGGACGAGAAAAAAAGTTTCCAGGTCAGGCGAAGTCAACGACAGCTCAGTCCGAAGCACACAGTGGGCCAACTGCAAAGTCTGTCACGGAAGCCACCCTGCTGTCCTGCATCTGGGCTGCTCGCTGGAAGGCCTCCCAAATGCTAAACCCCATTGCAGATTGCTCAAGGTTCAAGAAGGATGTGAAAATTCAGGTGAGCTCACTCAGCATCCTAAGACAGACAAGGCAGCTGCAAACCCTCACATCAGCTGGCCCGACTCAAAATGGTGAAAGTCGTCAGGGAAGAAGCGTCCGATTTAGCACTTGCTTCTCAGATGCTCCCGTCTCTGGACCGGCAGTCTGTTTGACTGTATATGCCAGCACTGCAGAGAACTGTTGTGGCTTCTTGCACTGCGGTCACGATGGCAGACTTTGGCCAACCCCCCCTGCCCCCTGTAGCATTGAACAAGGGAAGGAAGAATGCAGGAAGAATGGCCAAAGCTTTTTGGAGGGGTTGCAAATTAAGCTTCAGAGTTTGGAGACAAATATAAAAGAGGCACCACTCCCCCCACCCCAATCTCTCAACTTTCTAGTAAGCATTCACTGTTTAATAAAGAAGATACAGGAAATGTCTTAACTTCTGTCATTGTTTATAGGTGACAGAATGCTGTTAAAAATTACAGCTGCGTTTCCCATGAGTCATCAAAGGTGTTATTTCGCTGTGTTATGTGTTCTGGCAGTATTGCTTTTACATCTAACATCTGTGCTGTGTCAGGATGGGGCTTTTTCTCCCCTCTCTCTCTTTTAAGGATGCCTCACACTGCAGCATTTTAAAATAACCTTCAGTCACAAATAAAATGAAGTCAGCTCCATGTCCGCTTCACCAGTGGCAGCTCATTTCTCAACAAATTTCCTTTCTGCCAATCAAAAGCACACTCTTTTAATCCGCCGCGTGCATTCCCCATCATAAAAATATGAATTGCCGTCTGAGCCCTGTCCACTGAACACTTTCAGTGTCTTTCATTATGCATGAAATGGGCAGGAAGCCACACTGACGACTTCCTGGATCTCGAGGTCAACCTTTGGAGATGTGATTTGTATGGAAAGACAAGCCTGACTCCAAATGGTTTTGCCAGCCAAGCGACGGAACTTCACTGAACTAACACCAGGATCCATCTAGTCCCGAAGTGGAACTAGAAAATATTATTTCTGATACAGCCCCTGAGAGAAGCCTGCCATGGGCAGACCTCACAAAAAGGCATCTGTGTCGGTCAAGCCCTTCAGTCCAATGCAGGAGACAAGGAGGCAAAGAGTCTCACTGTCAGCACTTTGGCTAAAAACTAGTCTTGCTAAAAGTGAAAATACATGCAGACACATCTACGTAACTTGCAATCCACTCAAAAAGTCTTGGAAGCCTGTTATCTGCTGATGGTTAATGCTCCTCAACGCACACGCCTTGACCACCAGTAGTGCCAGAGAGCCCTTCCTATCCAGCATGCCCACAAACCAGTATGGCTCGTTCAGGTGGGGCTCACATGGGGCTGGGCTTGCAGAAGGCACCTCATGCTATACAGAAGACAGAGAGGATCCGGAGCCTGTGCTGTCTGGGCTGCGATCTCCAGCTTTAGGCATCACCTGACTAGGTCTCAGCATGTGTCGCCTGGGACCGATCGAGATACCTCAAACTCCAAGCCTTGGTTTGCAGAGTTCCTCTTCAAGTCAAGGTGTGAACTGAACTAAGCCCAGGTTGGAATTTTTTATGGCAGCTCCACCTAGTCTCTCCTGGACTTTGCCTGATTGCCTCTGGATTCACATAACATCCTGTGAAACTCAACCACCGTCTGCTTTCCCCTGCACCTCTTGCTTTGGGGCAAGTCTCCAGTATCCTGACCGCTGGCTACACATTGTCACGCTTTTATACCGCTGCTTCACCCTCACGGCCCCAACAGCTTCTTCCATCAGTGATCTGGGCCTTTGCCACTTCCTTCCGAGCAAACAATGCCAGCTGCAGGTTGGTCGCTCCCACATGCCTGGCTCAAGTCTAGGCAGATCTCAATGATCTGGGACACAAGGGCACCCATCACTTTGACACTGAGCAACACAGCAGCTTCAAGTCAACATCTAAGGAGAAAAGGCAACTGGTCGTATGCAATGAACCCAAGGAACACAATATACCAAATTATCCAGCTGTCATCTGAACATCACCCTGACTTCTCTAGCTGAATCTGCTTATAAGTAACCAGAAAGCCCCCTGCCCTCCAAACACACGCACTGTCTCTCACTTGAGCTTAATATTCAGGAAGAGTTCCACTTCTCATGCTGGGCTCACACCAACTGTAACTGCCACAGTTTAAGCCAGGGGTGGCTGACTGGCTGCCCAATCAATTTTATCCCACCCCTGGTGGACTTTCCAAATCTTTTAAGTAGTTAGACGACTGACAAAACAGTTCCACTCATAAAGAAAAGGGTGAAATCACAACTGAACCTTGAGATGTTAAGTTGTATACAAAATGCAATTCTGAACGTAATCCGTATACTCTCTAACTATGATGCTAATAAAGATTCTCTCTATTATTGAATTTGATCATACGTGACGTGGTCCATTAACGTGGCACATTACAGCTCTGGAGCACGGACCACTCAATGGAGAGGAGTGCCCTCCAAGAACATGGAAGAGACAATCCCTAGTGCAAACTGCCCAAAGCGAAGTTTGATTTTGTTTTATAGATTTAGCAAACGCCATCAATCCAGCTTGAAAAAGCACGGGGACAAAAGCGCTCTTGCTCTCATGCTGGACTCCCATTGGTCATGCATGAACTGGTGCTTACCATACAGCAGCTCAGGATCCCAGGCTGGGTCACTCGCCCATAAAGGACAACTCTCAGCAGCTATTAGGCGAGTTTCAGGAGCTGCTTGGGCCAACTAAGGTCTCCGCTGGACCCCAAACGCCATAAAATTGTTCTCATTTTTTCCTTTATACATACAACGCATGCTTTACGCGCAAGTGGTTTATGGCTCCAGCCACGTGCAGTATCAGAACATGCAAGCCACATCCACAAGCACAGGGTTGCAGGTTCCTGCAAAACGGGGAGGAAGGGAACAGCGCTCTGCACAGATATTAGCTCGCAGCTCTTAAAGGGGACAAATCCTGACACTGATGAACACAACTGCAATCACTTAGCAAGTTGAAAGAGCTCTTACAAAACACGCGGCTCTCTATTCGTCAGGAGCAGCATCTGAGAAAAGCAAAACTTAAACCAAGCACAAAAAGCAGGCACCTATATGTGAAGTAAGCAACCCTGAAGTAGTACTACACAAAAGATCTGAAATCTGCCCCCCACTACTGAGACGCCATAAGACTGGTTCAAACCCCTCTATTTCCAAATATGATGTTAGGGCCACACTGCAACGTCCAGTACTGTATTTTGTTCCAGGCTCATTAACCATGCCTTACTTTTTTGCTCTGGACAGAAAGTTGACATCTTCTCTGGCACAATATTAGTTTATCAGAATGCAGAATCTTCCTGAAGCCCTTATCTCCATTAAATCCCGGGGTGGACAGCAGGTCGGATCCAGAAATCCTCAGTCCCTGAGTCCACAAATCTTAACCACGTCCCCCCTGCCCCTATTAGGGATCTCCATGGCTGCGCCCGGGGGGGGGGGAGAGTACTTTGCCAAGGAAGGGGAAGCTGGGAAAATGTAGTGAGGAAGGGGTTACCATCTGGGGGGGGGGGGCAAGGCAAGTACAGGCTGAGCACATACAAATGCTTCTTCACCAGGGCCTAGACCACACTGGCAACAACCCGAGCGCAGCAAATCCAAGAGGATGCCGACAGCGAACATGACTGGTATCTGCGCTACCATGCCCTCCCAGTCAATCGCAGCATCATGCAACCAAGTCCTTCGAGCTGTGGTGCCATGCGCCTGCATACGCCCCAAGCCAGTCGGCTGCCACATTCGTAAGTCGGTTTAAAACAGTACACGGCGACCATCACCTGCCATTGCTGGGCTGCTGTGGAGAATGTCTGGAATGGTCTGAAGGCTCCGACCTCTGGTCAGGAGATCGTGAACGACTGCGGCGGGGCCTGTCATGGGATCGGTTGGAATGATCGGATGCCAGCGACTGAATTTCTGAAATGTCTGTTAAATAAAAGTCGTTTTCCCATGAGATGGTTATAATTAAAAAATGATGGCGTGACCTACTCAAAATGGATACAAGCTTTAGCTGGAAAGTCTTCCTATGATGCGTGTTTTACAAATAAGACTGAAGCAAATTAAGTGCCGTTTCGCTTCAAAACCAACTGCTTGTGCGTTCTTTCTTTCTTTTTTTTTGAGGGAAACCACTGAGATTCTTGAGTAAATTCCAATGACCGATTTGTTAATCAGCTCAGAAGCCCGCCCCTTCTCCCGCTCTGATAATCCAGCCTGAACGATGTGCGCCTTACCCAGTACACTTGGCCAAGTTTGAATCCTTGCCCCACGGCCTCTGATGAAAGCAAGGGGCCACTTCCACTAGAGGAAGCTTTGGACTTGGTCGAGATAAATGCTAGGATACAAGCCACTACATTTAACAGTTCAATGTTTGAAGGCAACGGTAGATAACTACATTCATCTGTTTCAAAGAAAGAAAGAGGGAAGAAGATAGGAACTATATACTCACCATCTCTTTCTGAAGCATTGGCTGAGTGAATGCTATCAGAAAGATCTGGGACGTTCAGCAAAGTTGCCCGTTCATCCCTTTGAACCACCATCTTCAGCTTGCCCTTTGACCTTTCTATTAGGGTCTTGGCATCTGTCAATGACATATTTTCCGTGACTGTGCCGTTTATCTGCAACAGAGCAAAAGGACTACTGATAGGAACCGAACAGGGAAGCGAGCAATTCCATCTTAATGGCATCTTTGACAAGCAAGAGAGGGAGAGAGGACGGGAGAAGACGATCTCTTGCTTTTTTCTTAAGAGCTCATGGTACTGATCAAAGTTCCAGCAGATGTGGCCCTTTGGATATTTGAGTCTGCCCCGTTCCAAACCACGGGGAAAGCCACGACAGAAGTCCTGCAGTACCAATTAAGCTGAGGCCAGACACTGCAAAGCGGTCAGCAAAACAGATCTTCCTTAAAACTTTACTGAAGAGAAGAGGAATCTAGGAATTTATTTTCCAGAATTAATGGCCTCAATTAGATGAACCACTTCTTTTGCTTATTCCTCTTTTCCGGTGCCAACGTCAAGCTTGCTTTATCAGCTTGGGCTGACTTGACCAACGTATTAACAAATTAAAACAAAAAAACTGGCTTCAAATGCCAGAATCTAGCTGGAGATTTATTGCTGTGCTAAATCATGGAAACCAAGGCTATTTATGGCATCCCTGTAAAAGAACTTGTAGGGGGGCTTTCTACATCCCTCCACTGCAGTGCTCCTTCTATGAGCCTAACCCAGCCCGCCCTTCAAAGGCAAGCCAGCCTCAACAGCATCTTTTAAAGCCCAGAAAAAAACGGAGCAAAAGAGCCGGAGGCATTCACAAGGGCTACCCAGACTGCCCAGTAGGACTTTCAACATCCAAGGAAGGCCGAGTTAAGAGGGGGAAGTCAAGGGCAGTCGTCCTGAGCACATAAGGTGCCGCTGCAGTCTGATTACCCAACACACACATCTCGCCACGGGAGGGGGGAGAGCAGCCAACTGGTAAATTGCACCGCTGTTTTATGAACACGTAAATGCAATCTCGCTTTTGTTGCCTGCAACTTTAGACTGCCTTTAGGTATCCACAGAAGGAATGACTGTAACTGTTCCAGCCGACACACAGAGGAGGAGTGGTTAAACCTGCCCCAGCGCCTTAATTGTATCAACAGGATTAAGAGTTATGTTAAGAGAATGGGCACGAAGCTGGTACCGAGGGACTAATATCTGCCAGCCAAGGTGATTTAGCTCAGATGCCTGACAGAAGTAATGCTGTCCTAAGGCAGTCGGGGCTGCCAGGCAGAGGATCCATGCAGTGCAGATCTGCTCAACTCGAGACAGGCTCCATTTGCACACTGCAGGTGCTCGTATGCCAATGTGCACATGCATGCTACTTTCATGTAAGAGTCACAGCCCTTGCCAGCGCGACTTAGCAAACAGTGGCATTTTGCTATAAAAGGGAAGCTTACATTTATCCTCTTTGTAATTTTTCATGCCAGTGAATCCAGAGGAAGAAACAGTGTTGGGCACTTGAAAATAATCCTGCCACCAAGACACAAGTTGTTCGAATCTCTCCTTCACCAAGCCAAAAAAAAATGACACCAAGAACAGTCATCTACTTTACCTTCAAGACAACGTCACCTTCCTGAATATTGCCGTCTCTCGCTGCCAGACTATCTTGGGATATTTCTTTCACAAATATGTGGCTGGCCAGTCGCAAACCATATTCTGTTTCAAACAAGAAGAAAAAAAGAGATACAAGACGAAAGTTGTTCAAAGGAAAATGCTTTATTATTTGCACCCAGAATATTTCGTGTTGTTCCTCCATTTCAACAATGCCCGAATTGTAGGCACACCAGTAAATGGCAAGAGAAACTGAGACGTGGTTTGAATGCACCACCTCTGCCTGAAACAGGAAATCTCTATTCAGCATTGATCCTTCCACCTCCACCCAGTAGATGGTTAGAGCCTAGAAGTGGGCACGAACCGAAATACAAACCAAATTCATCATGAACCAGGCCAGTTTGTGGTTCGCGAACCAGCGGTCTGTCAGAGCCTATTTCTGATGAACCGCCACAAACTATAGGTTGGTTCGCTTGGTTCATGTTTTGGTTTCTCACTGCAGACAGCCTGGCGCTGATCAATCAGTTTCCTAGGCAACAGAGGGGTCTTTCTACGACCACGGAAGTGACCTTCTGCTGCCCCCGGAAGTGACGTTTTCACAAACCAAATGAACTGGTTCGTGAACCGGGGCAGATTCATGAAAGGTCATGGTTCACAAAACACGACAACCCATGAACTGCAAGGTTCTTTTTTATTTTTGGTTCGTGCCCACCTCTACTACAGCCATCTTCCCAAGGAACTAAAGGAGCCCCAGCATTCCTTCAAGCAGATCACAGAATTACTGGCAGGTGTGGGGGAATTCCCAGAAGCACAGCCATCTCCCAAAAGGACAGACCTATCCCTGACCCCGGATTGGCTGGGCAATTGAGGAGGGTGCCAGGAAAATAGTATTATATCAACTACCCTGTAACTGCAAATAAATACTTAGCAACATAAAGGGGTGGGTGGGGGGTGGGAATCAGAATAAAGTTTTTTCTCCATTTTTCCAAAATGGAAACGAAATTATGCAGAGCGCTGAAAGAGCTCCTATGAAGTATTCTCTCTTTTGAAATGAGCAAAATGCTTTTCAAGACACAGTTTCAGTCACTTATTAACCACAAAAATTGGTGTTTTCTGTTTTCAGTTAAGACATCTATATTTTGAAATATAAATATGCTGAGCAGAAGTTTTATATGCTAACTAGATATTAAGTGATAAACGTCATGCTCTTGAAGTTGTAAAATAAATTTTGAGTTGATTTTTAAGAAGTACTGGACCTATTTAAGTCCTTCCCCCAACACATTTTCCTTCTCCCTGGCTTCATAATTCTCAGAGATTTACAACCGTAAAGACACCTATCCATTGCTCAAGAAAGAAAACAGATATTTTCTTGTGCAAGTGTGAGATATGCCTCAAAGTATGGTCCAGATATCAAGAGCTGAGGGGAAACTGGTCTACCTATCGTGACTATACCTTTAACCAAGATTTATAGTGTTCCCCATTAAAGCTTTAAACTATTCCACATTAAAACTTTGACCTAAGAGAGGCAGGGTTTCTTGCCTATGCACTGCTGGCATTGCGTGCAATGCGCATGTGCGCTAGTGGAGCTACGTGGGTTTTTTTTTTACAAACAGGTAAGGAAAAAGTTTGAAAATCTCGTCGTTGATGTTAAAAAGTTTTACTGAAGATGTTCCTGAAACGGTGACATCCAGCCAGAAGGCACAGATATCATCCTGTTACCGTACAATGAAATACTCGGTTTTGAATGGCTCTGTATCTCGAATTTGCATAATTAGATCTGCGCTCTCTCGGTAACTGGCATGCAAAACACTGCCATGAGATTGACTCCCAGTCATTAGCCGGCAGTCTGCAGTCATCTGTATAATTGAGGAATGACTATATAGTCGGATCATTTTGCAAATTCATTCTCCGAGGAGCGGCAATCAAAATTACCAAACTGTTTGCCAGCAATACAGCAAGCTAAATTAACATCACCCTTTTCTTTCCCCCAGGTAAGCAAAAAAATGCCAAACTTACATTTAAAAGTTATGTTGGTGAAAGAGAGAATGTGATCTGAAGGACAAAGCTCTGTTCCTCCTTACTAGGAAATTCTACACAGCGTAAGCTGTTGTGCTGAGCCCCAGGACAGAGACGTTAGCCTCAATATTTCAGTGAAGGTGTTTTATTGGCGCAGGATTGCAAGCTTTCAGTTTTCACAAAGCTTTCTCTGTCTCAAGGGTTCTGTGCAGCTTAGAAGTTTGTTACCGTAACCATCTCAAGGTCAAGTCCAAAAATAAACAAACAAAAAGGAGGCTGAGCCTTGCAATGGGGCTACGCATCAAGGGTTGTGCTTCCATACAACACAGGCATCAACTGAAGGCTGAACATATGAAACGGGTAATGCAGAAAACAGGGTCAGTTAGCCTTTTTCTAATGAAGTCTCAGCCACAGTTATGGGAAGTCTGTCCCATGTATCAACCCTAATGCTCAAAGGTTCCCACTGTTAAACCTGCCCACTTAAAAAAAAAACGTTTTTCAGGAAGCTTGAAAACGAGCATTTGTATCTCAAGGAAGATTTTAAACCACAACTTAGGACAATGTTGTGAAGGTCATCGCCACTACCAGCAAAGCCGCATGCGGTCTGGACAGGCTTTCACTGCACGGCTCCCCCCACCCCACCCCCTTCCAGAACATCAGAGCCGTGCCTTGACTTCACCCGCAGTCTCCCCCTGACTTCCATTCAGATGAACTGGGAGATTCGGCAATTAGCTGAGTGTGGTTCTCCCCTGGTTTGGGGGAGATTAAATCCTTTAAATCTCCTAGGTATAACTTGGCAGAAGGAAGAGAATCTGATTGCCTCTGGAGTTGCTGCTGGTCAGTGCTACTGGCTGCAAAATATTTAATGCACTCTTAATTGTGTATTAAATTGCAATTTTAACTATGCATTTAACTGGGTACAATACGGTGACTTGCCATGTGCTGAGAGTTCATGCAGGATATATGTTTAAAGAACAACAACATGCCCCCCATTCCCAAGCCCCCATTACCCCAGGGGCAATAACAACAACAGGGCGCTTATAAATCACTCTTTTAAACAGATGAGTGCCTACTTAAAAGTGGTAAACATAGTGTTGTTATTATCCCCATAATACAGCTGGGGCTGGCAGGAATGGCTTACCCAAGACCACCTGCTGAGCTCGTAACAGTAACGGGAATCGAACCAGCAGAGTGTTGATTCACATCCCACCCCCTTAACCATTATGTATAAACCACAATCACATACTTCCCCAATATGGCCTGTGGACTAGCCTCATGCATGAACTCAAACAGTAGTTCTACAGGGAGGTCAACAGACTACAACAATTAACCTTTTTCATTAACATTAATTTTCTTTAAAAAAATTACTACGCAGTCTTCGTTGGTGCGTTTCATTTTGTTCCTCCAGCTCAATCTAAAGTAATTGAGTGAGATTTTGACACGTACCTTCATTCTTCCTGGACTTCACCAACGTGACTTTTGTTGGCTTTGCAGGTTGACTGGAAGTCACCGATCTCCGGTCTGATCTTGGCGACAGACTCCTCTCTCTGCTGGCGCTTCGGTCCCTCACCCAGTTCTTCTCGTGCCTTCTGCCCGCACTCGTTGCGCCACGGGAGCTCCTCGGATCCTGAATGTCCTCTTCATAGCTGTCCTCGTCATTTTCAGACACCGGATCCGGATCTGCCCGAGTTACTGGGATCTGAACTTTTTTCATTCTCCTGATGGTCTGCAACACATGGCATTTTCATCAGACGCTAAAGGATTTCGGGATAACTATTGGTGTTGTCAGCGTGCTCTCTGTCACACTGCAGACATCTAGAAGTTTCGGAATTTACAGCGCCACTCCTCCTAGCCATTTTCTTCTGCCATGATGGCAAACCTTAAATCCCGTTTCTCCAGCATTAAGTTTGCCACAAAAGACTTTTGCACTAGCAGTTTATCCAGGAAGAAAAAGTATTTACTCCGTGTTTACCTCTCCCTTCTGCTCCAAGGTGCACTCAAGGTGGCAAGGAAACCATTAAAAGCATCCAATAATTGAAAGCAGTAATATGAACAATGGCCAAAGAAATATCAGAGGAAGGCAGAGAGTGATAAAACCACACTACATTTTAAAAAGCCTAGAGGGAAAAGAGGTTTTACTAGTTTCCTAAAGGTCAGAGACGAGCCTGTTCCGAGCATTCAAGAGAAGCAGCCTTATAAAGTCAGCGCTGAGATTTCTTGGGTTCTTCTGAGTAATACGTCTGACATTCTGCACTGAAAACTTAGTACAGCGATTTCTTTTAAAAAAGCAGATTTCTCCCTAAGCCTACGGTGAGGAAGAAAAAAAATAGGCTAGCGGTATTTCCTTCAGCGCCTATAAGAGTTTCCACCACCAACTCAGCATTATCTTTGGATGAGAATGTTAGAGAGGTGAAGAAATTAATATTGATTTAAATGTGGGGGGAGGGGGGAGGAGCAAGCAGAAGCCAGTCGCAAGCAAAAAATCATTCGATGAGCACAACACGGCACTGAAAAGGTTTCTCTTAACGCAACACGATCTTTACAAAACCTTATATAATTGCAAACAACTAGAGAAGAGGAGACACAAAAATAATGGAACTCGCACGGGCAGAAACAGTTCTGTGTGTCCAGCACACAGAATGTGGATTGTCAGTGTTGTGTAGTGGGTACAACGTCAGACTAAGAACCGGGAGACACAGGTTCAAATCCCCACTCTGCCATGGAAGCTCACCGGGTGACCTTGGGCCACTCATACTCTCTCAAGTCTAACCTACCTCACAAGGTTGTTGTGAGGATAAAATGAAAAAGGATGTAAACTGTTTTGAGACCCCAGTGGGGGAAAAAGTGGGGTATAAATGAATGAAAATAAATATTAACAATAATTGCAGGGAATCATAGCTCTCATCCACTTCAAAAAGATGTGAAGTGCTCAGCTCTATGCCCTGTTCTGTTGATGATCTAGGGCAACAGGTTGGCCTGTGAGAGACAAAATGGGCAGCTGTTCAAATAATAATAAGATTCAATTTATATACTGCCCTTCAGGACAACTAAACGCCCACGCAGAGCGGTTTACAAAGCGTGTTATTTATTATCCTCACAACAATCACCCTATGAGGTGGGTGGGGCTGAGAGAGCTCTGAGAGTGCTGTGACTGACCCAAGGTCACCCAGCTGGTTTCAAGTGGAGGAGTGGGGAATCAAACCCAGATCTCCAGATTAGAGTCCCATCGCTCTTAAAGACTACACCAAACTGGCTCAGACACAGCAGGGCAACTCAGGTTCTCTCACTGAACCACGTGATTGGTTCTTCTGACTCAGTAAAATTGACCATTAGAGTCTCAAGCAGAGAGAGGTTGCGTCCTAATTTTTTTCCTGGAGAGACTGGACTTTGGGACTTCCACCACTGGACCACATCTTTTGTGCGTGACCCAAAAAAGATAGCCACTTAAAAGACATACAGAGAGTCCCTGAAATACTGTTTAAAATGCAAGCTGTAGCAGTATGCTTGCACCCACATAGCTGAACAAATGACACACTAAAGCCAAGTTGAAAATTTGCCTCCAGAATCAAACAGTCGTAATAAAAAGAATCATCTCACTCAAGTTATCTTTTGTAGCTAATATATCTAGCTTATATCTGCTAGAGCAGTCTATATTCATCACCGTTTGAAAGTACGGCCTCAAGTTCATTTGTTACAAGCTTGTAGTGGCCCAGAGATATTCTGCTCTAGCTCCCTGAGAAAAGGAATCCATTTTAGATAATTTTGCCTTTTCTCCTCTCTGCTTTTGCTCAGTAAGAGGGCCACACGGCAATTATAATGCAAATCTATGAAGAGTTACTATGCTTGAAGGCCACTGATACCAATGGAGTAAGTCTATATAGGATTGCACTGGTCAATTAAACTATTAATTTTAAATGAGTCTCCAATTAACCTGGTCAAGCAGCAGGGCTTTTTTTCAGCGGGAATGCAGTGGAATGGAGTTCCGGCACCTCTTAAAAATGATCACATGGCTGGTGGCCCCGCCCCCTGATCTCCAGACAGAGGGGAGTTTAGATTGCCTTCCAAGCCGCTTCCAATCTCAACTCCCCTCTGTCTGGAGATCAGGGGGCAGGGCCACTGGCCATGTGATCATTTTTGCCGAGGGCGATTTAAACTTTTAAAAACTCCCCCCTTGTTCCAGCTGACCCAAAGAGATGTCATTGTGCGGTCTTGAGTTCCACCACTGAGTTCTACCACCTTTCCCAGAAAAAAAGCTCTGTCAAGCAGCATACTAATTGTTCATTTATTTACAAAGAATCCCTTAAATTCCAACTTCGCACAGAATGTTGCCTACTTATATGTGCATGCATTGCCTTAAAAAAAGAATACGTGTTTTGTGTCAAAACTGCTCTTATTAGCATGTTAAAGTGAATGATGATTGGCACTCATAACTGGCCACGACAACTCTACTCGATACCATACAACCAGGGGTCATTTCGTAGAAAAAGAGCTGGAGGAACTCATTAGCATATGCCACACCCCTCGACATCACCAGTAGTGTGTCATTAGCATGACTGATTTGCATATGCCACACCCCCTGACATCACCTATCCTGGCTGTTTTGGACCCAATCCTGGCCATTCAGGGCCAAAATTGGGCCCAAAAGGGCAAAAAAGGGGCTGAAAATAGCCGAAAAAGGGCCCAAAATGGTCAGAATTGGGCCGCTGCTGAGTGGGAGAGTGATCCACCACCCGTCAGAGGCCCAATCAGGGCTGTTTCGGCCCCAATCTAGGCTGAAACGGGACCAAAATGGCCGAGAGTCAGGTGGGTGGGGATACCTAACATGACTTCTTTGGGGAACTGCCAGAACTGCATTCCGGTGCGTTCCCCCTCGAAATGATCCCTGCATACGACTCAGCAACTTGTCATAGGTAGAGAAAATAGGGGGCTGGAAAACATGTTCCGAGAGTAACTAAGGTTTTTGTTAAGTATCAATTTTGTTAAGTATCAACACCCCTTTCTGAGCATTACTGTCAGCATAGCGAAAGGTATTCTCCAGAGAAGGGGAAAAGAATAATCTTGCCTCTGCCAAGAGGGGAAAAAAATGAGAATATGAGAAAGCACAAAACTGATTAAACGGCCCCGTACTCTATGGACATCGCTGCTTCATCAGTTTTCCAAGGCTTGACAAGTCTGCTGCAACTGGGAGTGACTTGACCTCTCCTACACTACAGCACTATCAATAGGCATGAGATATATAGACCCTTCTAGCACAGCTGGCAAGCCACCCTTGGGGGAGGGGGGAGGTTGCACAGTTGCAATGTTGAGTGCGAGAATCAAGCAACTTGACTTTCTTCCAGACTGGAAAGAAAATACACACAGTGTTTTTATAGTCTGCCACCATTCTGAAGCCTATCATTTGCATGTCCACAAAATGCTGGGGTGGGCATGAGAATTGTGTTCTTCATAGCAGTAACAAAGAGCCTGGTTTTTACCTTGTCTGGGTTGTACCACTCCAGACTGGTGATGGGGGAGGGGGGCCCGGCTCATGTGACTGCATTAATAAATAAAACCCCAAACATCGAAAACCAGCAGTGTCAGGGAGAAGTCAAGGCTAGAACACTTCTCCCAGACTGGCAACTTATCCACGTAAAGTTTTTGGGGATTTTTTTTTACAGAGGAATATTCAAGTCTTGTGGGCTTCTTAGTTTGAACTGAAATGACTCAGATACAGATTTACAACCTCAGCTGGCCAAGCCTTTCTGATAAGAGCACACAAACACACACACACACACACCAGGTCAGCTCTTAACAACTGCCTATTCTGCATGAAGGGCCATCTCTGATCTGGGGCTCAGCATCAAAAGCAGTGACAGGACAACAGCCTTAACAGCAAGGCGGGAGGCATCTATGCAATGTATTGCCTGCTCCCACCCAATATCACTAATGTGATATCTAAATTGATAGTTTATCAATACAGATTTATATAAAAAAATGAAAGCTACATAGTCAGAAGGCACTCGACTTTCCTACATTGCATGAAACCAAGCAGGGCTGGCCAGTGTCTGGATGGGAGACCTCGTAGGTCCCTGCTGCTCCGCCACGTAAAGAGCCTTGGGTTCTAACTTAGAAGGAAGTCAGGACCGTACATTAACAAACAGCAAAATGTACTTTAAACTTTCAGCTTAAGAAACTAAAATTAAACGGTGATTCTTTGACTTCTGGATATAAGGCTTTGCGAGAGGAACTCTGCTACATTTCTCAGTAAAGGTCCCTCTTTCAGGTCGATGCCTCTTGCCTTTTAGCTTTCTGGAGAAACGTTGCCCGAAACTGCGAGCAAACTCTGCATCTACTAAATAGCTCACAGGAAAAAGTCAGGGGAATTCACTAAAAGATTGCCAGCGGATAATCAGTCCTGAGAACAGAAGTGCTTGGGTTCGATTTTTCATGCCTGGCAGACTCACAATTGCTATCCTGTGGCTGATGATGAGTTGTTTTGCAGATTTAAGGCGGGGAAAGCTACTCTGGACACACTATAATTTCACTGGGCAGTGGCAAATGGCACCTGCTGAGCATAAGGGGAAAAAGCTACCTGTTGAAGGAAGAGTGCGAGTAAAGCCCCACCTAAACACACAAGGGGCTTGAGAGCCATGCTATAATAACCCAGCCTCCCTACAGAAGACCCGACGACGACAGCGGCCCTTGTGCAGGAATTTAGGGTGAAAAGCAGTCCACTTACGATTTTGGCATTTTTCCCACTTTTCCTCAGCTGCTGAACAGCAAACGCGTGCTCCACGTTATCCATTGAAACGCCATTAACCATTGCGACACGGTCATTCTCCCTGAAATGGGGGAGAACGCAAAAGTGTAAACGGGAAGGTGGCCCTGAGGAGAGAGGAACCTGCGCAGATCCCCAGCAACTCTTTTCATATCACAAGGCTGGTTCTAATCTTGTCTTAAGGAGCTGAAGATCTCTCACAAGGAAAGCTGGACTTCTGGCCTCCCGGCTGTGCAATTGTGCACCTTTCCGGCTACTGCAGACATAATGCATTCGCAGCAGACCAGGAACGGGAAAGACACCACAACAGGCACCCCCTTTGTGAATGAACCCCTTTGGCTCTTCTTACGTCTGCAGTGACATTAACCACGGTGAACACTAACAAAACCTTGATCCAAAGCGAGGATTTGAAACAGAACTCTGAAGTGAGTTTCAAACACCAGCAAATCCACTTCAGCTGTAATTACAATTAACACCAGTGCAGACGACCAGTGAAAAGCAGCAGGCAGGGAACAAATGGAGACTTTTGCAAGCAAGAAGGAAACAAGAGAATCCTGTAAACCATTTATTCCCTTCGGCACAGACGAGAAGAGCTGCGTTTACAGCAGAGAGACTGGCGGAAAACAGAAATAAAATCGGGCCGTCCTTGTGGAGGTCTCGGTTTGAAAAACAAAGCCTGACACACTTACTGCAGCAGACCTTCCGCCGGGCCTCCTTTGAGCACATCGGATATGACAATCGACGTTTCTCCACTCTGGAAGTGGGGATTGTCTCTGCCTCCTGATATTGCAATGCCGAACCCAAACCCAGGAGCCTAGGGCAGACCAAAGAAATGTTTAAAATTACGGGTTGTACGAAACATTTTCTTAGAAAAATTAAAACAGGTACAAGCATTTTGCAAGCAAGAAGGAAACCACAATGTAACAACTTTACAGTGGGAAAAAAAATGACGAGCTTTTCCACTTTTTCAGTTTGCTATATTAGAAACTGAGCTGGAAGTAAATAGTTAAAGACTGCTTTCTGTGGACAGATAACAACAACAGCATTCGATTTATACACCACCCTTCAGGACAACTAAACACCCACTCAGAGTGGTTTATAAAGTGTGTTATTATTATCCCCACAACAATCACCCTGTGAGGTGGGTGGGGCTGAGAGAGCTCTGAGAGAGCTGTGACTGACCCAAGGTCACCCAGCTGGCTTCAAGTGGAGGAGTGGGGAATCAAACCCGGCTCTCCAGATTAGAGTCCTGCCACTCTTAACCACTACACCAAACTAAGATGTGACAAATACATTTCAGGAACTACAATCCAATTCCAAGGGAATAACAGATTAAGATATTGTTTCTTCAGTTCACTGATCAGCAAGAATTTATATCAGAGGGGGGAAATGTCAGTGGGTGGATCCTACACCCAATCCCACCACTATGTTTATTTATTTAAATTATTTATCCATCTTTCTTTTTAGCTCAAGTTTGAAGACTTTTTCCAAATAAGATTTGAGTCCGAGGGTACTTTAGAGACCAGCAAGATTTTCAGGGTGTAAGTTTTGAGAGTCAGATCTCCCTTCTTCAGAAAATCTTGTTGGTGTCTATGTGCCACTGGACTCAGTCTTGCTGTTCTACTGCAGACAAACACAGCTACCCACCTAAAACATTCCTCCAAATAAAGAGCTCTCCTACTTAAGAGAGCCACTTAAATCGGAAGACTCCTTAGGCCAGAGAAATGCTACTTGGAGGAGGCTTGGATCCACTCGAGTGAATGGATCGTGCATCCCACAGCTATCTCTGCTAAGTCTGCACTGGCCCCTAGCATCGAGCCCAACAACAAAGTCCATATACATCCCCAACATGCAGTATATCGGTTAAATCAAGCAGTTCTTCCTGAAGAGCATAAAAATGTTCTAGTCCCCCCCACCTTCCTGCCCCGGTGCTCATTCTGAAAAGTGATGAAAATTAGAGCACAAAAGATAATGCTGCTGCAACATCCACAAGGCAGATTGCTTGAACCTGTGTATGGGATGACATCTCTCCCTCCCCACAGTGGAATCCACACAGGAACCTCTGCTACCCATGGAGTCGAAACCACTTCCAGAGCAGGTTCATCAGATTCTTGTTCCTTCCAGCAGGAAAGTAAGGGAGACACAAGAAGGCCTTGTTTCCCCTGCCCCAAAGTTACAAAAAGGTTCATGAACTTTCCCATCACTTCATGGTACGTTTTGCACTTGGAACCATCTATTTTCATATGACCAAAAAAGAGCAGGCACCCACATTGGCCCACAGGAAACCATCCCAAGTAGGACTGAAATCATAATAGTTTTATTAGGGTCAATTAACAGTTACAGACCAGTGAGATAGCTTTGCATCTCCACAGATCTCTTCCTCAATGTTAAGGAGAGAGAAAATATGCTGCTGGTGCAGTGCACGAGGGAAGCACAGCATCCCACATGTGACAGCCTTCTTCACCACTCTTTGCAGTCTAATTAGGTTATTCTGTGCCCACTGCACAGAAATCTCCAGTTGCGCCCAGGAAACAATGATAATTCTCCTTTCAGTAAACAAAAGCAAAGCAGTCTTTTAAATCCGTTTCTAGCACTAACTGGAACTTAGAAGTTCCTTGTGAAGCAGAAGGAAAACAAGCTAATGGAAAACCTGGAAACAGTTTGAGATAAGACACTGGAAGCCCCATTTGGTTGTATTACTTAGTTTTTCCCCTGCCTTAGCCAAAGTTCCATTATCAGGTGAAAGATAATCTTCCTCCATTTCTTTTTCTTGTTGCCTACGTGCTTGCAGTATATGCAATGGAAATGTGAAGTGCAAAGGCAGCATTGTGCAGTGGTTACAGTATCAGATGGAGCGTCTAAGAAACCCAGGTCCGAATCCCCACTTTGCCGTGAAAGCTTATTGGGTGACCTTGGAGCAGTCACACACACTTGGCTAAAGCTACCTCACAGGGTTGTTGTGAAGGTAAAATGGGACATTTTGGAACTCTGAATTCAGAGTTCCACCTCATGAAACCTTCTGCCACCTCATGAAACCCTCAGCTTTTAAGATGCATAGATTTAAGACATTGCTCAAATTAGATCAAGTTTTCTGATTTAGACTAGAAAAGAGCAAGAGCTCAGTAGCACCTTTAAGACTTAACAAAATTTGTGGTAGGGTATGAACTTTTGTGAGTCACAGCTCACTTCTTCCAATTTAGGCTATTATTGATATCTGCACTGGCTTAGCCAGGAAAAGAAGTGTAGAGTGTTAGATTTACACTTTGTAAAAACTGATCGGGCGTGAAACCGGGACTGTGTCCAGAGACAGGAGTCCAGAAGGCTTTGAGAATGGAGCCGTCACCTTGGCCTGACTGCAGAGCGCCAAGTGCTTCCCGTTTGTGTTTCACCTCGACACAGCCACACAGCCACCAACAACACAGCACCAAACTTTGAGCAAATGAGGAATGTAGCTTTGCTGTCAGAAGATGCTCTGTCTCTCGCTAAGAAGAAAACCTTGAGATAACAGAAGGCAGCTCATTTCCTCCGGCATCTCTCTGCACAGCTGGGGACTTGAGGAGATGAGATCCCCCAGCAGGCGCACTGAGCGCTCCTCTCCACGCACAGCATGAGGACGGATTCGGTCCCTGCAGCCACTTCCCAATTCGACCAAGCCACATTGCAGAACAACAAGAGAGAAGTCAAGAAGCTCATTTGCTCGTCACCCTTTCTAGCTATTTTAAGAATGAAACTGTCAGTCCTCGTAACAGCGAAGGGCTCAAGTGTGTGTCCCGGTGTGAAGCTGCCATACGACAGCAGCATCAAGATGAGATGAGCCCCGAGTCTTTGCTTGGTCAATACTCTGACCACATTGCAGTTTGTTAGGCCCACCCCTGCCTCCTTGCTGATCCCCTCCCAGTCTGCCCGCTTGTCCTCTTGCCTGCCTGCGCACTTACTGGCAAAGCCAGGCCTCAAGATCATTTTCCATTCCCCAGAAACTGTTCTGTTCATTTCCTCCCTGACTGCTGCGCTTGTGTTGGACTACTCACTCAGAGCAGTACAAGCGCATTTATTTTCACGTCACAACAACACAGTGCAAGCAATTCCGGGAAAAATACGCCACACAATTGGGCAAACGGGGCCTCATCCCTAACAAATCTGCTCCCTGCTGACTAAACAAAGAGTGTTTTTTCTCCCCACTACTTTTTCTTCCTGTCTCCCAAGTCCCTGAGCCAACAAAGTAGCAGGACAAATCAGAGCCAGGGTGCAGGGCTTGGGCGTCAACTAATACATTCCATCCAGAGAAGGGAAATATTTATCAATAGCTCAACATCATCTGAAAGGGCTGCAGGCAGAAAGAGAAACCAAACTTTTTACATGGGAACCTGCTGCCTTATATCGAGTCGATCTGGTTTTCCTTTGACAAGCAGAACCTTTCCAGGGTCTCTTGAGATCTTTCAAATAATTTACAAGCTGATCTTTTAAAAAGGAAATGCTGAGGACTGAACCTACGACTTTCTGCACACAAAGTAAATGATCCACCTTGGAACCATATACACCCACCTACCCACGCTCTGTCTTATATACCGAGTCAGACGGGTAGTCTATCAAGATCAGTATTATCTCAGAATGGCAGTGGCTCTCCAGAGCATCAGATTTCTTCCACATAAGTGAATTTCTGATCCTTTTAACAGGAGATGCTGAGGTTGAACCCGAGACCTTCTACTTGCAAAGCAGGCGGCTCTACTATTCAGCCATGGCTAATAAAGCGGCAGACACATCTGAATGTTGCCAGCTTCCTTTTCCTTGTGCCATCAACTCCCACAACAAACTGGTCACAGGGCAGTTTTTAAAGGCACAAGGGTGTTAGTGTGTACCTCGGCCCCCTATTTCTGTCCAATATGATCAACCCAGAATTTGAACAGGATTATAAAGAACAGCCTTTCAGTGACTGGCGCAATCCTGCTGACATCAATTATTTCTGTACAATTACTGATGGCATGGCTACCTTACGCGCTTTGAACAAATCAAAGCCACTCGCACACTCCCCCCCCCCCAAATAAAATTTTGACTCTGTTGAAGGCTTCACGGCTCAGCTCCCGGGTGTTCTGCCAACCAAAGATCTCTTGGCACTGACCGGGTGCAGAAACTGGTATTTCTAGCTGGGCTCTTCCCACCAGACTGCCTCCCTTTTACAACTGTGCCTCAGAAAAGGTATGCACATTCCTCTCACGTTACAAATCTTGATGGGATTTTTGGGAGGCGGGTCATTACTTTCAAAGCATTAGGCGATTCTCTTTGCAAAAATCACTCTTGAGTATGAAGAGGGCATTTTATTGATCCTGAGGCTGGCACCCAGAAAACACGTCAACACTTTTCTGCTACTGAGGAGTATTTCTGGTTATCACAGCCAGGCTTAGGGGAGAAAGGAGACTCCGGAGGGCCGACTGTATGATGGGAGGAGGGTTCGGGGTCACTTGCTGAGACACTTTCAGCTTTGAAACTGCAATCCTCGCTCCTTTAATTCACATCCACTTGGGACAGACCCAGGCTTTGCTCAGTGGATGTCCTAGTTGCTGACTATATTGCATTTTCACTTGCGCTGGGTAATCCACCTTGGATCTCAGAGAGAAAGACGGACTATAAATAAGTAATAATAATAGACAGGCAGTTTCTATTTTATAAATTACCTCCTTCACAGAGACTAATTGGGATTTCACTATTAGATAATGATAAAAGGACCACATTGCTGGTTGCTACATTTTTGTTGGCAGTAATTAAATGTAAAAGGGGATTTTACAAAGGGCTGTTTTGGGGTGATGCTGCTTGTGGCCAATTGGGCATTAAAACAGTATCATTTAAATAAAGTAATAGAAGATGCAGGTTTGATGGTCATCTCATCAAGGCGGTATACTCCACTGCGTCCACACTTTCCATTTTCATGCAGTACTTTAAAGGGGTAAAATTAGCGCAAGGGCTTTGACCTTGGGCTTTCAAATAACTTCATGGCGCTTCTCTTTCTCCTATCCCAATCCTTCCTTTGCTCCTCCGACCTCCATCATGTCCAGCCATGCAAAAGGTCTCCTCCTCCTTTCAACGCCCAGTCTTCTTTGCTGCTCCTTAGGCTTGGAGCTACCTCCCGGAATACCTACCTGCATGGCACCCTTAGCTCTCACTTCCTTCAAAATCCATTCTCAAAACCCATCTTTTCCATGAGGGCGTTTAACATTACCCCTCCCACCGGACAGAAACACAGCCTATGAACATGCAACTGGGAGCTGAACTACAAGAGATGAAATACATGAGGGTGCTCACGTGAAGGGAGATGCAATGTTAACCAGGAAGCCGAGTTTTTAAAAAGACAGCTCAGAAGGCTCTGTCAATTGCCCCTCTCTACAGAGCCAGCAAAGATCACTCCTGAGCGGGTTTGTTAATTTCCTCTTCACCTCCGAAGGCTCTGTCAGTTTCACCTCCCCTTCTAGGAGGTGAAGAGGAAATAAACCAACTCTCTGAGGAGTGATCTTTGCTGCTCTGTAGAGAGGGGAAATTGACAGAGCCTTCCCATTTGTCTTTTAAAACTCAGCTTCCCAGCTAACACTGCGACTCCCTTCACTTGAGCGTCCTCGTGTAATTTGTCTCTTGTAGTTTAGCTCTGGGAAGGCAGTATGTGGTTTTTCTATATATCCTGATTTCCACTTTCCTCCCCCATTGCTCTGCTTGTAAACCCTTCAAGACAGAGAGGCCTGCTCTGTAAAATGCCACGCATGCTGATTGAAAATTAATTATTATTATTAATGGCATCTTAAAAGTACCAACTATAAAATACAGTGTGGGAAACGGCCCTTAGACAAAGCAGCATTAACTTTTCGGACTACATGCAAGGGCACGTGGCTACTAGGCGTTAACTGCAGTCCAACCAGCTCCCCCAATGGAAGAGCCACTCTCTGCTGGGAAACCATTCCCAGGACAAACCAAGAAGCTTCTTCCAGGTGTTTCATTTCCTGAAGGCTCTCAGGCCGCCAGCTCCTGTGGTTTACTCCACTATAATTCAGAATGAAGTTTAAGCTCAGAGGAGATCATGAAGACAGCACATTCCGTTTTGCATGACTGCTTTTCCCTCATTTGCACCGTTCTTGCTTTCCCGTTTCACAACTGTAAACGGCACTCTAGGAAAACAATAACCAACACAGAAAGGAAGGTTGCTATGTGCGGGAGTTTCACAAGAGTGTCGTAAAGCAAGCTGGATGAGTGACCAAAGACAAGGCTTCAATTGGGATCCTAGAAGCAATGGATGGTGGTCTCTAAAAAAAAAAGGTGAACCACAGTGAAGGAGGGGGGGGGATATTCTCATGCAAAGGGTGGCAAAGACAAGGTTTGGGACACCTTAAAACTACAGCAATGGTAGATGTACCACCATGCATGCACATACAGGGTGGGGCAAGTGAGACTGTTATTACCAAGTGAGGCTAGAAGGGCCGGCCAGCCGGAGACAGGCGTGTTTGCATTACAATGCGGAACGCAAATAAGGATGAGAGTCAGAAGATTTAAACCATCCGGAGTGGGCGTGACCCCTCCCAAACGGTGATGAATGGCAAAGCAGGACTGGAGTACACACACACACACACACACAGCTCTGAAGTGGGCAATTATCTTCTGCAGTGACTAACTTCTCCCAGGTCCCTGACAAGGCCAATACCAAAAGCATTCAATTGCATATGAATTCTGAGCATTTTTCTCAGTGTCTCCCTCTGTTTTTTTCAGTCGCCTTTGTATATCAGGACTGAAGGCTACTCCTCAACATCCAGGGCAATGCAACTCAGTCTTCACTGGAATACTAAAAGCAGCAGAATCCTTCCCTCTAAGGAAAACAAGGATGTTCCCCTTGAGGTTTTCATGAGCTTTCCTCTGTCAGTGCTTTCATGCAGACAAGCCCACTGAAAGCGCTCGCTTTCCTGTTCGGAGAGTGTGCTCGAACTTACCGGCAAAATGATAGGAGCAATGCAGGTTTGGGTAAAGAGTGAACGGAGGATGGGGAAAGGATGATTAGAGCATGTTGACCCCCACCCCAGCCCAAACCTTGCAGTTTTAGAGTGTGAAACAGGGCCAGCACTTCTACAAAACACTCAGCTTAAATCTTTTAAAAATGTATTTTTTGCTTCTCTAACACATTAGCCTAGTACTCATGCTGGATAAGTTCCACTGGAGCCACGCAACCACGTGGCTGGAGCCACGCAGGGCACGTTTTTGCCTCTGTGCCCTGCTTGTGAACCTCCCAGCTAGCCCCCAATGGCCAACTGCAGCTTGGACTAGGCAAGACTCTTCTGGTCTTCATCAGGCTATACATTTCTCAATGAGTCGGCCTCTTTGGTCCTCTAGCTGCCAAGTCTTAAGATACTTCCAGTTTAAGAAAGAGTCAATCAACTCTTGTCCACTCCTTTTCAACTCACAACTGAAAGGACTCCCACCCATCCCCGCTCTCCTGGAAAAAGCTTTAAAAATTACAGCCACTGCTGCAAGTTTCCAATCCAATTAACAAAGCAGATGCTCGCTCACGTATAACTGGGAGAGGTAATCTTGCTCCTGCAAAATCCAGTCTTTAAGAACGTCCAGCCAAGTTGTGACAAGATGTAGCTGGTGCAATACCTCTCACTGGCCCGATTTCTGGTGGTGAAAGAAGGCTGCCTATCAAGATCCAGAAAGCTCTTTTTCAGGCAGAAACCGAGAGCATATGGTGCTGCGTAGCTCCTTGTGTGACTTTGGAAAGCCTCCCGTTTAAGCTTTATTCCCTAGACTGCAGTATACTTTTCACAGCACCCGGGCACTGGAACTAAGAATCTCTCTCCGCTAGTCAGGCATAGATGCTACGGTGACTGGTTTAAATATTTTTTAGCCCCGTCTTGCGTGTTCGATATCTGGACCAAGCTACACAAAATTAACCTGCATGATTTTGCCCCATTTTATTATGCACCCACAGTTGAAATTACCTAAAACGAGAATGATCAAAATCAGTGCTCCTTGGGCTGGGGGTAAAAAGGCCCAATAATACTTAAACCCTATCCTGACAAAAGGTAATCCAAGCATTTAAGACTTTTAGCAGCAGAGCAAGACAGAAGTTGCTACAGCATCCTCAGTTACCATATCGGGGTGGGGGTGGGGGGGAGACCCCTAGTATTAGCTGAGTCAGTATTGTAGAACGTACAAAGCTCTAACAGTATTATACTGTGGCTTACAGGGCAGTGATGCAAGCTAGACCGGTCCCTAACCACTTCTAAGTATATGGTGCATATACCTCATTTAAGAATCATCACGTGCAAACTTGTTCAGCCAGTTTGTCACAGCCCAAGATGACTGATAGCATGCACGCACACGTGCACACATGCACAAAAACCTCCCTACTGCCCTTATTTCTCCCCTCCTCTTCACTAGGTTAGCAGGAAGCACCACAACACACACACTGCACATCACAGTTCTCCCAGAATTTCCAGAAGCAAAGAGAAAGACAGCTGGTTCCTCACAGACATAAGCTTATCTTACCTCCCCCTTCCCTCCACCCTCCCACCAAGCATGCGCAGCTAGGCAGCATGTTTGACCTAGTCGTCACAATGCTACAGGGCCACAGTGGCTTTCTTTTGCCCTGGGAGCGGGAAACAAAGCAATGGACGTGTTTTTTCCCTAGACTTGTCTACTGACTATAGAAACCAGCACAACAGGAAGAGAGTGGGTGGGAAAAGAGGAGCGCTTCCTCCTCAGTTGCTTCTCAATGAAACACTCCCCCCACCACACACACACACACACACACACACACACACACACACACACACACACGCATTCAAGCTGGTCAGAGGCCCAACTGCCTTTGACAAAGGAATTAATCCTGAGTTTTGTTCATTGGTAAGATTCGCCGCTCTCTCTTCTACTTAAACAGCACTTGGAGCTGCTTACAAGATAAAAAAGCAAAACATCTTCCTGAGATAAACGGCAACAAATAAAACCAAGATGATACAAACAGCACACCCAAATGAACATAAAGAAGAATAGCCATTCAGACCTACCCCGTAGCCTCCAGAAATTGGACGAAAACCCTTAGAAACTTAAAAGCAGCCACAGCACAAACAAAATCAACAGAATCAGTAAAAATCTTTAAAACCTGAGGAGTAAAAAAACAAATGTGCGCGCACGCACACGCACACACACACCAGTCAACACTGGGAGGGATGGTTCACTCGGACCCCTTCCAAGGTCCTCCCAGAAAAGAACCATCATGGCTGATCTAATGATCCACATATCTGAGGGAGGGAATTCCAGAACTCAAGAGGCAACAGAAATGTACGTGCCTCCCTCTCTCTCCTCATTCAGTTTCCTCCTTATTCAGACAAGTCTCCTTTACTTCTGTCTGTAACACTCTACCGTATTGGACTTTTAATAGATTTCTACAGAAATCAGCAGCAGGCCGGTTTTGAAACCGGCCTGCTTCTTTGACCTCCAGATTACCTATCCTGAGCTCTCTTATATCCTTTGATAGAACAGATTCTAGACAACAGCATAATTGCTGGATATTGCTTTGCACGTGTGCTTGCGTTTCTCTTGTGCATTCCCCCATGAGAATCTTAGGAAGCAGAATAAAAGGCAAGCACCAAGTCATTACTGACCCATGGGGGACGTCGAATCACGACATTTTCTTGGCAGACTTTTGTTACGGGGTGGTTTGCCTTCCCCAGTCATCTACCCTTTACCCCCAGGAAACTGGATACTCATTTTACCGACCTCGGAAGGATGGAATGCTGAGTCACCCTTGAGCTGGCTATCTGAACCAGCTTCTGCCAGGATCGAACTCAGGTCATGAGCAGAGCTTGTACTGCAGCTTACCACTCTGCACCACGGGGCAGAATAAGTGTGTGTAAAGCGCAGTCAAATCGCAGCTGACATGATTTACGGCGTCCCCTGCTGGGTTTTCAAAGCAAGGGGCTGTTGCCCGCTATCACCCGCCCTGGAATTCCTTGGTGGTTTCCCACTGAAGTACCAACCAGGACCAACCCTACTTAGCTTCTGAGATCTGATGAGATTGGGCTGGCCTAGGCCAAGAGGCAGAACACTGTAGAGCAAATAATGCACTTCTGCAGCATCCCAAAAGACACACCACTTTGGGCCAATGGAGGGACAAATCGACAGACTGAATAGCGTTGCCTTCTCAATTCCTGACTGTGATGCACAAGCCATTGGAAGGATGGCATCAAGAAAAATATCAGCCTGTCTTCAACTTGTTCAGAATTTTCTTTTTTACTGAACTGTCAGTTTTTCTAAACTGACTAGCAGCCATGATCACTATGTACTGCTACAGAAAAGAGGCCCAAGGTTTATAAACACACTGTTGAAAACCATTTACAATCACGGCAATTTCAAACAAAAGAATATGACACAACCTGTTTCCTCTCCCCGCTTTCCGGACATCTGGGTTTCGGCTATTGTTTTCCAAAGCCAACAGCATCCTGAGCTATCGACACAAAAAATACAACGGTAGAAACTTACCCTGTGAAGCGTCACTGTGTGTTGTTCCCATATAGCTGTTTCTTCCATCGTTGTGCTCTGGTTAAAAAAGAAAAGAGAGGGGGAAATCAAAATTACTTTCTGGGTTGCATGAAGTTATTATCAGAATGCTCTCGGTCCTTGCTAACGGCTAAGTGAAGTCAAAGCAAACAGACGGTGCATTTTGTTTTGTTTTCATCGCTAAGGTCAGGAAGTTGCTCCTTGGAACTTCCTTTGTTTGCAATTGGACTAGCTGGACAGAAGCCAGCTCCGCTCAGTTCTTTCTCTCGGCTCCGCTGTCTTCAGCATAACAGAAATATCAGTTCAGTGCAAAGCTTTTCTAGCTTTACACTGATCAGCTATCTAGCACCATCAGGGCGCATGGTGCTTGAAGGTTTTCACCCCGAGGAACTTAACACTATACGATTTGCCATAAGGGATAAAATGCAAATACGTGCTTACTTAATAGAACACGACAACGGGTATATTAACTATCACAATACATAGTTGATTGTCACGATCCAGAAATCAAAGCTGCTTATATTTTTATTTCTC
Organism: Eublepharis macularius; assembly: GCF_028583425.1. Taxonomy (NCBI): domain Eukaryota; kingdom Metazoa; phylum Chordata; class Lepidosauria; order Squamata; family Eublepharidae; genus Eublepharis; species Eublepharis macularius. The sequence continues at coordinate 37,576,397 of NC_072807.1, read as the reverse complement.
ATTTTCTTTTATACTGACAATCTGACAATTTTCAGTATGGCCCTACTTTCCCTTGCTGGCAGGTACTTTTTATTTCTGGCACCATTCTACAGGGATACTGATGAATCCCAAGGTATTCTGCCAGCGTTTGAAGATGAAGCGCTGTTCAAAATGCTAACTGCGATGTGAGCATCACAGCCCAAGAACAATGGAAAGTGCACCACGTGAATGTGTCTTCTGGAATCTTAGCACGCCAACCTGCCAGTGAGACAGACACACAACGTTTACATTCTCCAGGATTATTTCAGTAAGGGATTTAAGCTCTGATGATATTAGGACTGTTTTAAGGTCCTCAGCACATGACTGGGCAAGGGGAGATTTTTTTTTTTAAAGATGATCATTTGGTTCAGATTCTGTATCTCCCATCCAGCATCTCTACCCAACTACTGTACGGAAGACAATTTAAATCTGACAAGGGGGGGAAAAATCTGTCAAGGGGAGCTCAACCACCACCAATGCAAACTGCAAGCGTCAGTACTCCTCCAAGTTCACGAATACATGAAAATGGTTGTTTTGGGTAGGCAGCCAAGTTGGTTTATAGTAGAAGAGCCAGCTTTGGGTCCAGTGAGACCTTAAAGACCAACCAGTTTTCTAGGATATGAGCTTTCAAGAGTCAGATCTCCCTTCATTGGCGCTCCTCGTATCCAATGAAGGGAGCTCTGACTCCCGCAAGTTCATGGAAGTCTAACTGGTCTTCAAGGTGCTACCGGGCCCGAATCTTGCCCATGAAAATGACTGGTGTGTGTACACTCACGTTTGAGTAAACATTGCAAGTGAGCAACCCAGCTCTACGCTGGACAGCCAGATAAGGTTCCTTGTAATTTAAAGGTTTTACGCCCCCACCTCCCCGTCTACAAAAATACCTTGTTGTTTCCTGGGGAGGAGGGGAGGTTGCTTGGACTACATTTTATACAACGCGATGGATTAAAGCATGGGAACTAACTTACTAGGCAGAGGTCACACTTGACTGACTCTAAGTTAATCTGCTCTCATGTGAGCACTGAGACTGCAGACCAAAATGGGTTTCTTTGTTAGATAACAACATTTTTAAAGAAGTACTGAGAAGAACATCTTTTCCAAAACAGAAAGATGAGGATGGCTGTTCTCAAGGAAACCTTGCCACTTCCGACTACCTAAGCGGCATCGCTGTTGCAGAATGAGAAAGACCCCAAGAAGAGTATGCACTAAAGCCAAATATGTAAAAAGCAGTTGGAATCATATAGAAGCAATACGTAACCTCTAGCCACGTTAACACAAGCTCCATCAATTAGTGACCAAGCCTTAGCCCAACACTTTTTGTAAGCAAACCAAAAAGGCTGCCATGAAGAAGAATAAAGAGGCAGGTTCGTGTATAAAACCATATTCTCTTCCAGAACAGAAAACTTCGAGGCCCGAGAATTATTAAACCGACTTCGCACGGCACTTCTTTTCTACACCCCATGACAGGTTGCTTGCAAGAAGCCAGCGTGGAGAAATTCAAACCAAATAAAAGTTCTGTATCTCAATGGCAGATCTGAACACTAACTCGCTTTCAAAGTGACATAGCAAGTTCTCTTGCTCAAAGAGGGAGCAACGTGTCTTCAACCTGTCCAAGGAGAAAGTGTTATATAGAACTAATTACAGCCATTTTTCCATCAGATGATGTTTTTAAATGACGTTTACAGCGAGTAGTAAACAATTTTGGCTTCATACAGAAAAACATGCTCCTTTTTCACACAGCAAATACTTCTAAGACCTGTAAAGCCCACGTCCCAGAACGCAGTCGGATATTTCTACGCTGAAAAGCGTAAAGAAACAAAATACACCTCTTCCTTCTCATCTTCCCTGTACAGTAACTTGTTACAGCTGGTTTCTTCTCCATCGTTTGATGCCCTCATTTTCAAGCTAGAGAAACCCCTTAGCCTTGGCAATAACAAGCTACAACCTAAATACAACAAAGCCATTTCAGCATTTACCCAGAGCATTCACCCCAGTTCTGTCCAGAAATAACTGCTTTGTGAATCTTGCTGCCCTTTGAATGGCTGGTTTCTGCTTTGCTGCCTGTGTTGTCCACGGTCTTGGAAGTGAGAAAAAAGGAAAGTACTCAATTTCCTTATAAAATAAGTTCAGTCTCCTGTACCAAGGAAGGTGGAAAATGAACACTGTCAACAAACCACATTCTGTTCTTATCAGATAGTGGGAACACAGCCCAAAAAGTTACACAACCAGTATTCAATGATTGGGAACTCTGTTCAAAAGCTTGCTTTGGGGTGGGAGGGTGGGGAGACACCAGAAGCCATTAAGTGCCAACTCCCGGGTACAGTTCCGCATTTATATATAAATATATATATATAAATATATGATTTATTCATATATATAAAAATAAAGCTTTTCCAGATAGCACAGGTTTCAGTAAGAGGTTACTGTGATCGTTTTCACTCTGCTGCATGGGGTCCTTTGATCTGAGTTAACAAAGCGGCGGATAAGCACATGCGACTGTAGATACGGAAAATAATCTCGGACATGATCAGATGGCTTACCAAGCCCTTATTAGGCTATGTGGGTCAAAAACAATATTGCAGAAGTTATTCTCTGTGTCAATCCCTCAAGAAGATGAATGAGGAGAACTAAGGTTTTAAAAATGTAACCTTCCTTGACTCATTCCCCTCCCTATGATCTTGTCCTCTTCGCATTGCCATGGAACATCTAAAGTTCTTCTTTCTCCTGCTGTCTTAGGCCCCCTGACTACTTCTCTCCTTTGATCTGGGCTTTCCAATGGCCTCACCCAAGACCTGAGCCAATGTCTATCTGAGGCCCTTCCGACTTTTCACCTTTTTGAGGCAAGCAAGCAAGATCCAGCACCAAATGCCAAGATTGCAAGGTGTGGGGTATAAGCATGCCTGCTTACAGCAAGTCATGGATAGGTAAGAAAGACAAAGGTGAAATTGAAAAAGGCATTCTTTGTTTTGTACAGTTATGGTTCCCAAGCTCCTAAGCACAGAGCTGAGGTCCAAATTCCCCAAGAGCGGGGCCAGGCGTTGCAGCAAAACCGGCTGATACCTGGAGTGTCATCGGAATAGCAATTATGCGACTTTCATTTGGAAAGACACAACATGCAAATTTTATTTGGGCAAGTTATGCAATGCTTTATTTGCATCCCACTTAATATGCACAGCCTCTACACTTCTCTCTTTTGACCTTACTGAGTATATGCCAAGCTCACAACAGCACATTTGCTACCTGCCAGGACTAAGTATCTTAGGACGGCCTCCTCCGAACAGCTTCCTCAGGCTGTGGAAAGGGAAGGAACAGGAGCCTGACTTTCAAGTTCTGTCCTCAAACAGCTAGCACCACCCCCCAGTTCATGAAAGCGAAATGTTTTACTATGCAACTGGCCTTTTGTTCGTGAAGGGTACAAAACTGCATGTGCACAGATCTAAAGATACATGCTGCAGACATAATGTAAAGATACCGATCTTTCTCATACACACACACATACAACTGCACAGATTGCTTTTTGGATGTTCGAATCGCATCAAATTCAGGGTAAGACTCCAATCTGCTGTGGCCAAGCGAAAGGATCGCTCGAGCTCCTGGCCAACACTCCTCTAACAGGCTTTAGTTCACGGAATTTATATCTCCATTTGTCATCAAGGTAGCATATAATTTACTTTAAGGGAGGGGCACAGAACTTTCCACTGACCACCCCACTAGTTAGTCTCTTTGCAGCATCTGAGGCAACATTTGGGAAGTATTCCTTGGAATTCTACCTGGGAGGAAGAAGTACAAGCTCCCAGTAACTGACCACGTAATTGTTTGTGCCCCCACTCTCCTAGCTGATAAACTTCTTTACCCCGAACAGCCCTAGGGCCAATGGGTGGTGTCCACATTATCTTTATGCCCTTATAAGTCCACTAGCCAGTGTCTGAGGGTAGACTGTCCAAAGATGGGAGGGAGGGCTACTCATCCTGTAAGAAGGAAAGCGAAACTCCCATCCCGAAAAGCCCAAGCACAGTTCACGAATGATTAAATCAGCTGGAATGAAACTTGCCTAGCATAATGTCGACGCCCATAAAGTTATGGAATGTGGGCAAGCCAAGAGGAAGCAGAAAAGGGCAGAGAGAGGCACCAGGAAGAAGAGGAGGGGCAGAAACTAATTGTCTGAAATTAATTCCTCTGGCTATTAGCATAGCTGGTGGAGCACCACAGTCTGGAGCCATCAAACACTACTGGGGTCCATCTGGTTTTCCTCATGGCTGATCCTGTCTCGCCATTTCTGTGCTAACTGTATGAGTTACTATTATAATGCAACAGTGGCCAATGCTCGGTGAAGGTTTACCAGCCTTCTCCTTCTCTGTCACTCTCTTATCCTGCCTTTTTTCCAAGGAGCTCACGGCAACGTTCAAAGTTCTCCTTTTCTCATTTGATCACCACCTTACCCTGCCAGGAAGGTTGAGAGACAGTGGCTGGCCAAAGGGCCCCCAATGAGTTTCGGGATGGGAGAAGATTTGAGTGGGGGTCTCTCAGATCCTAGCCCAACCGCTACACTAGCTCCTCTCATTTCTAGCGGAGAGATGATGCAAGTCACAGTAGGCTGTATCCAATATTGGTGCGCATAATGAAACAAAACAGCAACCAGGTTTCCTTTACTTTCAAAATAATAAAAACTAGAGCGTGAAAACTAGCTTTCAGTCAAAAGTCAAAGACTTAACGATTCCACAACAGTTATGTTAATATCTGTTAATAGTAAGTGGCAACTGGAGCTTCCTTTTCTTCTCCACGTACTTTTACCCAAGGATAACGACCACCCCGCATGCATCCTAGAACATACACCTGCCTGCAGCAGTACATTGAAAAACATCTGTAATAATTTGGCAAACAGCATTTCTGGCAAACATACCCATCAGTTGTTTACTCATGAGGTACCAGGTAAGTTTCCTGGGAATCCAAAGGTTCCCTGTTGTATAGTTGGGGCAGGGGGGACGACCCACCACTCTAGGATTAACACAATTAGACAGATTCATGGAAGTCAGGCCTATCAGTGGCTACTAGCCAAGGTGACTAAAAGGAGGCATCATTGGGAAAGGCCTCAGCCCTCTATGCTCTGTTATTGGCCTTCTGGAGTAACAGGTATCTGGAGAAGGGAGATTTGACTCTCGAAAGCTTATTTCCTGAAAATCTTGCTGGCTACTGCACATAATTCCTATGTGAGACACGATACTGGACTAGACGGACCTATGATTTGATCCAGCAGGGTGGTTCTTACGTTAAATATCTGTGACGCAACCCAATGGCTGTGCACACAATACTGCTACTAAAGAGGATGCTATGGAGCAACTTGGTGGCAATTTGTGTGCATCGTTTACTTCTGGACTCTAGCAGGCAGACGTTCAGCATGTTATAGTTACAACTGAGGCACAAAATCTTTTTGCTAGGAGCAATGAACTAACTTACCCATATTGTGTTTGCCTCATTTTAACAACATACGCGTGCTGACTTGAGTTTGTATTATGCAACTGTAGATTCCACACGTCTCTCATGCACAGAATAAGAAACAATATATATTTTTAAACTTTGCTTTGCACAGGCTTCCCTAACATTAGGAACTACAATGGCAGGGTTAGTCATTTCCCCCTGTATACTTTGACAGCACCATTCATTCTCTGTTTATATTCCTTTAGCCCCTTTCAATATACATTTTTAAAGCCACCAGAGATTTAACCTGCAAGCCGTTCCTTACTCCTTATCTATACTTACAGTGACCGTGTAATTTCTTTTTCAGAGTCACCAGCCATGCAAACGGCTCCCGGACATTCCCTGCGTGACAAACCACCACTTATAAACTACTGCTTTTAAAAAAAATCAAGACAGGAAAAGGGGTTATCCTCTGGAATATTCTGGAGTAGTCATCCAAAATGCTGGTTTGCTAGATGACTCGTGTAATCAGTGTATGAAATCAAATGTTAAAGGCAGCAGGGAAATAGCATGGTATCTTTCCAAGAAAAAAGTTTACAGGGCTTCCACATTTAAAGTAGAATTCATGTGACCGGAGAAGATAGATAAGTGGCTGTTGTCTCCACTTATTTTTTAAAGATAAAGCAGTAAACAGAAGTGGCTATTTAGACATTTACAGTGCCCCCACCTCATATGTACTTTCAACAACAACAACAAAGTTTATTAGCCAGAGGCCATCACATTTTTGAAACCAATTCAAAATTACATGATTGCACATCAGCGAGACACACGCCATTTTAAAATAAATATTTAAAAGGTACATATTTCAACAATTACCACTTATAAAATTGATCAGTCCTAAAAGCATAATTATTTGGCAACAATATAAACTTAAAATATCCAGGCAATCATTAAAATTGTAGCTTACTATAATTTACATAATATAAATATCTAAAATTCAAATTACCTTATATTATCAAATTATAACAATACTTATCTAGAATTCTGCACACTAAGCCAGGATTTCCTCCTATTAATGGCCATCCAACCATATTTTTCCACTTGGAGCATCATTTCCCTATTCCTGTCTGCTAACATGATTGTTTCTCTCTTTCCCCGGAAGACCATCAATTATAGGTTTGATATATATTTCCCTAATATGATCATATATTTTACACTCAAAAAAAACATGTAACAGGGACTCGACACTCCCATCTCCACAAGGGCACAAACATTTTTCATAAGTTGTCTTCTTATATTTGCCTTCCAGGACAGCAGAGGGTAAGACATCATATCTTAATAGGGTAAACGCTCTTCTATGATCAGGATTCTCCAAGCTATTTATATAGGGCATTCGTACAACCCTATTCATAATACTTCTTTCCAATAAATAGTTCTCAACTCTGATCAGATCATGTTGTCTTTTCACATCTAGGATTCTCTGTTTAATCAGGACCCCGGCCGTGCCATATTCATAGACAATAGATATTGTTGGGAGAAACCATAATGACCTAATTTGCTCCTCAGCAATCTCAACCAGGGAGGAACAAAGTTGTCCCTCATATGTAGGCTCCATGATGCACACATAAAAGAGGCTTTAAGTGAATCTTGGCAGCTGAGCATGATTTAAAGCCACACATCTCACTTATAAATATCTGAGTTCCTCCAATTTGATGTGTTCTGCCAGAGTCAAAGGAGGGCTTCTCTCACATCTCTAGACTACATGACCACCACATGTCAAGACAAATGGTGGACAGGGATGCTCCCCCACCCCCACTCCACTTTCAGCCCCCAGGTCTTGCTTCGTGCACACCACATATTTTTATTAAGGTATCTGAGATCTCTCGGTGTCAAATATAATCCCACACTTTCACAGAGGAGGTTGCAGCAGCTTACATATTCTCTCTGTTCCATGTTATCGTCACGATAACTTGTTCCAAAGGAATCACACGGTCCAAGCTACTGACAGAAAAATGGCGAGCAAGATGGAAGCGTGCAGACATTCTGGTATCATGGGAGTGGTCAAAGGATAGCAAGAGACCTGGTTATTACATTTGTCTTATATGTTCATGAAGCATGGTGGAGTTGCTCTCCCTCGCGATCATATTCTTTGTAGCCTGGGTCAGAGAGATTAATGTTTAAAGAGTTATATATATGAAATGTCACAGCAAGATCTGGACCCACCGGAATGCTCTGGTTCCTTAAGTGATAAAAATTCCAAGCTCAGGAAGAGGTCCTGTTCCTTCCGTTACAACTATATAGTGAGAAGGGGGAAATGAACGGCTTCCAAATTGTCCTCTTGATGTCCTTTACCTTTCTTCCACCTCTACTGGCAACCAGACAAAAGGGATTTCCAGAGCAGGAATTTGAATACAATAGGATCAGAGGTGAAACATTGCTATTGTAAGCTTGAATGCACATGACTTGCATAGGCGAGTCCAAAGATTTCCACCACATTCACTTTATGCGCAATCTCCAAGATGGGTCGCGTTTTATAAAGTCACATGAGTACTATCTCTAGCAAGCATAGCAAAGAGAAAAAGGGGTGAGAGCAAACCCAAATCAACACGCTAACATTAACATAAATGAACTGCCAATATCTGGAAGTACACAGGTCCTGCTTGAAGAAGAGACTCCACTACTGCATAAGTAGGTGACAGGTATGCAGCAAATCCCACCCACTGGATTTCAGCCCACATTTCAATGGATGCTTGAGGGCCCCACATAACAGGTTATGCTTTTCTTAGTTTTCTGGTCAATTAACATGTATTACTTTGCTACAAAGTCAAAAGATCATGGAATGAGGAAAACATAGGGACCCACTATGCCTCACTTAAGCAAAATTATAATTTTTAAAAATTATTTACAGATGCCCTAGCCCACCCACCAGAGAAGAGTGCATTACATAATCACACACTACGTCATGATCGAATGACGTCTAGTACTGAAGCATGTTTCAGGTGGGACTGACTTCCCACAACCTTTAGAAGTGACAAGTGGTTCCAAGAGCATTTTGACACATGGGTCATATAATACCAGTGTCACAAGATCTTCAGTAACTTCAAAGACCAAAACTTATGCTTTGGATTGATCAGCATATATCAAGGGCCATCTTTTCCCATGCAAACCCACAAAGATTTTTTTTCTCAGCTAAGTATTGCAGGAAAGGGATCCTAGATGTTTCACTAATGAGTTAGAAACCATAGATTTCACCATTATGTTGCCTTACATATTATCTGCTGCTTTAAATAAGTACTCCTATATCCTACCTGTGATTTATGTTGTTCAATGTAAGTCCTAGAATTGATTATGTTCTATTTCAGCAATTCCTCAACCCCATACTGGACCCTTGCTAATACTATATCTTTGAAAACTTATATTCTTCTACCCCATGACATTGTTTATGGAAAGGTTCTTGACACTGTATGGAAACGCCTGCCCTTGTCCTTGCCACTAATTGTACTAATCTCACACTATGGAATCCGCCTTGAGTCTCAGTGAGAAAGGCGGAATATAAATAACATAAATAAAAAAATAAATAAAGATCTTCTTTAGGAGGTCCCTTACATGTAACTCCATCATCTGAAATATGAGTGGTCACCTGTGACATGGTTTATTCAGCAGAAGCAACATTACTGTGGAACTTGCTTAGCCTTTAGATAAGCAATAAGTCCTACCAGTAAGGTCTGAAGGGAAAACAGCAACTGGGTTGAAGCTAAGCAGGTCTGTGTCCACTCAGTGGCTGGATGGAGACCTTCCAGGAAATTTATTAAACCTGCCCTGAACTTCACAGTGCAACTGAGGCCAGATATAAACATAATAAACAGTAAGATGGAGAATAACAAGAGCACCCAGTATGCAGTTATCTGCTGGGATTTCTTCTAGGTTTGTACTGTGCTGCAATGCTCCATTTTTATCTGTTTTAATTTTGATTGTTTTGTTGCACTGTAGTTGTTTTTTTTAGACATTTGTAAGCCACAGTGAAATTTCAGCCAAAGAAAAGTGTTCAGTATAACAAGTTTAAAAGCACTCATACCTTCACAAAACTGAGATACATGAGCAAACTGAAAAATGGCAATCCAGTCTTGAACCATTAGTCTCTGGAGATTATTATGCCATAACCCTTAAAACTTTAGGGGAAAAAAGTTTCATGAACAGTAGATGGCACCAAGATTTGCAGATTACTTTCAAGACAGCCTCAGACATTTTAAAAGCCAAGAGGCCTTTCTTGTGTTTCGTTCATACTGGTGGTAATACATGAAGAATCTACTTCTATAGTAAAACCGACCTTATAAGCAAGCTTAGTCATGCACCACCAGCCCCAAGATTCCAAGCATCTACTGGCCGAAAAATACTTTTATCTGTTCTAAATGGTCAAGTGTTAAGCCAGGCATCCCAGGGGTGCATTCTTGATTAAGACCTCAGCCTGTTGTTCATCACCACTTTGGAATGCACATCCCACTCTGCTCGAAGCTTATCAGACCATAAATAATATAGACTGAAATACTCCTCTGGATTAGAAAACACAGGCATGACAGTTCTGCAGTTTGCAGTTTTTAAAGTTAGCCAACAGGTTTCAAAATACAGTGCCCTAACAAAGGGCTTGATTGGTTCTCAGAACTGTGTAGGTTGGAACTCAGTAATGTCAGCGTTCACAAGGAAGCGTACACCAACACCCGGTGCTTGCAGCTTAATGATACCCTGAACTGCTCCGACTCTAAAACCACAATAGACTAAATTATAGCCTGATGTATTTCGTTTGCAAACAGGGGGGAAGAGAAAGAAAAACATAGTTCAAATTTAGAAGGCAACGGCTCACACACACACACACACACACACACACACACACACACACACACGTCTTTTTATTTTTATTGGTTCACTTCTTTAAACCTATTCTATGGACACGGTTTCTCCTTCTTTCCCTAAATGCACCTTATAGCACATTAAAAAGATTGCATCATGAAACAGTTGGGGGAAGGCACACCTTTCAAAGCACTTCCATTTGCAAAAAACCCCCAAAGTAACATACATTGCAAGCCATACTTCCAAACCTCGCTATTTATGACAGTAATAAACATTTGCTTTATGTGGGCTATCGTTTTGAAATATGAATGTTTTTACTCTTGTAATGAACAGACTAAAATTAGATCAAGTTTTATGGGGACTGGCAACGGTAAGCAACTCCATAAACATCTATCGTGGTGGAAAGGAGTTCAGAACTGGAAGGAATTCACCCCCACTAGGTTAGCATTCAGCTCATTACAGGAAAGCAGCACCATTAAAGATACCCACCCTGTTTTTATTGGACTACTCCCATCATCCGCACACCTACAAATTCAGTTGTTTCCCGGATGTCTCTAGGCTGTTTATTAGCAAAGTACCATTAATAACACATCAGTCATTTTATTCAAATAGACACCAATGAAGAACTAAGGTCTGAACCGCAAAATTATCAGTGGCTTGAAACGTATTATTTGAGGTATAGCTATCCCCGCTTTTCGCTGTAACACTTTCAAGACACCAAATCAGAGAGTCATTAATAATAAAACTAAATAAAAGCAATTCAGCCATAAAATACAGCAACTGGAAAAGGTTGGCTTCAAGGAATGATCTCTGGGAAGGATATTCTATCAGCAGGGTGCTACCATAGAGAAGGCCCATCCACCAAATCTTGACAGGGGGAGACTTGGGCAAGGACCTCTCATCTCAGACAAAGCACAAGGAGCATGAATTCTTTTAGCAATTATTGCTATCAAAAAGTGCTTGGCTCCTTATGAATAGCACAGATCCGCCATCTGCCTCCCCCAATCACTTCCTAAAGCTAGAAAAAGAGAGAAGGGAGAGCTAAAAGCAGCTGCATAAATTCCCTTGCACGTTTCAAAGAACTGACACACTCAGAAATATCTGTTAGTCACACTACATGATATAAGAATCCTTACTGTCGGAATCTCCAACCCTTTTGAGCCTTAGGGCACCTTCAGGTGAGCATCACCCCAAAATGGCATCTGCAGGAGGTGGAGCCAAACACAAAATGGCTGCTGCAGGAGGAGAGGCTATCTATATTTTGGTTGGATGCATGTCCCAGCAACTGGAGGACAGTAAGCTTGGAGAAGGAGGGAGATGACCACTCATCTCTCCCTCATGCACGAACCCAGCTCTCTGGACTAGAACAGAGTTCCCCAACATGGTGCCCATGTCACTTACTGGTGCCCAATGGCCCTGCCTGCTTTCTGAAAAGCTTAACAGGTACCAGGGAAGGTATCAGCAGGCACCAGGGTGCCCATGGGCACAATATTGGGAAACCCTGCCTTACTAAAATATGTTGGAGTGGAAGGGCGACCTGCCCAAAGCCAGTGAGCTTCAACGAGCAGGGATCGGAAATGGCATTTGAGGACCCAGCACTCACAGCCCCCTTGTGTCTGCCTCGTTCTCTGGAGAAGTCATCCCCACGTCTGCAGACTGCCAGGCTCCAAGCTCGCAGGCATTAGTATTTGAAGAGCAGCAGTGAAGCACACCCCTGAGTTCTGGAGCCAGGCCATAGCTGCAACTCTCTGCTGTTATCAGAGACATCTGTTCACGCAAAGACGCGTTGGAGGCCAAAATGCATCTCGCCCGGGGCTTCAGTTGCAAGATAACAAAAGCTGCTGAATGAAACAATGGCTCATTTTTTGCAGGCAGGATATCTTTTGAAGCCTTTCAGACTGTACACAATGAGGTGCTTTGATTAGCGCCACTATGCAATTTGTTCCTGTGGAAAGCAACAATCCCCACCCCCTCACGGAAGACTCGGCACAAGCCCCTTCCCCTATGCCACCGTACTCTCCTAGGGCTGACTGGATCAGTCAGAGGTGACAATACAAGAAAACCCCAAAATACAGGTTGGCAGCCCGTTGGCCAATTTCCTTTGGACAGGACTAATAGTGCACTGTTCAGGCTGGAAGCTGCAGTGCCAGGCTGTGGGGAAACAACCAGCGCCCTGCCCAGAAAAGCTACAAGCCCATTATCTTTGAAAGGAAACCAGTGCCAAAGGTTAAACCAGTATGTTGCTGCCCTGTAGCTGCCACTTGGAAAATGCAGGACCCATGCACACAGGTGTGCACAACCCCAAAGCAGGTAGCATGGAACAGGAAGAAGATGAGTACAGGCAGGTCATGCGTGAAAACCAAGAATTGATTTCACTGAACGAGAGTCCTTTTATCCCAGTTCTTGAAGAACTTCTCCTTCCATCCATCGTGCCTGAACAGGTGCTCTTGTAAGACACAATTGCCACTTAACAACAGAGATGTATCTTCCATCCCCAACCAAAAAGGCATCAAGGGCAGGGGAAATGTAACATTATCCACTAAGCTAGCACCTTGCCATCGGTAACACAACTTGATAGAAGCAGACTTAGAGCAGTACGGAGTTGCTTATTTACTAAACTGCTAACCTGCAATCCCCTCTACAATCAAAACTGGTTTACAGATTAAAATTTGATACAATGAAATCCAGCAGCTTCACACAAGCACCAGCATTTTAGTTAAATATTCAAGAATGATTTGCAAAGTTACCAGGTAAGGAAAAAATAGTTCATATACCCTTGCCACACACCCCCTCCAAATGAGGTCAACCAGTGTTGCCTGGTGAAGAAAAAAAGCTCACATTCTTTTCACACGCCTGAGCTGAGTCTCTTTCAGGAGGGAGTTTCACTTTTAGGGGCAGATTTAGAGAAGACACCCCCATGCAGTTCAGGGAACCCCTCCCCCCTTCAATCCAGTAACCTCAATCCACACACAGGCTTTTGCTCTACTGAATCAACAGCAAGCGGCTCAGCCAGGAGTTCGCTTGTTCTAATTTAGACGCAACCACAAAGTTGGCAATGAAAGCAATTAGCCCAAATAAGAAGTAGCAAGAATTATTTGCTCTTTGCTTTTGAGGAACGAGCAGGAAAGGGCTGGCAGATTTTTGGGAACACCGCAGGTTACAACAAATTTCAAAATTGCTTTCATTCTTCAACAGTAGCAAAAGACATCAAAGGGAGGCACTTCCATACGTATGAAAGTTCATGTGTGTTTGCAACATCGCATCGCTTGTGGACGGCTACTGCTTGTGTTCAGTGTAAACTGGCTGCCTTTTACAAAATCCTGATCGCCTATTTAAATACCATGGGGGGGGGGGAATATTTCTCTTCAGTCTTCCAGCCCTTCAGCTCAGAAAAGCACAGCATTTGTTCTATTGCCTGGGAATAAAACAATGTACGCAAAGTGCAATCCCCAGCTGGACTCTCACGGACAAGGCAACAGGTGATTTGAGACAGTTCTGATTCTAAGCGGATGGCGGAGGGGGCACCAAGGCAGCGGCCCTTCGGTTTCTGACCTGAGGGAAGATTTTAATGTGATGATCCTATCACTCATCTTCCCAAGATGACTGATATGGGCGTACAGAGTGAGCTTGTGTGTATCAAAATACCAGAGAAGGTTAGATCCAAGGTTTTGAACTTTGCGGGTGGGGGGGGGGATTCTCCTCCTCTGCCCTCATTTGTGTTCAAGTTCGGCACAAGAGGGTGCCAGGAATGTATGCAAGCCACCAGAATAGCCATTCCCAGAAGGTAAGCAACTACGGAGAGGCAAATTCCCTGGGCCTGGTCCCAAACTCCTTGCTCTTTGCTGCATTTTCCCCTCCACTGAATTTGCAGCTTCTCTGCTTTCGGTAAGTCTCAGGTTTCCCGAGAGAAGCACAAGTTCCAGTAAGCTACTCAGCAGTAATGTGTGCTTAGCAGAGTGTTTTCGAGCAGGTATACAACAGATCTGACATATTACCCACATATGTACTTGTCTCCAATACAAAATCCTGACCCTGCCATAAGCTTAAAAGGGTTGAGATTACAACCTTGGTTCCCCAAAACAGCTGGTCTCAACATCTAGTTTCACACTCTGTATTTCATTAAGAAGAATAGCATCTTTTTATTTATCTTTACTCATTTTTGGAGGGCCCTACATGCAATAAATGTACACGTTCCAGGTTTCAATGCGTTAACTTTCAGGCTCTGGGCAACATGATCCAATTGTTTACTTACTGCAGCTTGAAAATTAATCTCCGGCACAATGAGAGTTTTGTTTTGGTCCTCCCAGGTCTATGTGAAATTCAAATGAAACTCTGGTACTATGAGTACACATTTCTATAGCACTTTGCAAACTGGATCCAGGATAACCTTGTAACACACTGAACAGAGAACTCGTTCCACCAATGCATTTATCCTGAAAAGCATTTTACAGTGTAAGAGGAGAATACTCAGCAGCAGATCCAATACTCAAAAGCCACGCTGAGATTTGTGACGATTTACACATTTGTTTCCATACCACTTCCCCTACAGAGAAGCTTCTATGCACACGCTAATTTCCTAAACCAAAATGGGAATTAAAACTATGTTTCCAGGCGTCTCCCCTCTTGAACCACCATTCCATCATGTTCTCAATATTAAATACATGAACTTTGTTACTTGTGTCCCTTGAATTTCTGCCATCCGCAGTATTTACCAAAATTTTATATTCTAACCCTCAGTTCAAGTTGCACTGAGAGTGTCTCTATATGAGACGTCTGACATGTGAAGAACACATGTCAGAAGATGCAATGGTAGCAGAGAAGGATAGTTTAAAAAGACAGAGCCGGCAGCAAGACAAAGGCTTTGCTATATGCTGGAGCTGTGTGAAGGGGCTGTGAAATGCCAGAAAGGAACCTTCAGCCCATTAGAACCTCTCCAGGTTCAAACCCGGCTCTGGAAGACAACTCCAGCCCATTTCCATTCCTTGCTGCCCTCTGGTCATAATCCCACAGTTTTAGACTGGAGAGGTGAAATTGACAGAGCCCTCCTAGAGATGAAGATGAAATGAACAAATCCTTTGAGGAGCAATCGCCACAGGCTCTGTCTTTTAAAACTACGGTTCCCAGCAAACATTGCATCTCCTTGCACTTGACGAACAAGAGCCAAGGCATCTCGTGTAGAGAGACTCTCAGATAAATCCTGAACCATTTGTGTAACTGAAGCCAATGCTTCAAATATAACCACCTGTTCTCTCTTAGGTATAACAATAAAGATCCTCAGTCAAAGATTTGCCTTGTCCGACTCATGTGACCACTGAGCAAGAGAAATTCCTGGTAAATGGCAGCCTGAAGTCCTACTGCGATTTCACAACAAAATGGGACTCTCTCTTTGGAAACACTCCAGGGCTTGCTTTTTTTTTTTTTAGCTGCTTAATTAATTAGCTAGAAGCCTGGAATGGGTTCATTTTAACTTTCTGGAGCCATCTTAATCAAGTTAAGTATGTGAAAACTGTAATTCATTATGTTAGTACTTTAATGCTATAGCCAGGATATTCCAAATCACTCCCAATTCTGGCTCATCAGCCTCTTCCCCTGGACTTGGGGGGGGGGCTCCCACTTCCAGAAAAATTCCGTTTAAGTAAATACCTCTGAGTCAAATATTCCTATTTTAACTTCTTTCTATACCTGCCTACTAGACATGACAACATACGGATTTTTTCCTCCCTTCTAAGAAGCAAATCTATGCCCCCACTTCCACACGGTTACATTCAATTGGCAGTTTCAGCAAAACACCACCTTTTACTAGAACTAGCTAGAGTTTTAAACCATAACTATCAGTAGGCAGGCGTGCTTGTGCATTTTGCAATTTCTTGTTTCCACACAGAGTACAGCTAATCCTCTCCCATAAGCAGACTGCAGACACTGCGTTGGGCGGCATGTTTATGGCACCAAGGTTGCACAAAGTATACCAAGCTTCCTGTCAAATATTTGTTTCCTTTACTCATGGGACAAATGCACAATTCATAGCACACACGAGCAAGCAAGGTGTGTTTGTCATTAAGAGTGGCGTAACACAGGTGGAAGAAGGGCCTGTATACTGGAGAGGCTACTGTGGTGGCTGGAGATGGAAGGATGCATCTGTTCGCACACTCTAGCACCCCCAACCCCATCCGTAAGGACTGGGCAACCAGGCATGTCTTCCCATTACAATGCTCTCAGCACTTACTTCTCCCCTTAAGTGTAAAGAGCGAGTCAAAAATGCTACCAGCATAGGCCCCCTACATTTATTTATTCAATTTATTCAATTTATATACCGCCCATCCCAGGGGCTCTGGGCGATTTCTATCATCTCATTCTGTGTTCCATTTCTTCGTCACACCAGGGTGAGACAGATCCTTGGGAAGTGCTACACATATAGATTAAAGACATTAAAAACAAAAACCGTATGGTAGGTTAATATTAGAACCAATCAACACAAGTCAGTACAGTATTGGGACCAACCAATGCAAGCCAATAAATCATGTGGTACGTTAACACAAGTCAACACACGCTCCAGAACTCTTACTTTTTTTTTTATACTTCACCCTTCTCCTCAATGGGGACTCATCATTCTCATCTTCATTTTATCCTCACAACAACCCTGTGAAGTGGGTTAGGCTGTGGCTGGCTCAAGGTTGCGCAGTGAGCTTCCATAACAACTACAACAACATCTGATTTATGTACCACCCTTCAGGGTAACTTAACACCCACTCTGAGTGGTTTACAAAGTGTGTTATTATTATCCTCACCACAATCATCCTGTGAGGTGGGTGGGGCTGAGAGAGCTCTGAGAGAGCTGTGACTGACCCAAGGTCACCCAGCTGGCTTCAAGGGGAGGAGTGGGGAATCAAACCCAGTTCTCCAGATTAGAGTCTTGCCGCTCTTAACCACTACATCAAACATGGCAGATTAGGGATTCGAACCTGGGTCTCCCAGATTCTAGTCTGACACTCTAACCTTTACACCACGCTGGCTCATCAGACAAGAACACAAACTCAAATAGGTTTCCTCCCCAGCAGATAAGTTCCTATGTAGTTGTACAAATTTAACACACTAATTAGCTAATCAGGCACAACAAGCAGATTCTACATATCAAAAGATAGCATGAAAAGGCAGTGACCTAAGAGGGTAAGAAATGCACACAGCCACTTCCTAGCAGAACTGGTAAGCTAGCAGAAAGTGAGCCTCAAAAGCAACTCAAGGGCTGTTTTGAAAGGCACATCAATGCAGCGCTTCTCTTTGCCCTACATCACAAACGTGTCTTCAAACAGGAAGGGTTAAACACTATGGGCATGTCAGGGAAACAGAGTAGTTTCCAAGCGGTTCTTGTACACAAGACAATCAACAAGGTGAAAACACAATTTATAATCCAGCCAGAGCGCTTCCACAGAATAAATGCTTTGGGGGCAAGGAGTGTGTACAAGCCTCCTTGTAAACCATCCATCCAACACATGGCTGCTGTTATATACAATCACCATAAAAAAAATCCATGCGCACAATTATGAACTGAGAGCTGTCAACAGATCCCTTTAGAAAGGCAACCATTCAGATTTTTTTCCAGCTTTTGGTCAAGTTTAGTATTTCGATAAAGGGTGATGCTTTTTAAGAGTGTTTTTGCCATCTGATCTGAGATATACAGACAATCCCAAGGCACCACGGTTTTTCTGCTTTTGTTTTGTTTAAGCCTGAAGAGTTAATGTAATTCAAGAGATCTTCCACTGGACAGCTAAAGTTTGGTGTCTTGTTTTCTTTTCTATAATAGAATGCATTGGAAAAGTCAGCCTCATTTTGCTGGAATGTAGTGCCATATGTTCACTGCAAATTCTGACCGATCACACAAAGGGCCAGCAAGCTACTAAGATGGATAGCTCAGCTCTTTCCAAACCCTTTCCTACTTTGGACCTATGGGCTGGGACTAATTTGTATTTTATTCCATTTGGGGTTGGGTCTCAGAGGTGACCCATCTAAGTTGCTTGCAACAGACACCAGACCCAACCCTGGGCATCTCCAGTTGAAGGATATCAAGGCTGCAGGTGCTGTACTGAAGGCACCCAATAGCCACTACCCACCAAAGGAGACGATGCTAAGCTCAACCAAATCAATGATGTGATTTGGTAATACAGCATGGTCACTATGGCACTGGTGACTGAAAAGTGGTCAGTGTTACTGCATGACTCTAGCATCTGAGAAGGGCACATCGAGAGCCACTCTCAGCTGCTACCCCACAACTATACGGCTCCCTTCCCTTTAAAGGTCTGTTCAAATTTGAGACTCCGTGATTCCCAGACAGCATGTAAAGCCTTCCTCTTTGGGCTGGCGTTCAATGACTAACCAGGTGTGGGATAAATTCATTGCATCTTGGTTTTTTAATTGTGGGTATTACTTTTAAGTGTTAACCACACCCTTCCCCGCTCTCAGCCCTCAAAAAGGGATGGAAAGCTGGATGCAGCTCTCCTCCTTGATTAGAGCTGAGGTTACCTACATCACTAAGGGGGATTCCAGGAAATTCACTGGCGCAGCTGTTCCAGTGGTTTTACCTCTAAACCAATGTGAGCAGAACGGAATTTAGTTTCCCTCGTCTCGCCAGAGTCTCCTTGCTCTAAATTTTAATCCTCTAAACCCTGGACTCAGAAAAGCAATTTGTGTGGAATGCTGCAGTTCTGGGTGGGTGGTGTGTTTTTTTTAAAGTTAATATGCTACAATAGATTTTTAAAAATACTTCCAAGGAATATCACTCTAAGGGACTATATATCACTACTAAATTGATCGTTAAGGTCTACAAAGCGTATGTCGCGAGACGAATTCACACTCTTTGAGCACAGAAAGAATCTTAATATATTTCAACACGTCGCTATACACAAGCGGTTCGCCCTCCTTGTTGCTATGGAAGCAGCAGCCGCAGCCATTAATCCCTTCTTCCAAAATTAACTCAAGAATTATTTTTGTGCAATTCCCCCCTCCCCCCCAATAATTTGAGAAGCGAATGCCACGGCGGAGAATCCGGGTGTGTGTTTTTGACTGCATTCGCCCTCTTGTTGCACCTGCTGCTGCCGTAAGGAACTCCGACCCCACATTCCTTTGCTCACAAGATTAAATCTGCATGCCCCAGAACACTGTCGACTCCACGGGGCAGGGCCAAGCAGCAAAAGCCATTTTAAATACATCAGCCTCTTAGGCCAGGAAGCTCATTACTAGCCTCAGGCACAAAAAACACAACAGCACGTTATTGGGGGGGGGGGGGATTTTCCAATAGTTCCTCTGTTATTTGTGCAACGGATGACTGCAAATAGAACTAGGTGCACTTTTTTAAAAAATGAACCGATAGAAGACTGACTACTTTGAGAAAGCAGCTAAGGACAAACACCTGGTTTCTCAAACTATTCCCAGGTTGGGAGTAATACTAAAATGAAAGACTTCAAGTTGAGAAAATGGTCCAGGGAAGCCGACATGCTGGCTCTCAGCACAGCACTGTTGACAAATCTAGAGCTAGCACTGGAAAGATGCTCCCCCTTCCCCCTCCGGCACAAATCCTTCCTCCTCCCCCACCGCCGCCGCCACCACCAACTGCTTGCCTCAGTCATAGTTTAGCAACAAATATAAGCAGGGTCAGTACTTGGATGTGTAACCCACCCAAGGAAGGCAATGCCAAACCACTTCTGCTTCTCGCTTGCCTTGAAAGTCGCAGCAGGGGTTGCCCTAAGTCAGTTGTGACTTGATGGCACTTTACACACATGCCTTGTTAACCAATTTTTGGCATTCTTGGGGGACAAGGATCATGTCTGTTGGCCTGGTTTCTGGAGCCAGGCTTTTCTAGGGGGGAGGGGGGACACAAGCTCTCACACTTCTCTGCAGCAGTGGCACTTCACAGCAAAAGAGTGGAGCGCTACCAGACACCAATTAAACAACAGGCAGCTATGGAGGGCCAGAAGGAGCATACTTGGCCTTTGGGTGCCTGCTTCCTTGCTTTATCACAGACCTCAATTATGAAGCATGGTGTGAATCTACTTGGGCTTGCAGCCTCCTCTCTGGGGCTCTCTGATGATTCCTTCCTGCAGCTGTGTCAATTTGCAGGCCAATTCAGACAGGCCCACGTGGAGAACCGAAAACCCACTGGAGGGCAACCGATCCTAACTGGGAAAAATTAAAAGGATTGCGCAGAAATCTCTAAGCATAAGAACTGCAAGTTCAAGTCATATTCAATGTGTTATTCCAAAGCAAACAAGACGCTTATGAAAAATTAAGCCTTTACCTGAAGAGGTTCTCTCTCTTGACTGCATAATACATTAATGCCCACATGACCTTATTTTCCTAGGAATTCAAGCTGGATTCTGGCATCGCAACAAATTGTAACTGAACCATAATTGGGCATGAACACAGCTTGTTGCTGTGTGCTCCCCTTCGCTTCTCAATTGGAGTTTGATCAAAAGCTTCCCCTGTCTGATCAAGTTCCAATTTGCCACAATGGATGCTGCCATCCTAACAAACCGGAGTTTGTTACCCCTACTAAGCCTCAATTAAATCTCAGTCTAGAAAGCCAACATTTAGGCAGTGAAGAGACTCTAGCTTGCATCTGACATCACACCAATTTGGTATTTAAGCGGATCAAGTAATTTTCAATTTTGTAAGCAAGAGGAGGAGGAAGAAGCTGCAAACAGTAGGGGGGGCACAGCTGTGGCGTCTCTTTCTAAATGAAAAAAGAGAGGGTAAAAGAAAAGTGAAAGTGACCATGGTAAATAAAGGAAGTTTATGGTTGTAAAAAGCAAAAAGGCAGAGGGACAGAAGCATAGATCCAAGCCAAGTATGTTTCAAGCCAGCCGCTTAGTACCAACCCGCCAGCAGCAGCATTTTCAAAGGCCGCTGCATAAAAGCTTTCTATAAGTTAATCAGTCGGTGATGGGCAAGCCCTTTGCAATAAAGTAATAGCTCTCTCTGCATCACGGGAGCACTTGCCTTGAAGGCCGGGGGTGTTTCCAGCGCTGTAGTAATCTGCAGGTTCACCTTGGCTGATCGCTTCTGCACAATGCAATTAAACTTGCCTGAGAGGATCACACTGGATGCTTAAATTAATTCAAACCAATTGCAGCTGGGGATCAAGCCCACAAAACAAAGGCATCCTTCACGTTACCAAAACGCAACCACATTTTGTGGACTGCACAGTTTCAAATGCAGCCAATGCAAACCACATGCTCTCCACCAGGCTACTGTACTGACAATGGCTCTTGTCCTATGGGAATTCCATGGAGCCAAACATGCAACGGTGCCACCGGGTGCCCTGGAGGTCAGCAAAGCACAGCTTAACAGCAGCCCTGGATCAAAGTAATACGAGCTTGACTCTCCATTCACTATGCCATGCTGGCCCTTATGACTGGTTACCTACACTGCAGGAAAGACAGCACTACCACCAGCGCAATTATTTACTGTCAAGGCTCTTAATTTCACAGTATGCAGCCCCATTACAGCCTGAAGGATACAAATTCGGCAACTGCTACAATATTAAGGAGTGCAAGGCGCCTAGGTTTTTCATTATCAAACAAACCTCACAATTGTGTGCACGTGCATATGCCGTTGTCCCAAAAGTGAGCATCATGCTAAGTTACTCCTGAAGTCGACGGCTCCAATTTTTAGCTGATTAATTGACGGAACAGCATCACTGACTATTCAAGTGAAATGTTTTTGCTAAAAGTGGAGTATTTTAACAAGAACGGCAGCACTACCTTAGAGGAATCCTCCCTCGCACTACAGGAATGCCTCTTTGCAAAGGAGCGCTTTGTGAAGGCCCCCTCTAAAAAACAAAATATCCATAGCCAAATGCATGCAGACTTACTCAATGAAAATGTCATTTCTTGACTAGAATTCCCTGAGTACTCAGACAGACAACCCGCCTTACTGCATCTTTGACACTTTTACCAGCAACAGGAGAAATGAGATTAGAGGTCACAAGCCTGTTTGGCAAGATTATCTCCACCAATGGCCGCAGAAGAATCCAAACTTCTAGTCCTTTCCACCTACCAAGAGGAAGTCAACATGAACCCTGAGCAGAATTCTTCTCAGACTGGCTTCTGCCAAAGGAACCAGATTTTGTAGTACTCGGCTCCCGGAAGCCCAAAGACTGCTTATATAGGGTCCCTTGGACAAAGCTTGTGGCTGACACACCCGCTGGGATATCTACAAGCAGCTGGTGGCGACTGGTCAGAGATTCCCACCCCGCCCCCCCCATTTTTGTGCTTGTGCTCCTGCACGCCATTCCCTGTTCCAATAACCCAGGAGAAGAAGGAGTAGTGACTACAGCAAACATGAGATTGATGAGCAGTGAGCCCAGCTCTGGAAAAATACTTGGAATTCCTAAGCATCGTGTTTTCAGCTGACTAGTCCTGGTCTTAGCGGCTGGCGTTCTTGCAGAAACACTCCCATTACTAGCAACAATGTGGGATGTGACCCTTATCAAGCAGCTAGGGGGAGGTGCCAGCTTTGTGTAATGCAATGTTGATATCTTGAAGAAAAGCCCGTCAACTGAGCCAGTCATGTGGGGCAGTCAGAAAGACTGGGAGTGACTTTACCATTCGTTTTAATCAAGCAATAAAGCTTTTCAAACATTGCAGTGCTTAAAAGTTACCACTTTATTGGAAGATATTGCTCTGGGTGCCCGAAATGCACATGCTTTAATCAAGACTGATTTACAAACCCCAGCCCTCAACAAATCCTGTTGAGATCCGTTGGACCTACAGACAAATAAAGTCTATTATTGCAGCCTCAAATATCTATTACTGTTTGAAAACAAAATCTGCCTGCATTCTGTAAATATGAACAGATGGAGCTGGGATTACGTTTTAAAGACCATCACAAATACAAGAAAGGATCTCGCAAGAATACAAAATGGGGAAGATTTGGTGGTTATAACAAGTTTACAGTTAAGGCTTCAGTTTCAGCCCAGCATGTATAAATAAAGCAGCCGGCGTGTTTCCCCCCTCAAACACTTGTAGGAAACTATGCATCTTTTCCAACTTCTCAAGACAGCCCATTCAGACAGAGATCGCCACAAAGAATAGCATAAGCAAAATATATAACAGTACACAAAAACAAAAGAAACAGAATATATAAATGCATATTAAACTACAAACTATTTCTCCTCTCCATCCCCGTACTTACATACACTCAACATTTTATATTCAAAATTTTTAAATGTTTTAAAAATTTTATTCTTAATTTTATGTTATGTCAATTTTACGGTAGATCTATTTTAGTAATAGCTATTCTTAGTTTTTCTTAATTTTCAACTACACAGTCAAAGAAGTCTTTCCATTTTTTAAACAGTTCTAAGATTGGTCTATTGTGTATATAAAAGGTTAATTTGGCCACAGACACATGTTCGTACAATTACTTCATCCACGCAGTTACATCTGGGAACGATTCTGTCTTCCATTTTGCTGCCTATACTACTCTCGCTGCCGTCACCATACATTTAAAAAGTTTGTTGCGTGCTTTTTTGAATTACTCAGGAAGCAAAACACAGTGGTCACAAGAACGATGCTATTTTTTAAAAGTCAAGAACAACAAAATGGTGCTCAGGGTGGAGGAACCCTTATCCTTAGGGGAAAAGTTCTTGCAGCAGCTGGAAGGGGACTTCTTAGGCACTGTTGGTTGCCACAAAAAGAGAAAATGATAGTTCGACAATTGCACAACTGACCATGCCTTTCAGTCAACACACTTGCTTATTAAGAGCATCAGCTCTTGGATCAAGTGAGACGTGCCATCCGACATTGGAAGGCACGAACAAGCAGCAATTGTTTCCCAGTTAAAATGGGCTAGTTAATATGCAGATGGGTGGGTAAGGAAGGAGGAAAAGAGGCTAACTACAATATGAATTAGCACAAATAATCAAGTCTCCAGGAACATCTGGGAACTGCCTAGTAAGAAAACAGAGACTAGGGAACCGGATGGGTTGGATTCCACCCGTCTGTTTCACGAGCCAAGGGACTTGACTCAGGTATGACGTGCCAAGCGAAAGATTCTCTGACCATCCGGCCCCATTGCTCTATGTTGCAGGTTGGTCCAAAGTAGAAAAACTGGAATTTTAATTGATATATTTGAGGTCAAAGTTACAACCTTTCTAGCTCAAATGAATTTAACAAGTAAAAGTGTGCATGTGTGTGTTGTTATGTCTCACCAAGTCACTTCCAACTTATGGTGACCCTATGAATGAATGGACCCTAAATTTTCCATTTATGACAGCCTTGTTCCAGTCTTGCAAACTGAAGGCTGTGGCTTCCTTTACTGAGCCACTCTATCTTCTGCTGGGTCTACCTCTTTCCCTCCTGCCTTCCACTTTTCCTAGTATTATTCTCTTTTCCCCGTTAATCTTGTCTTCTCGTGATGTGATCAAAAACAGCGCCCTTCAAATTCCATACCTTCGTGCATATGGCTAGAGCACTGCTAAACTACAGGGGCTTATTTCCATTTCTTTCACGCCTGTAGCTTTGCAGGATTTTATCTTGCTTTCTCACTACGGCTTAACTTTATTCCATTTAGGTTTTCATAATCCAGTATTTTATGAAATCAGCAATTCGCTAATGCTTGAACTCTTAAATCCTGTAACCTCAATAAACTCTCTGGGTATAATTACATCAGAACTTTCTAATTGAGTGAACTGCACCTCACTTGACGCTACAAACCAGACTTAGTTAATTAAGCCCTTGATTTTGCTTGCCTAAGGCCACCCAGTAAGGTCTCATGCTAAGCTTTATCCACTACATTTACAGGGCACAAAAGGGGGAAGGGGGAGAAAAATAACCTCTGCGTTACTCCCTCATCAGTGGCTCACACTTGGCCCTTCAGAAAGATTAAGCCAATCTTTGGCCAGTCACTCAAAATTCCTAAGCTCAAGGCCAACAGGCCAGCCACCACACGCTACAGCTTCACAGGGCCAACTGCTCCCACAACTCACTTGCCAACTCAGAGCTCAGAAAAGGCATTCCAGAGAATCACATTAAGCTACAAGCTGCAATGGTGGAGAAAGGGCAGGAATGGGACTAGCATGGGATCCCCCAGGCACCAAAAAGAGGCCGACCTGTAGCTGCTACAGCCCACACTGCATCACAGAGCTGCACTTGGGACTACATGGATCACCTTTTCCAGGCCTGGAACCAGGATGCTATGAGGAGAGAGACGGCCCTACACAGACCAACAACACAGTTCTGTGGAGCAAAGGTCTACTTTAGGGCGACCTCCCAAACTGGCGGCTGCCCACCCTGGCTTATTTGATTTCTCAGGCTTACAATCTGCTAACAGGAAAAAAGGTCTCATAGGAGAGGTAGCAAAACAAAGTGTTAATTCACATACTCAGCGAAGTCACCCATATCCTTCTAACAATTATAAATACTCACCCAACCAGGGGAATTTGGCTGCCTCTTTGTTTATTCAGAAAGTGACTGACCCCCAAAAGATGGGCTGTCTCAATTCCTGTGGATCATCTCCACAACAAAAGCTGAGCCAAACAAGATCTCCTACCTTCCTTTGTTTGGAGGAACAAAGTCCATTTGGAGTGCAGGGTCTCAAACTTCGGCAAGATCTTCTTCCATGCACAGGAGGCCCACGCTGTCCACCAAACCCTTATCCAAACTCATTGGCTACCCTTTTCCAGCACTTCCCATTCCTGCAGGAAGCCTGGCAAACGGCGCGGCCAGTGAAACACCAAACATGCTGGATCAGTTCAGCAACTTGGCACCCGAAGTCTCCCAGAAGGTGAGTGAGCTGCTCTCTCTCAGGAGTCTTAGTTACTGTTTTTAGTTGGACTAGTGACAATGCCAGGACTTACTTGCCCTTGCAAATCAACCTGAGTCTTTTGTGCAGCTTTTCTCTCTTTCTCTTTGTTTTAAAAAGCCTTATCAATTGTTCTCCAAATGTCTCCTTAGGAAGCGAGTTTAGTTCAAAGGCATTCCTGACAGAGTCTTTATACATACCATTAAGATCCAGGTTTAAATATCAAGCAGATAAGCAAAGCTTTTAGAAGCAACATCAGCGTTAGTGTTTTTTGTTTCCATGGTGAACAGAGCGAAAACCACGAATCTCCACTGTTTTGTTACATCATTTGCAAAAAAGAGAAAACTGCACACACCATACAAAGTGGATAAACTGTGCAGCCCATCAGCCTGCCAAAGGCCTCCCCCCCTCCCAAATCTCAGCCTCCTCTCTACTTCTGAACAGCTGGCTGGTGAACGAGATGTAGGAACTGTGTAATCTGAGGGTAAGGTTTTGGCAAGCTGCCCACAGCTTGCTCCGTGACTTGTTTGGCTAAGCAAAATGGCGCACACCTTGCTCCACCTGTGAGCCTTTTAAGAACTGCTCCCAAACAGTTCTTCGCTGTTGCCCTGATCAGGCACAATATGTAGCTCTGCTTTTCCCAGGACACAGAACACCCTGGTTCTTATCTCCCTCCCGGCCCTCTCCAATTTCACAATAGCTGAACAGGGCTCAGTTGTTATCACCACCACCACCACGGCTTCTGCAACTTTATTTCATTGCTCATGGGGGGGGGGAACCCCACTGGCTACAATATACAGACTATTCGGTTCAAGGCTTTGTTAACCAGATTTACATTGTTTCAACTCCCCAGTAACGATGTCCACATTGTGGAGGCACATGCCAGCCTGTACCCTACCAGAAGAATGACGCCTTCCTTCAGCCTAAGTTACTCTCTTCAGCTGCACAAGGTGTCCTTTGTTTGGGGAATGGCATCAAACTTTGCTGAGCAGGATAACAGGATCCAAGCCACTGCCCGTGGCCATCCAACTGCAAGCATAGCCTAAAGCAGACATTCTCCTCCTGCCAGGGAAGTGACAAATTCAGAAATCTCCTCCTAGGTCTGCTGTTGAGGAGGCTTGTATTAAAATTGGGGGGGGGGGGGAAAGAGATGAGACCCTGAAATCCTTGGAGTCCGGTTACATGAGGGAGGTATCAATTCTATGTCCATTGTTTCACTTCAGGCTCAGAAAGGGGAAACACGTAAGAAAAACCCATAGCACAGAGGAAAGAACAGCCATGAAACAGACCAGATGGGAGAAACCCGAGGAAGAGAAAGGGGAGCTACTGCATATATCTGAACTCATATGGGTCAGGACACAGAGAGAACCTTGACCATCAAGCTTTGAGTATTTCACTGGTCAGCCTCAGAGTAGAATGGTAGTAAGGAGAATTTATTTGGGGGGGGGAGAGAAAAGATCAGTGGAACTGAGTGAAGGGACACTATTTCCCAGCAAGGGAAGATGATCCTAAACAGCGTGAGTTATACAGACCGGTGGGGAGAAGAACCAGTTTACAGATTTTAAAGACGCTGCTTTCTTAGCCCCATAGGTTCAAATCCCCACTCGGTTACGAAGCAAACAGGATGGCCTTGGGCTGGGCCCCCCACCAACCTAGCCTGTGTATGGCAACCAGAACTGTGTATGTGGCACTGACCCCCATGAGGAAAAGCTGGGATAAAACGATCTCTTTGACCATTTTTATTCTCACAGCTATGAAGCGACTGAAGTCAAAGCAGCTTGCTAACGGAGCAAGCTTCCAAGCCTATTTGAACTGTCACCAAAATCCTGTACAAGGATCTGCCTCATTGGGGGAGTGGGGAGAGAGACACAACTCTCACTCCAAAGGTTGCACCAGCATAGAGCTTGGCATCGTGTCATGCTCTGCAAACATGGCAGTATTGTAGCTGCTGGCAAGTACATCCTAACCGTGATGCCACAACATGTCTTATACTCAGGCTCTTAATTTGAGGTCTGTGTCTCACTTCTTTAACCTATAGCATGGTGGAGAAGGGATTCAAGAAAACCCTGCTCCTACATTGTTCAGATAAGCTTCCGGGTAAACTAAAATCCTCTACCACTGTAGCAGTGCTATCCCAGCTAACTGCACACATCAAGAGAAAAGTATATATTTTTATTCCCATCAGGAATTCATTGTTCCCACTGAAGAAACTTAATTTTTTTTTAGCTTGGTTTGGGTTGCCTTAAATGGTCCAAGAATATTTGTTGGAGGTTCTGTTAGATCTCCTCTGTTTGGTCCATGACCTCCATTTTCCGAATCTCAACATAAATATCTCAATTGAATAGCAAACAGCAAAAGGTAACACTGACATTTCCTGGTGGTTTACGAAGAAATCTACTGAACTTCCCCACTGAGTAGGGTGTTTTGATTTTAAGTCAGGCAATAGATTTAAATTGTGATTTAAGCCACTAAGAAAAAGACCAACTTAAACTAAGTTCTCAACCTATTCTCACATACTTCTTAAAGAAACACACACATCTGCTTGCTTATCTCTATGTAACTGCAAGGACATGAAACAGGATTGCTTACTCCAAGACTTAAATTTCCAAAATGTTTTAAGGAACAAGAACTTTTTTTAAAACATAACATGGAAATGATGTGGAAAGTACAAGATTAATGCCCTTTGTTGATAGCCGAAATATTTACAGCACACATACTACAATCCATAACCTTATATAGCTTGAACTCGAGTTATTTTTTTGGCCCAGTTCATTCTTTTACATAGCAGAGAAGACTTGGGTCAATTGGTTTGATAGAGGGACAGGGATTCAGTTTTAAGAATTCTCCATCATACTGATTCGCACTATATTCAGATATTCGTTTTCAATTAGGTTATTTCTTTTAAAAAGATGCTGAACATAGACTTTTAAAAAGAAAAAGAAAATGCAGTGCTTTGATTTTCAAACTTTGTTTTAAGAGCAATGTTTCCAGAGCAATTCAAGGTACTGGATTTCACCTAAGATACTTGAAAGAATGTCTCCCTCCGTATCAGCTTGCCTGAGCTTTGACATCCATGGGGAAGGTCTTCCTACAGATCCCTCATTAACTAAGATTCAGTGGGCAAGAAGAACTCATCTGGCCTTCACTAGTGCCCTCAAGTTACGCCATTTCCTGCCCCAAGACAAGAGATTGCTGCTTTCCAGAGCAGGATAAAGATTTTTTTAAAAAAATAACAGACCTTTAACTGAAATTACACAATTTCATAACTATTACTAAGAATACACTCTCCCTCAGTCCCCACATCCACTTGCGATGTGCCGACCTTCCTTGCCACAGAATAGCCACCTGTGGCCTTCCAGCATGCTAGTAGCAACCTTGGAAACGTGGGTGTTTCGTTTCTCCCTGTTCACCAGCAAGTATCTTTGGTGTTTGTCACCCCTACCTGCTAGAGATTATCCATTGTGCTTTTGCATTTTTTTAAATGTCCAGAACACTTAATATAAATGATAAATATAAAAACAGAATGCCATCAACATACTAAATGCTCTTCATTGAAACAAGGGGGCTTTTTGTTACTATCGGGATGGGACCCAGATACTTTGATGGAGTGAATGGAGGGAAGGAAGAGGTATGAAAAGTTGAGAAACACGGTTCTAGAGGACTGAAAGGCACCATATAAAGTTATTTCCACCCACCCTGATCTCTGGACAGTTCTAGCCATCCCTTTAATGAGATCATTCCTACTCGCCCCGCCCCCACCTTTTATTTTTTTAAAAGTATCATTAGGTTTAGAACATGACTGTTCCACGTCTTTATACTTTAAGTAAGCTAGCTTTGACATCAATGGGGAAGGTCTTCCTATAGTTTATATTAGGTGCATAAGGGTTCAGGGAGGGGCGTAGTAGTTAAGTGGTTGGGTTGCGAATCAGCACTCTGCTGGTTAGAATCCCACTACTGCCATGACCTGAGCAGGTGGCCTTGGATAAGGCACTCTTTTCAGCCCCAGTTCCCCAGCCATATTGTGGTGATAATAAGGACCTTTTTCACCACTCTGAGTTGGGCACTAATCTGTCTATAAGAATGGTATATAAGCACAGTTACTATTATTATTTAGTTGTCAGCCAGTTTATTTGATTTACACTGCAATTTATTCAATTTAGCCTGCAGAGGAAGCCTGTGGGCCCGCCTTATGAATGAAAACACGCAGTACTGGGCTGTGTCGATTGACTGCAGCTCTCATGCATAAACCAGGCAGGAGATCCACTGTAAAACTACCTTTATTAGGATAGATGCAGAACCAGTGGAATTCGTTAACAACAATCTGAGAAAGGCCCACGAAGAAACACTCAGATCAATACATGTTTTCCAGAAACCCCCGCATCCAACAAACAAACTTTTGCGCATTTATTATAGTAACAAGAACTCGTTTTTATGCCTTGGAATCAGTTCAGCAACAAACACTTAACATATAAAGCCCTGGGCTTTTACCACAGCATGAAGCAACAGACAGACATTCAGCAGCGCAATTTTAATTTATGATGTAATTAATATCTATTTTGCATGTTTACTATGTTACCCTATTCAAAAATATCAGTACTGAGGATGTGCACGTCATGAAACTCATCTACTGTGGGAATACCCATTCCTGTGATGGGGAAAAGCAGAGCTCAGATGACTGGATTAGCAGATTTCAGCAGAACAGGAAGGACCATGCAAATCGGAGCGTCTCCAGACATGGCATTCTCTATAAAGAGCACCACAAGGAATGCTCTGAGGAAACAACCGACAGCGGCACCTCAAGAAGATAATCTAGATTTGCAGCAGTTGCTATTTAATTTATATTAGGCGCGTAAGGGTTCAGGGAGGGATGTAGCAAGCCCTTCACAAAATGAAACAACTTCCAAAATGTCTTTAAACAGTCTTTTAAGCACACGCCTAATAATAAAACAGCCCCAAGGCACTGGATCTGCAAATCATCTCCTTCTGAAATTAAGGGCCAAACATCAAGGGGGTTTTGGCTGATGGTAGTAGATTCATTAGCAGATTCCCCCACTGAGCAACTTAGCTTTTCAAAACTGTCAAGCTCCCTCCCCAATTTGGACTGGCACCAAGGAAGGAGTAGAGTTCAACTCTTCCACACTGTACTGGTTCCCACCCTGCTTGGAGCCTTGAAAGGGAGAAAAACAGGCCAAATCTCTTTCACGGATTAAAGCAGGAGGTTGGACTTTTCTGATTAAGTTGCACAGAGAGAAGAAAGTTATTCCCTATACACGCATTGCAGCAGCCCAACCAATCTCTTTTCCCTCCGTCTGTTTTTTACAGCTATAACACATCTGAGATTAAGATCAAGGATTGCCCATCATCATGTGTAGTTTATTCGTGGAGCCTCGTGGCACCTTCAAGACTAACAAAACTTTATTCCAGTCTCTGTTTATGAGGACTAGAGCTACTTCTTCCAATACAGCAAGCGACTCCTTGCATCTGAGGAACTGGACTTTGAGAAAGCCGATAGTAAAGAATCCAGTAGCACCTTTAAGACTAACCAACTTTATTGTAGCATAAGATTTTGAGAACGCAGCTCTCTTCGTCAAATGCATCTGACGAAGAGAACTGTAGTTCTTGAAAGGTTAGGCTACAATAAAGTTGGTTATTCTTAAAGGTGCTACTGGACTCTTCGCTATTTTGCTACTACAGACTAACATGGCTAACTCCTCTGAAAGCTGATAGTGGAAGTGGAATAAAATTGTCATTCTCTGAAGCGCCACAAAGACAGCTGTTTATATTTTCGGCGACAGACTGGCACAGCTTCTCCACTATAGTTTCATAAACCTATTTATTTTGGGAATTTCTATGGCACTGTTCTGCCCATACAAACCCTAAAGCAAGTTTCCAAAAGTTTTTGAAATAATTTAACTAAACAAAAAAGGGTGGGGGGAGAATACATCCTGGGTGGGCCTCAATTCATTGGGCTGGCTACTGCAGGCCGCAGGTCAAGAGGCCTTGAGCTTCTACCCTTCAGCTCAAATCCAAAGGCTCATCCCTCTGGCTTAAGTGTTTGCAAGGAGAGGAAACGCACTCAGCCCGGATGGCGTTCAGCTGCTGCCAGCGGGTTCTTTCCTACTTCCTGCCCCACTGACCAGCACAGATGACACGGATGTGGTTCCCTGCCACCTCCACCTCCTTCCTGCCCCTTCTGTCTTCAGTTTTTAAAAGCACATATCTGAGTCTTTCCCACTAATACAGTTTCTTCCATGTTGAGCACAGCTCTGAAATGCAAGCGATACAGTGCTGGGCAGGGCCAAGAATGCAAAATTTTAAAGTCCTCAGTTCAAATCTCAACTCAACCATGAACTCCCAAAGGGGGTCTTTCCCGCCAAACTTGCAAGGAGGAGGGTATGCCTGGCCTATTTCCGAAAGTTAATTACAGAGATACTAAATGGCGCTTTAAACTGCCACAGAACAGATGATATAAATACTGAGAGCACCATACCAAGTCGGACAGCCCAGTCCAAAGGTTTGAACGCTTTTGCTATTTGCACAGGTAAACACCTCACTCGCTTGGGACGGAGACCTGCACACAAGGCATTTCCTATACAAGATCCTGACGGTGAAACAGGCGACTCCACAAGCCACAGCATAAAAATCACCATTAAAGCTAAACTAAGCCAAAAGCTCAACAGTTAAAGAAACAATTTAAAACTTCTCAAACCTATTTGAAAAACAGAAAACCCTATTTAAGTTCATAATATAAATACCTATCATGTTTGAAATGAATGGAAACAGCACACCCTGAATCTGTGAACACGCTTATGTGTTTATGACACAAAAATGGTTCCTGCGAACTCTGCTGGCTCGTGAGTTTGATTTTACTGATCACATGCCCAGCTCCACAGCCTTTCGTCCCATGTGCAACTGAACCCAGGTATCAGACAACTGGTAGCTATGCTTTGTCAACCCAGACTCTCTCCTATCCCCACCATGGGGACCTCAGAGTGACCACAAACCAGCTGCCTACATTCCTTTGACTTCATCAGCTGCAGCAGAGAGCAGCAGTTTTGTAGGCAGCCAGGGACCACCCGGACTACAACCACAAGCACATCCCAGGGAGGGCAGAACAAACTCACCTTTCCTCTAGGACCAGCCATTTAGTTAATCAATCGCTGAGTTTTTAAAAGATTGCTTAAATTGATTTTGAAACAAACGCGCAAGTGTTTGTTGGCGACATCAGAGCAAGAATGAGAAAGCACCCAACTTAACAAAAGCCACCAGTCACAGCTGGAATGAAAAAAAAGCATCTTTAGTATTCTCTCCCGTCCTCTGCTACAGCCATCATCACTCAATAGCCTTTTAAAAATAAACCACAGTACAATTCAACGTATAGATCAGCTACATCAGCACAAATGTTAGTCGATTCATTTATTGTTGATACCAACGGAGCTTCCCTCATGTAATATCAATACATACTATTCTCCATGTTCAAGGTACTTCAGGTACGTTACCCTGATTTAATGTTACACCCATCCTACAGTGCGCACAGCCGCACCATAATCTCCACATTGGAGTTTGCTGGTGGTTTTCTTCACTGAATACTGCTGTTTATGAAGCACAGGGAGGGTTTGTTTGTTTTTAGATTTTGATGTTTTTAAAGTGCTTGTGTGGCTCCTTTCACTGGTTTTAATTCTTGCCCTTTATGGTGCAGGTGTTTTCATAATTGTAAGCTGTTCAGTTGTTTTAAATGAAGCTGTAAGCCACCCAAAGAACATTTTTTTAAAAAAAGGTTATCATTAAGAAACATAACTACAACTACAGAAGAAACAATAATAAGTTGAACAATAACAGTAAAAGCATGGAGTAACAACAGCAAAGATAAGATACACTTAGAACAGTCTTAACTATATATACTAACAGATGGAGTGATTAACTATCAAGAATTGCCTGGTATAAGTCATTCGGAGGAGACATATCAATAAATTCAAAGAAAGGCCTCCACTTTTCAAAGAAAGACGATTTGAGAGATTCTTGTTTTTGTGTACAACATATGTTAATTTTTCTAATGTGAACTGATCCCAGACCACTGATCGACATTTGGGATACTTCTCTGATTCCATCTTGTTGCTATTAGTGTTTTAGCCACCACCAGAAAGTTATCAATTAATTCATGCCTGATTACTGGAACATTTATATTTTGCCAGAAGTCAAGGAAGATAATTTGGGGATCAAATTAAAGGTCATAACCTGTAATCTCCCAAAGAATATTTTTATTGAGCAGGACATAGATGGTTCCAAATAAATATATGAACGCACATCACCATAGGATCCGGAACAAGCCAAGCTCCACTAAGACAACAGTCCTGGGGTCTCATTCATGCTGAGGAAGACCTACAGGCAAGATGCCCTTTACCACAAAGCAGCTGGAGAGCTTCTCTCCAGGCAAGTAAAGAAGCGTGGCATCTTTGTGTTCTGCTGGCAATATTTCCACAGCCAATTATAGAACTTCATAAACAGTGAAGCGTATCTTTGTTGGAAGTCATTAACGCCACCATGCCTTGGGCTCCAGTCTCCAACGAGACTAGTAGTTGAAACACACACACACACACACACACACACACACACACACACACTAATCTCTCTCTCAAGGCCGGAGGGGGCATGAGGGACTACAGCCATATTCTAACTCGCAGCGGTTTCTTGAGCAAGTTACATAACAGCGCAGATGAAACTCGAGGCAAGTGCTTGCAAAACTTAGACACGACCCCTGAAGAGGGCTCCCGGAGAAACAAACGAGGAAGACATTCTTCTCGATGGTACACTTGGCTTGGATCGCCTTTAAACACAAATTTGAGAGCAGCACGGCCACCTCCCAAGACCCTTTAATATAGTGGGAAGACAGGAAGCTTTTGCGGGCAGAATGAAGGAAGCACCAAAAGGGCTGCGCATTCACTACTACCGGTGGAAAGGGAGCTGTGGAGTCAGTCTTGCCCATCTCTAATAGCCACTTTTCCTTCACAGCCTTGGAGGACTCTTTTCTCCCATCCTGCTTGGTCCTGTCCTTTGTTATCCACCACTGAGCACCCTAGCCTCTTTCTGGGCTGACAAAGTGGGAAAGAGTAAAATATTAAACTGAAAGCAGTTTTAGAGATGGGATTTAAGCGCTCTTCTGCCCTGAGCCTGCGAAAGCGGGGAGGGCGGAATATAAATATAATAAATTAAATTAAATTAAAACGTTGCACTGAATTGCCGTTTGGCTTTTGCAGTCGTAAGAAGGGTTGCTCCAACCTAAGCCCGCTGACTGCAATGGACTTAGACTGGAGTAACTGTTCTTAGGATGGCACTGTTAGTCACAACCATATTCACTAACTGGAGAGAACACCCAGTGTTTCAGTGGAAATGCTGCTATTGCAAGTTCCTCGTGCCAAAATAAGTGCATGGGACATGCCTCAGAAAGATCAGAATTACAAACTACTCCAGAAAAGCAAGTCACAGGCGTGTCATCCCACTTAGCAATGGGATCCAGATGACAAATATGCACAACTCTCCTTCCGGGTTTAAACGTAAATAAATGTGTTTCACAGAACAGTGTACGTGTTATGAAATTTACTAGGAAATTCCAACATGGTTGAGCAATTAATGTTTAAAAATATGCAAGTCATGACCTCCCGACAAACTGGGACTCTGTATCTTCCAACTCTCTCACACAGTCTTTTAAAAACTAATCTATTGCCAGTTAAAACATGCCAAGCAACTAATTCTGAAGTGCTAAAATTCAGTAACCGACTACCTAAAATCTGTCTTCTAATGATGATCTGGCCCATTACACACTCCACTAAAGAGACACGTGAAGGCCTTAGAGCAGCTGGACTTCAAAACCCAACTTCTAGCCCAACCAATATCCAATAGGCAGAAGAGATATAAGTCATGCGGGATGAGATTCCCCAAGAGCCATCAATAAGAAGTCACAAAACACCAGATTATAATCTATATTGTCTTGTAGCTGACTCTTCATTTAAGATGTTTGGTGCCACAGATTGCTACTGTTGAGGATTCCTTTTCAAATGAAGCTGAATCTCAAGACTTTAAATTGGCCTCAAAAGGGCAATTTCCTTAGCTTTCTGCCATTGTCTGAGATATTCAACCCAAAGCCGGCATTATGAGTGTTCATATACTTGTGGGGAGGGGAGAGAAAAGCAAAGGGGAAGCTTTCCGTGGCAGACGTCTTTTGGTGTCTTCCATACACCCTACCCACAAAGCAAATACCAGCAGCAAAGAGTTCTGAAGAATTCTGAGCAGGGTGGCACCGGTTCAAGTCAGACACAGGATTTAGATTAGTAATCTTGGAACACACCGCCCCAAAATAGTTACCATGAAACCCAGCGTGACAAGGTCACAGAACAGGTAAGGCAAGAAACAGCAGTGCCAGTTGCTCCATCGTGGTGCCCTACAGCTGACATCCAAGGGCTTGTGCTCAATCATCTCAGCGAGAGTCCATTCATAGACTACGGGAATGGGTTGACAGCCAAATCCTTAAGCACAGTTGATCAAGAGTCTAGGAACCTGCTAGATTCCCACATGACATTTCCACCAATAGGAACTCACAGGGCTTTTTTTCTGGGAAAAGAGGTGGCGGAACTCAGAGGATTGCCGTTAGAGAAAACGGTCACATGGCTGGTGGCCCCGCCCCCTGATCTCCAGACAGAGGGGAGTTTAGATTGCCCTCCACGCCGCTGAGTGGCGCGGAGGGCAATCTAAACTCCCCTCTGTCTGGAGATCAGGGGCGGGGCCACCAGCCATGTGACCATTTTCAAGAGGTTCCGGAACTCCATTCCCCCGCATTCCCCCTGAAAAAAAGCCCTGGGAACTCATGGATTCCATTCACCGGGGTGGGGCCACAGCTCAGTGGTGGAGTATGTTCTTCACACACAGAAGGCCGCAGGTTCCATCGGCAGCACTTCCAGTTAAAAGGATCAGGTAGTAGGTAATAGGAAAAACCTCAGCCCAAGACCCTGGAGAGATGCTGCCAGTGGGGTAGATCCTATATCTTATTATTCCACTAAGCAAAGCGTGAAGCCTTCCTCCAGCCTAGAGGGACTATCTCCAATGCAAGTGGAGGAATACAGACCAATGGTCTCACTTGGTAGATAGTAGCTTCATGTATTTTTGAAAAAGCATCACATAAACCCCCAAAAAATACATGGCAGTTTACCAACAGCTGCAACCTTTAATATCAGCAATGGTGGCTGGACAATTCCAGTTTTCAGATCATACCAACAGCTGCGTCTCACAGGCCCAATGACAAAGTCACCAATCACAACTTCCATCTACTAATGAACAAGACTGGTTGCGTGCTTTTGACCTAAAGGTATTAAGCTCTACATCCCACTGGAAATATAAAAACACAGGCATTCCACATTACAAACACAAATATGTATTTATAAAAAAAGATGAGGTGGCTTTAAGTTTAGCACTCACAGGTAGGGCAAGATTAAGACACAATGACTGCAAGGAAAACAATAAAAATGTTAACTGCATGGAAGTAAACAGGATGAGCTCTTTGTTTGTGGAGGAGCAGAAGATTCTCTTACAACAACATGAGATAACAGCTACTTTAACAGAGATATGCAGCATGTGGAACTATGACCCGCAAGCTGAAGGCAAATTGTTATGGAGAAAGGAAAAGCTTTTCCAGAAGAAAATGCATTTTACTTATTTGGGATAGTGAATGTCTTGGGCGTGCCTCTCTCTAGGAACACTGACTCAATGCAGGTTAGAAATGGTGTCCATTCTAGACCTTAGTAGATACAGTTTAACGCTTACACCTAACCCAACTCAAAAGAATTACACCCTGAAAGATTCAAAGAACCAGCTGTAATCACTATGTTTACAGTACAACAGCCTTACAGTGCTAGGATACCCATTAGAGATCTCTAAAACACTTCAGCTGTTATTTCCATGGCTTGCTCAAAATACATATTCTGTATCAAGACAAGAACAGAAGATTTATTCCAAAGTATCCGCAACACAGAACGCATCTTCTGAAATATCGCTTACGTTTCTGACTGCCGGCATGCCAGCCACAAGGAGAACTCTCAACTCCTTCGTAAAGCCAATAAATTATCAGCTACTCGGGCTCTCTTCCCACTGAGATGCATGCATCCTTTTGTATTCTAGATATTCAAGCTGCGTCATCAGACCCAGAAACCCCTCCGATAAGAACACAGAAGTTTTTCTTTCTCTGTGCTGACCCGCAGTATACGACTAAAATACACCAAGAGGAAAATGCAGTTAGGTCACAACTGTTGTTAAAACAGAACTCGCAGTCGAAATGAAAGGGCAAGGTTTTTAAGGTACATCCCCTTTTTTTGATATCCTTACCTTTGCAAAATGTTAGCGAACGTCAGGATTTAGGACCTTTCCATATTCTTTTTTCATTATGGAGGCAGCAGAGTTAATACCTGCACAATGCACGCTTCCTCACATTAAGGGGTGAGGCAGAAGACCCAACACTTCTTTCCCAGGCAGGATAAATAGTGGGTGATAACAGATTTGGTTCTGGCAAAACAATCTGCTGCTGCAGGGAAAATGTAGCCTTCCTTCAACTAGTATTCCCATTCTATTTTGGCTGCTGCCTCACATGGGATTGAGGAATCAGAGTATCATAAAATCATAGCGTTGGAAGGTACCTCTAGGGTCATCTAGCCCAACCGCCTGCACAATGCAGGAAATGCACAGTCACCCCTCCACCCATCCAGTGACCTTTACTGCATGCCCAGAAGATGGCAAAACACTGTCAGGATCCTTAGCCAAACTTGCCTGGGGAAAATTGCAAAGTGGCGATCGGCATTACTCTGGGCATGTAAGAAGGGGCTGTGAGAATGAAGCACTGATGTAAGCCAGAGAGGGCAGGAAGGGTTACTGGGCCGGTTCACACAGTGAAGCAAGCCCTGCACTCAATGGCCCCTCCATCGGGTACTTCCATTTTACCACAAGTAGAGTTTGCATCTGGCTCAAAACTCACGAAGAGTTAGCGGTTTACCCTCCAAATCAGGTCTTCAAACCAACCATCTTCTAACTACAGTTTGTAATTTTGGTTTAGAGGACAGAGGCAAGCCCTAGTTTGACAGTTCAAATGGAAGGGCAGGACTTCGGCTTGTGCTTACCGGATCTGAGCGCTGAGGCCATTTGTGGTGAGGGCGGGGTATAAATCGAATAAAATAAATAAATAATAATAAAATCTAACTGAATTGGAGTACATAGTGTGTATGTGGGAGAAGGGAGAGAGACCGGAAATGCATGAACACAGAACTCATTCCCATACTATATAGGAATGTATGAACTGACTCGAGATTCAGTGCCCAAAAGCAGTTATCAGCAGGTATACTCCTGCCCTATTTTCTCCAAACTCTACAGGTTCGGGGGTTTTTTGCACGTCTTTAAAAAGCAACACCAAGCTTCATTAGCATGGGCAGCACCACTGTCTTTTTACCTGAAATATTACCCTTCCATTAGTTTGTTAGTGGTGTGCTTCTCGCACACGTACTTCTCAGTACTAGGTAATGGCTATAGGGCTACACCACAATTATTTATTTACGCCATTTATGTGATGGGGACTCCATAAGATACCACTTCAACTTGCTCTTTGTCTGGAATTGCCTTTAAAATGCTTTGCGTTAACATGTACAACCTTCACCCCTTTGAATTTTTACATCTGGCTTTGAAGTCAGCAGTTGAGTTCCAATGAAGCCTATTCCCAAATCACACAATGAAAAACAGGAAGAGCCAGGAACATTCCTCCTAGAGAACAATGAGTCCCAAGTAGACCACCCCACCCAGCCCGTATTTACAGGGCCATGCAGGAGCAGCGTAGCAGAGAACACTAACAAAATAAAAAACCTCATTGCTTAAACGCAGCGACGGTCTAAGGGCTCTTAAACAAAACTGAAAAGTATTTCCAATCCTTAAGCATCAGCAGTACTTTTAAGCGCTCCGGATTCTCTCAGTCTTGCTTTTTTTCCAATGAAAGGTCACGCACATCCTCATTTCCAAAGGAAGACATACTCAGTTTTCACACAGATCAGTGGCAAAACATGCAGAAAAATCTAATGTTTTTTAATTTGATTTCTAGAACTGTGAAGATTAACAAAAAACCTGCCAACCTAACACAGAATGTTCTGTGAACACTCTGGCATTTCTGCCTGTGTCAGTAATCACATTCTTTGCCAGCATAAGGCAAACAAAAGTGAATTAGGAAGTTTAAAAATAAACTTTCAGACCTTCCACCCAATATTTAGAGAACAAGCATTCACAAACGCTACCAGATACTGAGCAGAGTGCCAGCACTCCTGGCCAAGTGGCACTGCTACTGCATTAGTGCGGTATCGGAGGAGCACATTCAGGTGTAAGCACATACCAAGCGATGACATCAGACCGAAACTGCGCTAGTTTCACTGGAGAGCAAACCCTTCGGCCTGGTCGCCAACCATCGCCTTTAACACAGCAGGCACGAAGGATCCCACTACAGGAGCCGAGGGACCGCTGTCTGGGATGGACTTTAAGAACAGCGAGTGAAGTTTCCTGTCTCCAAAAGAACAGTTTCCCCAACGACGCCTTTAGTTTCCCTGAATCAGGAAGCAACCTGTTGAAGGCTGCCGGCTCCACCTCCTTTCCCCTGGGGAAAAAGAGGTAGGGCTTACCCAGGCAGCTAAAGGAGGTCAGGGCACACACCCCGCCACATGCACCTGTCCCATCTAACACGCCCACAAAACAGGTGGGAGCAGCTGGGCTCTCTCAAGAGCTCCAAGCACCACCCCAGAAACAGTCGCAGCTGATTCACAGGGAGTTGCTCAGAAATCTTGTCTTTCAGGGATTTCCAAACCTGCCGTTTCAGCTTCAGGAATGCCGGAGCCCAAATTCCAGAGCAAGGACACGTCCTTCGGGGCACCAAAACATCCCACACAAAGCCACACACACACACACACAGGTCACGTGCCTGAAAACTCTTTCCGTTCAGGGCAACGCAGCGTGCAGCCGAATCGGCAAAACCGGAGCCTCCCCCGCGCAAACCATTCTGTCGCCACTTGAGGAATTCTGGTTTGTTTTGAAAGCCACAACCCAACGCTGGCGCACCGGTCCAATTTCCAGAGGCACCGCAGAGGGCATTTTTTTCCGCCTTGACGGATCCCGGACTTAAGAACGGGCTGCTTTGGGGGCGAGAAGGGAGGCAGAAGCCCCCGGCAAAGCCCCCGCCCCCCTCCGCCTGTTCCCAACGGAGCTCCGCGGGGGCAGCCGCGCCGCTCTGCAGCACACGAGCACCGCGCGGGGCCCGCCGCCCCGAGCCGGGCTGGAAAGCGCCACGGGAGCTGTTTACAGCTTGCAGTCCTCACTGAGGACAGGCAGCCCCGAGGGGCTGCCTTCGGAGCGGCCGTGCAGCTGAGCCGCCGGCAGAAACCGACCCGGGGGGGGGTGCGAACAAGGCGCTCCCTCGGCGGCCCTCGCAGCCAACAGGTGGCGGGGAGGGGGAGGGGGCAGGGCAAGGCCGCGGAAGCGCGCCGCGAGGGAGGGAGCGAGGCAGCCCCCCGACCCCCCCCCCCCGCCCGCCTTCCCTGTTCCCAGGCGGGCGACCCCAGCGGGGCAACGTGGTCGGCTCCGAGGCTGGGAGAGGCGCACGGAGTGGCTGGGGAGGGACGGAGGCGGCCGGCCCAGGGAGGCGAGGGGCACCGCGGCCGCCCCCAGGGGCCCTCCGCCGGCAGGAGGGCGGCAGCGGCCGGCGCTTACCTTGCTGGGAGCAGCGGCGGCGGCCCGGGCAGACATTTTGTTTCCTTCCCGTCCCCGGAGGAGGAGGAGGGCCGCGGAGGCAGGCAGGCAGGCGGGGACGGGCGGAGGGGGCGAGCGGGCGGGGGCGCCCTCCCGGCCGGGCTTCTCCTCCGCCGCCGCCGCCTCGGGGCTGCTGCTGCTGCTGCTCACGCCGCGGCCCGAGCGAACATCGTGGCCGGCGAGGGCGGGCTTGCGGGCGAGGCAAGTTTGCCCAAGTGCTTCGCGAGGGTGCTGCTGCGCGGGGCGGGGCGGCGGGCCGGGGCCGGGGGCGCGCGGCGGGGCAGGGGCCGGGGGCGGGCGCGTCTCCTCCCGGCTCTCCGCCTCCTCCTCCTGCCCCACAATGGCAGCCCGGCCGGCCGGCCCGCCTCCTCCCCGGCTACGCGCCCGCCTCTCGCCCAGCCCCCGCTGCCATGGCCGCCCGCCCGGGAGCGCCCATTCGCTGCCCTGCCCGAGGGAGCCGCGCGCCGCCCGCCAGCCCCGCCTGGCTCGCTCCCCGCAGCCCGCCCGGGAGGCGCCGGCGGGAGCAGGCCGGGCCAGGCGCCCCTCCGCAGCCCGCCGCCCTGCCCCGCCGGCGCCGCCCGCTGCGCCCGCACCCCTTCGCGGCCCGCCGC
Organism: Eublepharis macularius; assembly: GCF_028583425.1. Classification (NCBI taxonomy): domain Eukaryota; kingdom Metazoa; phylum Chordata; class Lepidosauria; order Squamata; family Eublepharidae; genus Eublepharis; species Eublepharis macularius. Next base: position 37,533,909 of record NC_072807.1, on the reverse strand, counting down.
TTTGGTTCGAGCTGCGGGCAGTGCGTCCCCGGCCGGCGCCAGCCTATCAAAGGCCCGGCGAGGCTGGCTGGCCGAGCGGCGGGGAGTGGGGAGGCAGGCCGGCCGGCTGGCCCGGGGGCCGCCCGTGCCCTCGCCAAGGCCGCCGCAAAGCCCTCGGCTCTCCACCCCCGCCCCGGCCCCTCGATCGCCCGCCCGCCGAGCCCGTCTTTGACGCCTGCAGACCCTGACGCCGCCCCGTGCATCCGAGCGAGTGGGCGACGCTCCTGCTCCAGCTCCGAGGAAAGCCGAGCAGGTGCCCCCCGGCGGAGGCGCTGGGCCGGGCCATGGGGCCCTCTTCCCTGCGCCCGGCTAACAGGGCTGGAGCTGCAAGAGCCGGACTCGGGCCCAGCAGCACTCGAAGGCGCCCTTCCACCCGCGAACATACCGCCTCGTGTCTGGCCTCGTCCTCTGGATTGCCAGCTGCCTGCAAAGCAGAAGGGCCCACAGAGGCTAAGGAGGATGCGAGTCACCTCCAGCCCGGGAAAAGTTCCAGCTGCCCCCCCCTTCCATACTCTCGAAAGCTTTGGAAATCTAGTGGGTCTTTAAGGCGCCACTGGACTCGAATCCAGCTCTTCCACTACAGACTCACAGGCTACCCATTTGGAACAAGGCTGGGATTCTTACCCGTTTGGAAAGGGTTGCTTCACTCTGGTAAGATTCTTTAGTGTTGTCTCCCTTTCTCCCTAAGAAGCAAGAGTTCAGTCCCAAGGGACAGCCGCAAATGCTTCCACAGGACTCTCTGACATGGCTGTTGACAACTTTTTCCCCGTCTTCATAACCTCTATTATAGGGTTCTCAAGGCCTGGAGAAAAATGTCCTGTCCCTTAATATGTGGAAAGGTACAGCTGAAACTTTTCTTAGCATGGAGGCAACTAACATCCCATTTAGCCTCTATTAAAAGGGACGGGACGTTTTTCCTTTCCAGGCAGTTGGCACTCCTAATTATGAGGCTACATATAATGACACTGTATGTGTGTGCGGTATAATGTATAATCTGCCTAGCAAGGACCCCACCGCATACATCTGATGAAGTGAGCTCCCAGTCTTCTGTTTACCCCTGCCCATGATGACTCGCTCTCCCCTGGAGGTGACAGGGCCCACTTGGCCGGAATCCAGAATCCGGAAGGAAATGCCGCTTCTGTCCCTGGCACTCGTTTCTAAACAAACATGTACACGGCTGCAATCTGGCATGCATTTAAGCAAGCACACCCAACAAGGGCAGCGTACACGGCCCTTCCCTCTTCCATTTTAGCCACACAATGACCCTGTGAGGTAGGTTATCCTGAGAGTGAGTGATGGATGGTGAATTTTGGGTTGGGGGGGCTCGGGTTCCTGCTGAACCCTTGGATAATGCACTTCCAATGCACATTAGCAATTGTTTTGAGGTGGATTTTTTGTTTCACACGTGAAAAATTCAGTTCCAAATGATCTCTAAAGAGGATTGGAAGTGCATTATCCAACGTGTGCGGAATCAACATCAGTGAGTGTTAATTGCAGTGGGGAGTACATAGCCTCAAGGCTGAGTGAGACCTCATGGGGGAACAGCCCAGTCTGGACTGGAGAGAGGCAGTTCCAAGGTGGGGGGGAATACAGCCCCTACCACATAGGAGCTCTCTGGCTTTGGGCCAGGGACTCAGATTTAGGGGCTCGGGGCAGCCAGAAGCAATGACAGGGCCTGCATCAAGGCGCTTGCAGTCATACAAGTAAATGGGTGGTGGGAGGCGTTCTAAACGGGCACGAATGGCTCGACAGCATTTTGTATGTTTGGCGAAGAATTTCCGCATGATTTTTTCATGTGTTGTGAATAGGCCATCTTTTCAAAGCCACATAGGTGTGAGTATATGAGCCATAGGCTAGGAGTCCTCGTGGCATGCAGAAATCCTACAATAAGGGCTGGTGGATGCTTGTTCTCATTCACCTGTGATGAAGTGAACTTGGACTCACAAAAGCTTGCACCCTGGAAAACGTTGTGGGTCTTTAAGGTGCTGCTGGGCTAGAATTTTGCTCTCTCATTGGCAGAGCTGTTCAATGTGATATCACAGGTCCCTACCCCATAAATCAGGGTTTCCGATACTGAGGACCTGGAATTCCTGGCTATGCCTGAGACTGCCCACCACAGCGCTGTTTCATCTGAATTTGGCAGGAAATGCCCCGTTTCACACAGATCTGCCTTTGTGACATCTTGTGACACTTGCACAGAAGTAAGTCCCATTTGCCACAACAAATACTCTGAAGGCACGAATTTACACTGTTGTGCAGGTTTGGTCCTTCCAAGAGGCTCAGAGAGCAAGCCTAAGTGGCCCATGTCAGGCTGTGGCATTCCAGTCGGCCAGCTACTGCCCCCTTCCCTTCTGCAAGACTAGCCGGTGTTCAGCTAGGGCTGTCTAAGTTCTGGAATGTGGACCCGGGACCTGTATGCTGTCTTTCTAATAAACCTTTTGAACTCAAGAGACTTCGTTGTCTTGCAGAAGGGAAGGGGGCAGTAGCTGGCCGACTGGAATGCCACAGCCTGACAGACCAACTCCGAAGTAAGTCCAATGTTATTCCATAGGACTTACTCCCAGGAAAGTGTCTTTAGGACTGAGGCTTTGGTATGTAAGCTTCTTGAAAGGAGAGGGGGGTGCAAGTGAAATTAATAATTATTTGTGTGAATCTTGATGGGGCTTTGCTTCCATTATAGGACCTAAATATATCTTCTGTCAATCAGGTCTAAGTAACCTGCCTCGCCATCACCTTGATATCGCTTAGATGCCAGGCAGAAACATTTCCCTTGACACAGCGAAATAGGAGGACAAATTTATAGAAGGGAAAATTTTATATGGGGAAAAAAACCTTCAAAATCGCAGAGAAATGTGAGTCTGTCTTTCCCCTCAGCCCTTGTGCATTGTACCAGTTTTTTTTAAAAAAACTTACCAGATTTGGTGCCCTGGAGTGATTTCAGACATGTCACTTAAGAGCAATTTTTAGCCAAATGAACTGATGATTTGTGGATTTGATTTCTAAGAAGATAAATTAGGGGGAAATAAATAGAAGGGGGGCAGTATTGAAAAGGTAAATTTTGGAGGTATCAAAAAAACTACAAGTATAATGTTTGTAAAAATATGATAGGTGTTGCAGAGTAAAATGGAAAATGAAATATGGATTATTTTTTCTTTCTTTTTTGTTCTTCTCTTTTTCTCTTTACTTTGTCGTTTCTCTTCCCTTTTTATTGGCCTTTTAATCTTATCAATAAAATAAAAAGTATTCTTGGGGGGGGGAGCAGTTTTTAGCCCAGTCTCCCTGCTGGTGTGCACACGTGAGAAACAGGATGCTGTTGAGTGTCTGAACTGATTGGTGGCCCTGGAGGAAGGTTAATTTGTGTTGCCATTTTCAGAGCTGAGGGAGGGTTCCCCCCTTCCTTGCTCCCTTCAGGGGCCAGGGGATGTTTGTGATCCAAAGGACGCCAAGGCAGCTGAGAACTGCCTACAGGCCCCTGATGGATCCCCTCTGCCTAGAACCCTCTTCACACCATGTTTGGAAACCCTTCACATTCATAAGAGCACACACAAGGTGCTTGATTAGAACACCAAAGTAAAGATACGAATCTTCCATGGGAAACTAGCACCAAAAGTTTAGTATATATAAGTATTAATTTTTAACGTTTGAATACTAATGTTTAATATTATAAAGTGCACAGTGCTCACAGTGAATAATTAATCCTATCTCCTAAAATTAATAAATACAATAAATATCTATACAAAATATAGCTCTATAGGTCTCAAAACTCCATCAGTTCATTCAAAAGCAACCTCTCTAGAAAGTCCACAGGGAACTGTGCTTATCTTCATAAGGACCGGCTGGGCGTCCAAGTGATAGAAGTCCATCGTTTACTTCAACTAATAAGGTAAGTATCGTTATCGCCAATAAAACTTTCCTTCACAATTCTCCTTTGTATATATTTCAGAATCGCTGTATGAGAAGCTCTTCCAGAGCGATCAGCAGGAACGACCTGCTGAAATTGACCAATCGTGTCTCGATGGACTACGCCCATGCCGGAATATGGCAGATAACAGGCAGGTGTCTGTCATCCCCCTCCTGTGCCTTAGCCGGCTCCTTAAGGTGACACAAGCCCCTAGAATTTTGTGCCTCTATCCCCTCCCCAAAAACACTGAATGACACCTCCCTCCTTCACTAATGAATATGGAATACAACCCAGCAGGAAGATTTGTCTACTTATACCTCACAGGAGCTTTGCAAGAGTTCGCACTACTTCCACTTTGACGGATCTTATGCAGGGAGAAATGCTAGGCAGTCCCGCCTCATTCCTAAACCACAGCCCTTGATGATGCCACAAATCCACCCCCTGACCTTATTTTGAAGCGCTTTTCAGAAATGCTAGCATCCCACTCATTGTAATGTTTCAAAATGCCACCGTTTTCTGAAATAACTTCGGCCTTCTTTATTTCGGCAGTTTTTATCTGCTGGTCCTGCTGGAATGGACAGGAAGGAAAAGGCTGAGACTACAACAGGAAAGAGCAGGAAATTTGCTTCTGGACTGAGAAAACGCAAGAAGTCACAGGCTGTGAAGGCTGCCAGAAACCGCGTGTTTTCCAGGACTGTTCTCTATCTAAAAAGAACATCTCTGTTTTTAAACCTAACATAACTACATGCACATATAAAAACAGAGCCTGGTGTGTATCAAAGACTGAATTCGCCAGAGGTTAGGCCCGAAATCTTTCTATAATGACCGTGCTTAGCTCTGGAAGAGAAAAAAATGACTATGAGCATGTGTAGAGCGCCTCTTTCTTATTACTGATTTACCACAACCATCATTCACACAATTACAGGGAAAGTTTCCAAGTTGGATCTTCATGGTTTCCTATTTTAGAAATTACACTCAGCCAGTCCCCAAGCTGTATAAATGCTGACGTTTTGTTTCTCATCCTTTCGTGACAAATTTTTACTTTGGGATGTATTTCGTACACCTTTTAGTCTATTGTAACCCGCTCCACTCTCCCAGCACTACAATACCATTAGTGCCAATTGTATTAATAAGCAACTCATATAGCTTGAGAAACTGCAACCCAGTCATATTGAATTTCCCCGCATTGAGTTCCCAGGTTTGATATTTGATACGGCAACCTTACAAAGAGCGGAGACGGGCATCCTTTAGAGAACTGCTGAAGACAGCTAATTGTGGAAAGATCCAGAAGAAGGAAATCAAGATCCTTTAGAATCTAGCGGGTTTGAATTTGCAATGTATTTCTGCTCAGCCTGGAAGTGTGCAAAGATTCATTGACATGGCCACAAAATGAAGCTAATTCTGAATCAGAAAACAGCAGACCACCAGCTCTCTTGTTTCCACAGTGGCCCTAGTTGAGAAGGACTTGTTTGGAATATTTACATCCCACGCGCACATAGCAGCTTCCAGCAAAAGTTAAGAAAACAGCCTAGCTAGTAAGCCATTTAAAATATCTGGAACAATCTAATTTTAAATCCAACGTTAATATCAGTAAAAACACAGCAGCAAGATAATCTAAAAAAACCAAACGGCCACAATAGCAGCACTAACCTGATAAAATTGGCATGTGCGTGTTAAAAAACAATATGAAAAGATCCACGATTGCAAAGAATGCCAAACAATACATCAAAAAGGCAGAGAAAGGAAGAAGGGGAAGGAGGAGGCAGGATCAGCAAACACAATAAAATCATCCATTGGTTTTGTTAGTTTCTCTTGGCTCCTTGATATGTGGATAGGAATAAATATAACATTAATAAATATTCTATATAACATTGGTGGGACTCAATTATGTTGTGATCATTTAGCCAAAGTATATAGACACTATAGAAAAAGGAGAAGCCCGCAACCGGCTGTTTCCTGCACGTGTTCTTCTAAACGTGCCATCATGGATACAGCCGTGTATCGGGACCTTCTTCCAAAGAGCTCAAGTTACTGTACAAGATTCTCCCTCCACCACAACAACCCTGTGGGGCAGGTTAGGCTCAAAGAGAGAAACAGTCTCGCAGTGAATTTCACAATGGATTCAAGCCTAGTTTGATAGTCTGACCATAACGTTGCCTCTCATACCATACACTTTTACTGTTTCACAGATGAAAATAAGGCCATGCTTTTACGACCCCTGTTCTCACACCAAGCTTATCTCTTCCACAATCACACAGGGCTGAATCAGGACGTGGCTGAATTTTTAATTTATGTTATTTATAGTCCACCTTTCTCACTGAGATTTAAGGCGGATTACAGTGTAAGTCAATACTATCAACAGCTGGGACAGTCAATAAATAAAAAAACAGTACGCACTGCAGAAATGTGAAAAGAAGCATAAATTCGAATACAGGAATAAAAGATGAAACGTTGCTGAAACAAAATATGCTGCATGTGTTTATTCTGCACTAGCCCTGATTTAAAAGCCAAGAATATTATTGTTCTTTTTGTTCAAGAGCTACCAGAAAAAAAAAATAAACATCCTTTCATTTCATATCATCACTTCGAAATACGAGTCAGCCTCTGTGGTGTGTGCAATGGCAGGCTAAGCCCTGCATGGTGCTTTAATGTTTCTGCACAACCGTTTTTGTGCACATGTGCCAGAGACTCAAAGCATCCTATACCCACAAGAGATTGGACTTCGAGGGCTCCTGGGGAATGGGCGAAACTCTGAAGAATGACAACGCCAGCAACTCAGGCAAACAAAATTGTTAAAAAGCACCACCACAACCCCAAAAAGCAAAAATAAATACAAATTGGGGGCTGTGTTTGATCAGGGGCAAGGAACAAAAACTAGTGGCTGCCTTTGCTTAATAGAGAATGCTGGAGCATATGATCTGCTATTTGCCTCATGCTACACATCAAGGAAATTACAGGGCGACAACACACCAAAGGAAATGCAGTAAGTAGGTTGGAAAAGAGCTGGCATGGCTGCTGATTGTTTCAGCTGCTTTGGGAAGGAGGAAATCCCTTTATAGCTTCATTGTTGGTGTGCCTGTTTTATTTTCTGCTTTTATGGATGCACCGGGAACGACATGGTAATTAGCAGTTGAATCAGTTTAAACCAGTTTTTTTTTTTAAAAAAAATTCATTTATACCCGGCTTTTCTCCCGAATGGGAACCCAAAACAGCTTGCATCATTCTCCTCATTTTTTCCCCTTCAGAATAAACCCTGTGAGGTAGGTTAGGCTGTGAAGGGGTGCCTGGCCCACAGTCACCCAGTGAACTTCTGTGACAGAGTAGGGAATTGAGCCTGGGTCACCCATAACAACAACAACAACAGTGCTTATATACTGCTCTTCTAGACAGATTAGTGCCTCACCCAGAGCTGTTAACAAGTTAATGTTGTTATCCCCACAATGCAGCTGGGGAGCTGGGGCTGAGAGGAGGGGCTGACCCAAGGCCACCTACTGTGCTTGTGGCAGTAGTGGGATTCGAACCAGTAGAGTGCTGATTTGCAGCTGATCCGGTTAATCATTGTGCTACAGCAGCTCTATCTACTACATGCCACTTTCACTCTAGGAAGGAGCTATTTAGGAAGGGACCCTGCAGAGTACATGCCTCGGATGCAACAGGTCCTGGGTTTAAATGAGAGCCAATGTGGTGTAGTGGTTCCAATCTCCATTCTCCCATAGAAGCTCGCTCGGTGACCTTGGGCAAATCACACTCTCTCAGGCTATCCTACCTCGCAGGGCGACTAGGGGATAAAATGGAGGAGAGGCGAATGTGGCAAGCCACTTTGGCTTCCCATTGGAGAGAGAGATGGGAAATCAATGAAGTAAGTAAATGCCCAAATCCCCAGTTAAAAGGATCTTTAGCAGAAGGGCTGAGGAAGACCTCCTTCGCTGAGGCCCTGGGGAGTCGCTGCCACTCCACACAGACAGCACGGCGGGCTAGATGGAGCAGGGGTCTGATTCAAGAGAGGGTAGGCTCGGCTGCTTATCGTTTTCACCCCTCGATGAACAAAACACATCAAGAAGAGTGTGACATTTCTCACACTAATGTGAAGTCTCACAATACCTTCGCATTCATTTGTGCATTCTTTATGTAGGAAATTTATATGCTCCCTTTTCGGGCTTGAGCAGGCCTGCAAGTAAAAAAAATACTCTAAAAATCACACACCCCAAAAGTCATAAATCATCACTATAAAAACAGAACAAGCCATTATGAGCAAGCTATAGGTATAAAAACAGCTTAAAATATCCACTGAGCACCATAGAAGCATCCATTAAAATACCTTAGACCAGAAAGCAGGCAACAAAACAGCAAAGAGTCCAGTAGCATCTTTAACCAACTTTATTGTAGCATAAGCTTTCGAGAACCACAGCTCTCTTTGTCAGATGCATGGAGGATATATCCTCTGGATCTATGACCTCTTAATTAAATTAGCATATATATTACATTTCAAATTGTTCCCATATTGCTGACGAGCGATGAGGGAGTGTCTGCCGAAGGCCGCCTAGTGAATTGATGGCTGAGGGAAGACTCAAAACAGCAACCTCAATGATCCTGCTAATACACTCTCAGCATGAATCTGCAACTGATCTTCTAGTTTGACTCATACTTTTCCAGAACAATCCCCCTTTACAAAATTCAAGGAGCATTTTCATATTTTCCCCATGTGCCCTGTTTCCCCAGGGACAGCAGTTCCCAGATTTGGTTTCCTTTGGCTTATAGAACACAAAAGGCTTAGGGTGTCTTGTTACCCTTTGCTTTATCTGCAAATGCACAAGTACCGTGAAGATAAAGATCTGCCACCTCATATCAGATCCAGATAGAAAGAGAGGCCTTGTATCTCAAGGATCTTTTGGACTGCTCTCTACACAAATGTGCTTTGAGGCCCATTGATTTTTAGTGACTCAACTGATAAACTGCTGTAGTTGTTTATAGGTTGCCGTTTTTAAAAAAGAATCAGTCCCGAGACAAAACCCATACTAACAATTGCTGAGAACTTCCGCTCTTCCTTGAGGAAAACATTTTCAATTAATTGCTACCATCTGCAGATCTCAAAGATCACTGTTCAACTTAGAGGGTGCCTGCAACTCAGTCTGAAGCAAGGGGAAGTCCCTTCTGCAATGTTCAAGGATTTGACTTCTTTCTGATCACTGAACGGCAAGCGAAAAAGGAAGCCAGAGAACCGCAATGACCATCTAGACAATTTCCTGTGGTTTTTCAGAATCTGCGGCCTAGAAAGTCTACAGTTCTCGAGCAGATCTTCCGCAAACGGCTGTTTTCAGCAACCTTTGGTTTTTTGTTCTCCTACAACAGATTTGAAGCGAAAGAGAGTTTTTGATAGAGAAAGGAAATTCAGCCCCAAACAAGTCTTGGGCTAAATCCTCACTATCCTTTTTTCTACTTTTTGTTTTTATATATCGCACTGGAGCGTAGAGGAGTTAGGCGACACCTCTCCAAACATCTTGTCAACATCTTTGGGCTGTGATGCCTGAAGTCCACCGAAACAGCTGCACCGAGGCTGCAATCCGATCACGTTCTAAGTTGAACCCGCCAAACCAGCAGCTCCCACGTCTGAGTGGATGCAAGCCATTTAATCCACAACACACCTGGCAAGCAAGTCAGTGGCTGAGGCAGCCGTGCCGTGGTGGTCACTGCGGTTCTGCTGTATAAAATGATCCTGCACAGCCTGGAAATGTTGTTTAGGAGGGCTTTGTGCAACTGCAAAGGTAGCAGAAAAGACCTTCAGCTCTGGCAACATTGCCCTTGCCCGCTTTTGGTTGTTTTGACGTCTTTTGTTCCAGCATTCAGTGTCCCAATATCCTCCATAAGCCAAGGATCCAAATATGCTCTACCAGGCAGGCTTTCACTTTCTCTGCCCTGATCCTTCCAGCTGCTTCTGCAGAGGTTTCTATTCTCACAAGTTCCCCCATTCTGACATGGGATACAGAGAATTCTTTTAAACATGTGTTATAAAATGTTTATTTATAAAAGCTGAATTTGTGCCCTTGGTGCAAATTCATCCAGGGGGAAAATGCCTCTGCACCAACCGCTCTTTATTTGCCAGAGGCAGTCCCCATTTTCTGAATTTAGGGCTGCCAACTCCAGGTTGGGAAATTCGTGGAGATTTTAGGGGAAGAGTGCATTTGGGGAGGGAGCTCAGCAGGGTATAATACCATAAAGTCCACTGTCCTAAGCAGCCATTTTCTTGAGGGGAGCTGGAGATCAATCATAATTCTGGGAGATCGCCCGGCCCCACCTGGAGGTTGGCAAGCCTTCCTAATACCTCTCCCTGTTAAACTATGGGGCCCAAGGCGTAGATGGATGTAATTTACAGAGGATAGATCTATTGCTGGCTGGGACCCCCAAGCCCAGAGGCAGAATTCCCTCTGACTGCCAGATCTGGGGAGATGCAAGCCAGGGAGGGCTATTGGCAGTGGGCTTCCCTGAGACAGTGTATTAGCCACTGTTGCCTAGGATGCGGGACTAGATGGAAACAGCAGGGCCACTCTTCAGTTCTTATAAGCTAGTTTTACTTTTTGGGACTGTGCACGATTGCTTTCTAGAGCACTCTCAACTCCAGACAGTTGAATGAGACTGAGCTGCAGTTATTCTGGATGGTTTCCTCACACACCTCATTTCAGAAGTCCAGTGCGTGACAGGCCATTTATTGGAGAGTAAAATGAGTGCAGACGTGGAGAAAAGCCTTCAGCCATGTATAATGATGGCAGAGGCACAGTAGCGAACCAATGTGTATCCTTCTAAAAAAGTATCCAATATCATCCCTGTTTTCATCACTGAAACATGGGAGGGCATGAAAAAGAACAAAAGAAAAACCCAGCGGGAAGGCCGAAGGAGGGGACGTGATTCCAAAGGGCCAGGGAGCAAAGCTCGCGTCAGCAGCACCCATCGCACCCCAGGCTAGTTCTTTTTTGCATGAAGAACAAGCCCTCTCATAACAAAACTGGGAAGCAGAAGACAGAGGACATTTATAGGATGGGCAGACTAAGCAGCATCCACTTCGTGCATGATCACCAGCAGCAGGCCGCACATGCAAGTTACGTGTGTGGCTTTAACATTTGAGAAATGAAGGACACCACAGGAGGTGAAGGTATGCATCACTCACAAGATCAGGGCTCAGATTTTTCTTTGGTTATGAACTCTCTGGCAGTCACGCTGGATTAGACCAGGTCTGTATTCTGTTTTGCCAAATGCCTCCAAAAGGCCCACAACCCAGATACAATAACCAAAGCCTCTCCCTGTTCCTATCCACGAACAGCTAATACTCAGAGGTAGACTGCTTCAGAACATGGAGGCTGCTCTAGGCAAATCATCTGCCTCTACCATAACCTCCACTGCAGGAACAATAACAGTGATAATAATAGCACAGGATTGTTGCACAAAATGTCTGAGATTACATGCTTTGCTAAGTATTAGTCTTAAGAAACAAAACTGATATTTAGTGGTTGCTTTTAAAAAAACACCTCCCAGACCAAGCCACTGTGATCTTCTTGCGGAGTCTTTACCTCGTGATAAAGTCCTGCCTGCTGGCTGCCTCCCCACCCCCACCCCTCTGAAGTCACTGCAGAAGGTGCAATATGCTGAGTGGGCAAAACGTGTGTACTCTTCCAAGAACCCTCTCTTGCATGCTCTCGCATTGGAAAGAATTGCTGGGGCCGAGCCAGGAGGGAAAGGCTTTGCGTTTGCTCCTTCTTAATCTCTCCTGCATCACAGCCACTATATATTCTCTGCCACCCAACAACACAATTTACTGAGGGGGAATGGAAACTGCTGGGCAGCTCGAATCCCACCCCCCGCCGCTGCAGAACGGGTTCATTTATCACTTATTTGCACCTTTCCCTGCTTTCATCGAATAGCTTGCAGTAGGTTAAGAAATACGCTGCATGTATTTCTTACCGAAGCATGTGTGTATCAGGGGAACTGAGGAACTGCGCCAATCTCCTTCCAGTTCAACCACCTCTACAGCGGCAAGGGACTCAGGTCGGGTTGCCAGCCAATCTGCCCCCCGACTCTATTAGCTGTATTAATCACACTTAACATTTATATACGCAAAATGTATGAGTGCACTAACAGAGCGTTTGCAGAGTCTTCAAAGGGCTTTAGGCGTACTATCCTAACAATAATCCTGAAAAAAGTAGGTATCGCCGTTTCCATCCCGCAGATCCTGTCGGAGGCCACCAGATGTCCAGCGGAACACAGCATCTTGTGTGTTGTCTGTTGCTGAGATGGGGAGAACTAGGCGGCGGCTGGTTCAGATGTCACCCACAAGCTCACCAGGCTATCTTAGGCAAGCCTTCTCTGTCATCCTACCTTAAAGGGCTGTTGGAAAGATGGTTGTGATAACGTACGTAATGTAGTTTGATCTCTGAAGGTGCCATACGAACTCTTACTGCTGTTTTTGATGTCCGAGGGAGCTGATGTGAGAGACCTCTGCCTAAGACCCCCGGAGAGCTGCTGACAGTCTCGGTAGACAATACGGGTCTTGAACAAAAGGTCGACTCGCCTGCTCCCGTATCCTTTAATCGGAGATGCTGGGGATTGAACTTGGGACCTGCTGCGTGCCAAGCAGATGCTCTGCCATTAGTCACAGCCCCCCCCCCAGGAGTAGGGCATGGGAGAGTGGGGCCCAAATGCCCACAACCACAAAGCTCTCTGCAGCTAAGTATCAGTCCATGAGGCAGAGACAGGAAAAAAACCTTCAGAAGCACAGCGCTTCTGCCTCTTCAGTGAGGCTTTTCTTTCCCCATAATAAACATGAGTTTAATGGGAACTTGCTTTGGACCTGGGGAGGGTGCCACGTACCGATTTATAAATTGCCAGGTGGCATCCATCAAAAATGTATGACTTTAAATTCATAGCAAGGATCAGGTCCGGCAGCACCTTGAAGGCCAACTAGGTTTCCATCTGCTTACGCAAGGTGAATAGTTATTTCAGGAAAAAAAAGTCTTCACTGTTATGGAACCCGCTTGGTGGATCTCCCTCCGCGCAAGCCTTTGCTTGGCACCGAGACTGTGGAGTTCAGGGCAAAAACACTCACCGGGATGCACAACTTTAGCTGAGTTGTGCGTTTTGTTATGTGCCTCTCGGAGTATTTCCTCCCCCCCCCCTCCCGATCCTGTTTTATTTTTATTCTACTGGGCTTGATAATATTTTTAACGGATGGATGCGGGGACAGATGATCGATGGTATGTACTGGTTGTTATGTTTCCACGGCATTTGTTTTCTTTTGTCGAGACCTGCCTGGGAAGCTGCAGCTGAGAAGGAGGCTAAAAATCTTTCAGATCAAGAAATAACACCCCCACACCCGGACGGTTCCCTTTAAACTTTCCTCTGTGTAACAACACCTCACATGGTTCCTTTGGGTACGTGTGTGCACATGGGTGCCAGTCTGAAGGGCTTAATCTACAGCTGTAAACTATTGAGGGGGGGGCAGAACTGTGAGCCACTGCACTGTCTAAGGACTGGATTATCAGGGGATGCATCTCAAGTGTCAGGCCGTTGGAAAAGGAGGTCCTTGCTGCTGGCTGGATACACCCCACAGTCCAGAGTTTGCAACCCCAAAGTATGGAAGGAATTTATGGCAATGAGTCAAAAAGGTTAAGGGGATTGCACCGGATAGAGCATACTGCCTTATTTAAACATCTTCTCCCCACACCAGTCTGTGTTTGTGTTTGGCTAGCAGGCAGAGTAACTCTTATCTTTATGCCACATGAGTAACCAGCCACCCAGACAAAGACTCGTGTTGCGGGGAGGGCAATAAATCCTGGCCCCTCCTGACCCAGAACCAGGCGACTGGTTTGTTTACCAAGCACTACAAAATATTGCCCTACACTTTACCACTATGCTACAGCAGTGAACCTTTGCAGATGTGAGGCAAAATTAGAGTATTCTCTAAGGCTCCAGTCACCCCCTACGAATAAGGCAAGTGAGCTACACTTGGCTAGGCAGTTCATATATTGTCCAGGCCATAAACATAAACAGGGCTTTTTTTTCTGCGAAAAGAAGTGGTGGAACTCAGTGGGTTGCCCTCGGAGAAAATGGTCACATGGCTGGTGGCCCCGCCCCGCTGGTGACCCCGTCAATCTAAACTCCCCTCTGCCTGGAGATCAGGGGGCGGGGCCACCAGCCATGTGACCATTTTCAAGAGGTTCCGGAACTCCGTTCCACAGCATTCCTGCTGAAAAAAAGCCCTGGTCCTAAGCACCCGTTACACAAATGCACAGTCCAGGGAAAACAGCGAGATGAACTTCTGGGTGACAGCAACAGCCTTACAAAGCAATCGATGTGCCTAGATTTTGTTCCACTACAAGCTATTTCTTCAGTGGAGTAAAGAGACACAGTTTGGAGGATGGAGAGCCTGGGTGGGTGGGAGGAGAGCTGCTCCATCACAAGTGACATTCACGTCCTCAATTGCCCACAGGGGATCCTAGCCTTGAGGCTTGCAGGATATGAATGATTACACCAATTTAATTTCATTTGCAGAATTTCAGGAAATAAAGAAGATGAAGAAACGGCTCTTTAAAAATCTAACCAGACTTCTTCTATGTTTAGTGCCTGGCTTTTTACAATCCAGTTCAAAGGCAATTCAAACAAGAAGCTGTGTGAAGGCCAAACAGAAACGTTGCTTTAACCCAGCCGGCCTGTTTTTGCTCAGGCGTGGTTTCCTGCCACTGGGCTGTTTTTGAAATTCCTGGTCACTCTTTGGAGCGCACCACAGGGCACCCCACCTCAGTCCAAAGCAAGGTCTGGTGAGAGCGCTGGCTGTTTGGGAAAAGAAAATCCAAACTGTAATTTTCCTAACACAGAAAATAGTAGCTTGTAACAATAAAAAGACAAAGCATTATGAAGGAAAAGGGCCCTGACCTGGATAGCCCAGGCAACCCTCATCTCATCAGATCTCAAAAGCTAAGCAGGGCCAGCCTTAGTAAATAGATGGGAGACCTCCACCAATGACCAGGGTTGCAGAGGCAGGCAGTGGCAAACCACTTGTTAGTCTCTTTTCATGAAAACCCCACAAGGGATTGCTATAAGTCAGCTGTGACGGCACTGTCCACCACCCAGAAGAAAGAGGCTGAAAGAATACTGAAAGTCACCTAAACAAAAGATCAGACTCTTTTTCGTGCTCAGTTGCCAAACTTTGGCCAGAGCTTACCTGGCTCCAGTCCAGTTGGCTGATGGATGAACAGGCACACACCACCCTTTTACCATACACATAATGCATGTACCACCATGTGGGAGGCAGGCCATCCGTGGGAAGAAGGGCTATCTGTGCCCTCTTCGTGTGACCTCCCTGTTCCTTCAGAGCAGGAAAAGACGGTACAAATGGGTTCACTATGTGGAATGCGCATGTCACATAGCACATTGTATGTGCAATGGAGGGGAGTGCCGTGTGCCTGCTCCTTCATCATGCAAACTCAGAAGTCTCAGCGTGCCCCCTTGGGAATGGATGATGGGCAGCCCAGCCACGTGCTGCATCAGTGGGGCAAAACGTGTCAGATGCTGCACCCACACAGAATAATCCTCCTGGATTTCTAATCACACAGTCTCCATTATTTTAATTATCAAATAGAGAGCTGGAAAGTGGGACACTAATGCCTAGTGGTCAGTCCAACCCCTGGACAATCCTACACGGCAGGTGCACATTTCTGCAATTCCGACTTCTGAAAGGACAGGGCTCTTGAGATATGAAGGGCCGGTAGGCAAGGCTGCTGCAAACAAAAATGCGGCCCTGCAGTTCCGGGCCACGTGTAGCTTTCCTTTGGGGTTCCTCTTCCTTCTTTGGCCTCATCCTCCGGTCCTTTCCCTCTGCCAAGCCTACTGAAGTGAAGACTCACAAAACCTTATTTTCTAAGCCTTTTGACCTTCTCTGCCTCTTGTTAAGATCTGAGCAGCTTTGAAACAGAGACTTTTCAGATCTAAGGAATTGGCCCGTGTTAACCCAAGTCCAGTCCAATTGTCCCACCTCTCTGTGACACGAAGGCAGTTCACCCAATCACTGCAAAAGGCTTTACCACCACTTTACATATCTCTGTACTACAGTACCGATAACGACAGGGACTGAATTCCTCTGGGCTGGAACGCCAAGGCTAAGCAAAAAGGCTCCAATACCCTCCTGCTCCCACCACCACCACCACCTCCACACACACACATGGAGTTGTGCTTCTCTACAAGTTGCTCCGCTTGTTAAACATCTCTCTGCATTGGTACTGTGCACACAGCGAAGAACCAGTATTGTCAGCTGGCGCCCCCCACAAGAAGCAGCTAAACTGTTACTTCATGTGTGAAATTGTTTATGAAGAGTGAGCGCTATGAGAGACAGTGAGATGTTTCCTGATATACAGAAGTCTTTTTTGCACTGCATCCTTGGAAACCTGTGAAAGAGGCAAACACACCTGGAGTTTATTCAAGTTCCTGACTTCTGCGGTGCTTTGGAAAGAGCGGATTCTCTTGAGATCATCCAACTTTTCCTTGCCACAAACGTCAGCCCCCAGGCTCGCCTAAGATATGCCACATCCAGGCATTGACCTCTTGTCTTGCTAATTAAGACAGGGCCCGATCCATTGTGCATATCCCACTGAAGACATGGCTGGGGGGATTTATTTGATGGCATGTGAGGTTTCTCTGCCCAAGAGTCCTTCCCAAGTTAGGCAGCTCTCACCGTTTTCTTAATTTTATTTTATTCAGAGCCAGCGTGATGTAGCAGTTAGACTGTCAAACTAGGATCTGGGAGAACCACGGCCGTCGTCACACGGGCTTAAAATTAGCGCGAAAATTGCGCAATCTACCGCAAAATTCCCACCTTATTCTGGCACTGTTGCGAGTCTGAGATTTCTCCTCTGGTCTCAATTTTCGCGCTATAATCTGCTTCCGTGTGACCATCCGGCATCGATTTCTATCCCATAATGACGGCATTTTCCCTTTCTTATCTTGACCCGTTATCCCAGACGCCCTTTCGCGCTCTCCTGCAGCGAGCTCCTTTTTTTTTTTTAAAAAAAACGTCCTTATATCGCTATAACGTCATAATATTATAAAAATACAAAGCAATGAAAGAGTGTTCTTTCTATGCTGCTCGAGCAGCATAG
This sequence comes from Eublepharis macularius, assembly GCF_028583425.1. NCBI lineage: Eukaryota > Metazoa > Chordata > Lepidosauria > Squamata > Eublepharidae > Eublepharis > Eublepharis macularius. The sequence continues at coordinate 37,516,833 of NC_072807.1, read as the reverse complement.
ACCGAAAAAGTCTTTCCGCTGCCCTTCGCCTCCGACGGAGGGATCGCAGGTGTGCATGGCACAGAGTGAATGTGCTCTGAACCATCAAAACAACCAGTTGGGCCACCAGAACTACAAGTTCACTCGGTGGAGCCATGGTTGAGTCTTCGGCGATGGGGATCACGTCAGACAGGGGCTTTTCTCAGAACAAGAGTATATTTATGGATGTTCAAATTAGGAAGAAAAACAATCTTAGCCAATGTTCAAGCTGCTTCCAGGGCGGGAAAACTTGGCCAACCTATCCTGCTCTTTTGGGGTTGGGCTAACGTTTGGTTATAACGATGTAATGTCGTTATAACGCAATAAAGCGGGAAAAAAATTTTAAAAAGGGGGGAGGAGTTTTTTCTGTGCCCGTTCAAAATGACGGCACAGAGCGCTATGGTGTGAACAACTCGAAGCGGGAGGAGACGGTATTTGACAAAAGATTGCATCATGGCGCCGATAGGAACAATAGCGCCACATAATGGAAATTTGACGGAATAAACGCCCGTGTGACGACGGCCCAGGTTCGAATCCCTGCTCTCCCATGGAAACGTGCAGGATAATCTTGAGCTATTCACTCTCTCTTAGCCTAAGCTACCTTGCAAGTTGTGAAGATAAAATGGAGGAGGGAACAGTGCTATAGGTCACTTTGGGTCTGCATTGGCGTATAAATAAACATAAATTTTAAAAAAAATTATACTAAAGTACATAACTATCTACTGAGCGGGGGGTGGGGGGTGGGACCCAGTATTCAAGGCGGCTCACTGTGAAAGAGGCATACATCCAATCTTAATAAAAGATATGCTTGCTGCCTGCGCCGTGCAGTGCGAGTTTTGAAAAACCAAAGCGGTTCAGAGGCACAGGAATGGTCAACCAGTATCCAGAGCATTATATAAACTAAACGTGAACCCTTGTTTTTAGACCTGCATTTCCAAGTTTTATGCCTTAAGAGATGGGGCAGTGGCAAACACCATCCAAGAGGACAGGTACCACCATGAAAGAAGAATCCCTTCCTTTTCTCTCTGGGAGGTTCAGTTGGCTCTCACAACATGACTTGTACTCTGCAGCTGACTGACCAGTGGAAAGAAATATGGGAGGGGGGGCACAGGAAGGGGGAAGAGTTCAGCCCTCCCAAATCCTCATCTATCTGCCAGCCAGTTCTTGGCATCGAACGCTCAGCATCCATGTTGAGTTGCATAATGAAAACAAATTGCTGGGGCACTGGCTGAGGTTTCCACTCGCTGAACTATTAATTATGCTTGAGCAACAGAGATCTGCCCCTGAGCAGAGAGGAGAACATGAAAGGAGAAAGGCAAATATTGTCTTTAGCTTTGTGGACATGAGAGCCCAGTCACTCTTGAACTCCCTCTTGGCATTCCTCTCTCCAGTGCACTCAGTAGGGAAGACAGCACAAAGTGTTTTACGAAGGAAACAATATTTATCTACGACGCAGCCATCTGAGAAAAACAGCAGCATGCGGATCATTTCCAATACCTTATTATCCGGCGGTATTTATCTATTGGCTGTGGTGACTAAACTTGCAAAAGCACTCGAATGCCAGCAACTGTGCAGGTTCAGCCGAAAGTGTGGGGAAGATGTTGGCGCACCAGCCAACCATTATGGATCATCGCCGCTGCAGACATCAATGATCAATAACCAGATTCAAAGACCACGAATTGATTTACAGATGTTTAGTACACTGTCTGGTTAGAATGCAGAAACTCCATGACAGTTTTGGGTAAGCAAAGAATACATACTTTGGCCAGCTAACATCTGCATCACTGAGCTGACATGGCCGGCTTTTGCAATTCTTCAGCAACACTTGAGACAATACATGTGCAAAATCCCATCATCACAACCTGTGGGTATGCAGTTTCCACACCTGTTGAGAATTTGCACAATCACCAATGTTCATAAGAATCCTCTGCCGACAACGTTTGAACCAACATACACTTAATTCTGTTTACCTCCGTTCTTAAAGGTGATTTCCTGTTTAGAGAGCAGGACTAGGAAATAAGATACCTTGTATTGCAGAGAGGATCCAAAGGTTTTTTTTTGTCTTGTCACAGCTGGTACTAGACCATCAATTGCATGGCTAATTCTATGCAGACAGCAAGCTTATTGATTAAAAATACTTCTATTCTGCCTCCCCCACCCCCTTCAGTGGCCCAAGGGAGCAGACTGCAAAGTTAGTAAGTTTAACCTACCAATAACATGAGTGATTTCAGCCATTTGGAATCTTCCTGACCTGAGGTGTGCTTAGGGGCATAGCGTGCCCTCTAATGAACTGTGTAACTCTTGACACCGGTACCCAACACAACTTTCTTCAGATATATAAATGCATAATGACAGATATTTGGGTATTCCCCACTGAAGTAATTGGCAAAAGCACTGCTCGTTTTGCTGACAAAGGATGGCAGCCTTGCCTATTCACATAAACCCAGAGGCATACAGCAGGCACCCATATTTTCAAGTCTAATTAAAGAAGACTTGCACCTTTTGCAAAAAATGCTTGTGATCTGCCACCTCGGCTGCAGTCTGAGGATTATCTGTTCTGACCACACCTAGGAAGGTGGAGATGTCAGGCTCTTCGCTTCCTACATCTCTTGGGCATATAAACTATCAACAGACTAAACTGCATTTAATTTCTGTAATAGTTCTCATCTTCAAATATTGGTGGCATACAGGCACACTTTGGAAAAGCTCTAAGTCTCCCCTCCATACACGCTCTTTGTTATTACACCTAAATCCAGACAGGAGGAATCAAGATAGCAATGCCACTAATTCCAGAAGGTGTGTTTTTAATGTACCTTCATTCATGTAATAGACGTATGCTGAAAACGCTTGAATCTGCAAGTAATGCCAACTTCAGTGGCAAATTCAGCAGCAATTTTACAGTATCTTCTTGTTTCCTTCTTTGCTTGTGTGTGGTGGGTAGGATTCTACAAGGAGATCTACTTGGATCAAGCAGATCATGTTTTGCAGTGCTTAATGTCAAAAGCTTAAGCCTTGGCTACCAGTTTTGCTTTGATGGAGCGAGGGAGCTCTGCGTCTCTTATCTTGTTATCAAAGGAGCATATCTTGTCCTATCACAATTGCCAAAACTGAGCCCTGCTGAGAGAACTTCAAAGGAGAAGCAAACACTTTGCAGCGGTTGAGACAAAATGGGCCGGAGCAAAAAGCGAACATGAAGGTGGCAGATCAGATCAAGCAGCGGGGGGGAGGGGGGACAGAAAAGGGAAGAGCTGGCAGGGTCTGATCGGCGCTGCAAATCTGCATCGATGCAGGGCGCCGTGTTATTTCCCATCTTGTGATAGCTATTTATAGATCGGAGCAAGGGAAAAACAGACTCATTGCATAACTGAGTTTTAGCATTATGAGGAGATCTTTACCAATTCCCCCATTTAAGGGAATTATTTAGACAATAGACCCTGAACTGATTCTAAGGCTGAGTGTTGCCCTTTTTGGATCACGCTCATGATTCGGGCAGAAGAAACACACAGACTCTCTCGGTAAAGGAGCTCTGGAATTCCCACGCTCAGATCATCTTCCAAAAAACCCTGCTAAGCACAGAGAATTTCAGGCTCCCAAGGAGCTTCTCCCACCTCATCCGTGGTCCACCAACCTCTGCCTTTATTCTCAAGCCCTGCTCCAGCTGTGGGCTACATCACAATGGAAAAGCACATGGCTGAAATGCAGAAGGTACCCCAATCCATCCCAGGCATCTCCATTGAAAGGATTTTAAGTAGCAGATACTGGGGATTTACCTCTCTCTGCCTTGGGGAGCAGCTACTGCTCAGGGTAGGAATTTTGAGCAAGATGGGCCCATAGTCTGACTTGCCAGGAGGAGACTTCATAAGCAAGGTCTCATCCTCCTCACTGAACACTGGATTATTCTCTGGTCTCCTCACTGGGATCCCTAGCTTTTCCGTGCCTCCCCAGAATGTTAGTTTTCCTACCCTCTTGCCAGAAAAGGATCCCTTTCCACCTTTGCCACACTAAAGTGCTGCCCCATGTATGCTGGTGTCCTAGACAGCTGTCTAGGATCACAGAATAGCAAAATGGGCCATTGCCATTTATGGTAGCATAAGAATACATTGCTTTTCTGGGAAAGAAGCAATTTTTAAGATGAATAAAATGCATGGAGATTTAATTAAATAACAAGCATTTATATAACAAACGAGTGGTTGACTTGACTCACAACAACACGTCCATTTTTCAGCAATCCTAACACCAAACCTGGAAGGTAGGCCAGTATTGTTTTATCCTATACTGAAGATGGGGGAGAAGGCTGAAAAACAGCAAGTCTCCTAAGGAGCTGGTGGATGAAGCAAGGAGGGACTCGGGTGTGGCATCTTGGTTCACATTTCATGCCCTTACAGTGAAATCCTAAGAAGAGTTACTCCAATCTAAGTCCAATGGGCTTAGACTGAAGTAACTCTGCCTAGGATTTCACTGTTAGCCACATTACATTATGTATATAAGTGCTGTCCATTCACAACTGACTTATGGTGGTCCCAGCAAGGACTTTTCAAGGCAAGTGAGATGCAGAGGCGGTTTGCCCGTATTTTCCTCTGCAGAGTCTTCCTTGGTGGTCTCCCATCTAAGTACTGACCCTGCTTACCTTCCAAGATCAGACAAGGTGGGGCTATACCACGCTGCTTTCCCTACCACTCCATTAGACTAGAAGGTACAAATTAGGCCAGATGGAGATCAGAAATCTTTTGGAGGCCAGCTAGTAGTAAGGCAAGCAGGGGAGTGCTTTGGGGGAATAAAAGGGAGAAAGAAAACATACGAGCCTGAGCCTGAAGAGGAAGGATGGGCAAGAGTCCAGTCTGGGGGTGGATGATGAAAAGCAGATCCAGGGATGAAGTTCCAGGGTTCAAAAGAGGGGAAAGGTCATGTGATTTCAGCCAAAGAGAAAGGGGACCAACCCTAAGGCTTGTTGTCCCACAGGGAGAGCTTGGGTGATGGGGCTAAGGAGTGCGTTATAAAATAAAGTAGTGGGCGTCTCCGTGAGATGTGCTCAAGCTGATAATGGCTGGGGCAGGGATGGAATCTCTGCCTAGGAGAGTGATTGAATCAAGGTAGGGAGTGGAGAGGTTTAGGCAGAGGTGGGAGCCTCAGTTATTGCCCAGCCAGCATCAGGCAATTATTCATAGCCAGGTTGTCTCCCTTTTTTAATCATCCACAGGAATTTCTGCCAATTTCAGGGGCCCATAATTTAGTATCGAGCTGGATATTTTATCCAGGCCTCTAGCAATCTAACCAGAGGATCTTTAGTGGTTAACAACTATGGGAATCCCCGAGGAGGAGGGTCCTCATGTGTCTGGCCAGGATGCTGGCTTCCACGCCAAATGTCACACTTACAAAGCACTCCTAGGGATATAGACGCGGGCATTGGGGTGCAAATCTGCGGCGCACCAGCTGCCACTGCTGCTTGTTCCCCTTTGCACACACATCTCGATATGGACGGCTTGAGTGAGGAACACCTCGTTCTGGTCATCTGCACAAATTTGACTTGTTTTCTGATTATTCACATTATTGAAGGTTGTTTACAGCTCTGAGACCCCCCCCCCAAAGTGGGTGAGGGGAGTAAGAGTGCTGCCCCATTCAAGACTAAGGATCCAGAGATGGCAACGGCATGGAGGGTCGGAGAAAAAGAACATGGTGCAGCAAGCAGGGCTTTTTTTCAGCAGGAGCGCAGGCAGTGGAACGCCCCACGCTCCAGCTTGCCAGGGAGGGGCTGCCTCTGCCGCTGCTTCCTCGGGTGCTTTCCCCCGTCCGGAGGCAGAAGGGAGCCTCCCTGCCCGCGAGAGTGCACTGGGCGACAAAACGGCAGGTGTGGCCAGTCGGCGCAAGAGATTTCCTGTCCCAGGCACAGAGACCAGGCGCGGGCGCTTCCCTTTCCCAGAGCTCCTCCGCTCCAGCCCTGCGCCCAGGCAACCCGATCTTATGGGGTTGCCTGGGCCAGTGGCGTAGCGTGGGGGGGCAGGGGGTGGTTGCCCCGGGTGCAAAATTTTTAGGGGGCACCATGCCGAAGAGAGCCTATGCTGCATCCGCAAAAGGCTGCCCATGACGCCTGCTGTGCCAACGGGGTGGCCGGCTCGCTGGGTGCCGAGCTGGCCCTCCTGCAGCAACTCTTGGCCGAGGAGCACGCAGCACTGGTGGCTGCAGCAGAGGACTGCCAGGTAAAGGGCGGGAAGGTGAGCCGGCCCGAAACTTGGGAGCACTCCCGGGGCGGCTGCATCCTGCACTATGACATCACTTCCCAGAAGTGACGTCATTGTGCGGTCCAGGGAGCATGCGTGAACATGGTGCCAGGGGCCCCACCTCCTGCCAGGAGTTGTCCCCGGTGCTGGCAACCCACAGTACACCACTGAGTTCCACCACCTCTTTTCTCAGAAAAAAAGCCCTGGCAGCAAGCACCTGCCATCTCCAGCATCCTGCACTGCAGGCCACCTCCTGCCTCTGTGCATACACCGAGCTACCCAACTGGCAGGGAATGATGCACACAACAGCAAGATAGAGGGTCTCAGTTATGGACTAGCAGATCTGTCATCAACACCATCCTGGTTGTTGTTTGAGGACAGGAGGGAGGGTTGCTATCAATCCAAACAACAACCTGCTGCATCTGCACAGATTTCAGCATCTTGGTTTAGTGCAGATATTTGGGCGGGGGGGGGAGGGGGTGGGCTGCCAGTGCCAGCTCTACATTCAGACACACTGGCCACCATCTGACACCGAGTTCAGTAACACTGTCCTCCCCAAAAGCTCAGCATTTGTATACCACTTTCTGGATGTTTGAGTTGCTTCCCTTTTTTTTTTCAGTTTTCCCGACGACACCCATACAAGGTAGGTATGCGGCACATTAGGGGTGGGGTTTGAAGCTGAGAGAGACGGACGGGACAAAGGAAAGGGCCAGCTCTGTAAGTTTGTGGCTGATGCAAGATCATGTACAAAGGGCTTCCTCATTCTTCGCCACTCTGTTAAGCCATCTGAGGAAGGCAGTAAATATCTCCAGAGGAATAGGAGATTACAAGGAGGAGGATCCAATAGAGTAAAACAGCTGACAGTAAAGTTACCACCGGAGCAGAATCATTACTGTGTGAGTACACCCAAAGTTTACTATTGTCCTAAAGGAGATCTTTTATTACACTATTTATCTTTTAGTAAACTTGCCAACCTTTCAGCTGGCAAATTACTTGTGAGACTCCCTTCCGAGGGAAACCCACCAGATCCATTCTTTCACAAGAGCAGCAAAACTTTTTTTTAAAAAAATATACATTTCCAAGCCTTACAAGTATTTGCTGTTGGTTTTACACACTGTATTGTTTTCTTCACAAGTTTATTAATAACATTCTTGTGTTTATGGCTTTAATTTCCTCGGAAGCAGCTTTGGGAATGGTAGAGCGGAAAAGCCGTAGATAAATGGGAATAATAAGCATTTGAATACAGAAATACATGCATACACATTGTGGTACCCTATGGAGCAAAAGATGAGAGCTGCTCCTACACACACAGTCTTTTCCTCTTTCTCCATCCACCAACTCCCAGTTCACACTGGAGGCCCCAGTATCATGGATGAATTGGTGGATGGTTTAGAACATGTAGCTGATGACAGTGCTTGATCATGCAAAGCCTGTGACACTGCACCCCCTCGCACCCCCAACAAGAAATGGCATTAATGAAGACTGGGAAGGAGACTTAAGGCTTTTTGAAGAGGAAGGAGGAGGGCAGAGGACTGCCAACATACGAAATAAGACTGCAGGCTTTCATTTTTCAGGACAGCCATTCCGTTTTTATGAAACGGCTGTGTCCTCAGATGAACAATATTTACCATTCAGAAGACCCGAGGAAAGCAGTGATCAAACTGAAGAAGCCTGCAGCTCCACCAGTTCAAAGTTCTGTCTCAAAGAGAAATTTGCTGGGAGCCATCTGCCACTGCGCCTTCCTTACCCGGCTCTCTGCCCACAAGAAGGCCTGATCTGTTTTTCTATTGACATGCCACTTAAAATGGGCTGTCATCCCCAGACAAAATGTAAGGAGAGATTACCAGTTGTCTCAAGAATAAACATCACTTTGCCGACGCGCACAAAATATTTGTGCAGCACCACACATTATGTAACGTAGAAGGGAGGATTTTCTGCCTTGGTTTATTTGCTTGCTTCGAACATTTCTAGCCCATCGTTTCAGCTTGCATTCCCACGGAGGCTTTCAACAACTGGTTATAAAAACGATTAAAATACAAAATGCCAACGAAGGAGTACATTCAAGATAAACGAGAGACCAGCATAAAAAGTGTTTGCTTAAACATGTGCTAAAACTTTTGTACAAGAATCCCGAGCAGAGTTATGTTCTATGGAAGTCAACTCCACTTGGCATGGCACAGTTGGAGTTCTGGCAGCATTCAGTTGAGTCCACTAGAAAGAAGAAACAGATGAGGAAAAAGACGGGAGGCCAACACAAAACCTAGGGAAACCACTTTCACCTGGCACCTAACATTCAAACAATCTTGGTAACAGGCAGGGCTTTTTTTCAGGGGGAACATGGTGGAACGGAGTTCCGGAACCTCTTGAAAATGGTCACATGGCTGGTGGCCCCGCCCCCTGCTCTCCAGCCAGAGGGGAGTTTAGCTTGCAATCTAAACTCCCCTCTGTCTGGAGATCAGGGGGCGGGGCCACCAGCCATGTGACCATTTTCTCCGAGGGCAACCCTCTGAGTTCCACCACCTCTTTTCCCAGAAAAAAAGCCCTGGTAACAGATATAGGGGCTTGAGGTGCTATAACAGGTATAGGGGCTTGAGGTGCTATCACTGGAAAGGTCCTGACTCCAATGATCACCTAATTTATTCCAAAGGCAAGGGTACGTGGAGCAGGGCTTAAGAAGCAGACCTGAGCAGACAGGCAGGATTGCACAGGAGTAAATGGTCTACTCCATTGAAAAACATTTCCATCCTCACATTTTTGGCTAATCATCTCTCAGTGTGCACACCACAGTTCGCATATATACACTGCTTTCAATATTCCCATTTTAACATGATGCAATCTTTGTGATCACCCTTGGAGGTAGGCAGGTGTTAAAATCCTCATATTGAAGATGGGGGACTAAGGCAGAGTGGTTTGCCTTAAGGCAACACCTTACAAAGCTGGTGGAGGATGCAAGATTTGAACCCAAGACATGGCATATGACAGTTTTCACTCTCTTTATCATGACACTACACCACCTCCTATACGGGTAGGATGAAAAGCAAAAGGTCCTAGCTTACTCAAGGACTTTCCCAGACCCCTTCTCTGAATTTTCAGCTTTCAATGAACAATAAAAAGCCTCTAGCCCTATTGCTTAGTGAGATACAGGAAAACCAAGGTCAATAGTAGTTCTCTATGACCTACGAAGTAGTAACTGTGTCCATGATATCCAGAATTTTGACTAGTGAGCAGCACAAATATTCTGAGAAAATTGGAAAGCACTTGGTATGTTAGGGTTGCCAGCCTCCAGGTAGTGGCTGGAGATCTCCTGGAATTACAACATCTCCAGGCCACAGAGATCAGTTCACCTGGAGAAAATGGCTACTTTGGGGGGTGGACTCTATGGAATTATGCCATGCTGAGGTCCTTTCCCTCCCCAAACCCTCCTTTCTCCAGGTTTCTCCAGGTTTCACCCCCCAGATCTCCAGGAATTTCCAAACTTGGAGCTGGCAACCCTATGGTATGTTCTGATTAAATACTTTACATTTAATTTACATAATTACCTCACGTGTCTGCTCTAGCCTTCAGACCAAGCAGCTGACCTCTGATCCCTGCCTGAGAGACACCTGCTTCTTCAAGATCATTTGGACCTGGATCTTGCTGTCATTTAGGGTGGCAAACCCCAGCGGGCTGGCCCTGAAAGGAAGAAGACTCTCTACCTCCGGAAGACTCTCTACCTCCGGAGTGTAGCTGATCCCACACTTCTGAGAACCTTGTTTCCAGAGAAGACGTCTCATCTCCAGTTTGAACCTCAATCCCGCATGTGGGTGTGATTTTCTGAAATGTATTTTGTGCCCCCCCCCCACACACCACGAGCTATCAAGTCTCCAGAGATTTCCTTTTCAGGAACATTATGTGCTTCCTCCCTCCCTCCCCCAATCATCTGATCTTAGAAATACAAAGCAATGTGGTTTTTATTTATTTATTTATTTTTGATTAAGCAATGAAATTCAGATGTTAAGGTTTCAGGTGGGGCTAATATTTTTGGCAGGCAAGAGGAGCCGGTCTGCTGTCTGCTTTGCTTAAATACATTCCAGCCATTTCTCCTTATGTTTTATCAAACTGGCAATATTATACAACCTCAGCCTTTGCAAGAAATGGCTCGAAAGATTATAGGCAGACATTAAGCCTCACCCTTGCAAAGCCCACCAAGATGAACCCAGCCCAGCATTCACATCTGGTAGCCTTTTGGGGGTTCTACAAGGTTCCAAGACTGCCGGCCTTGGAGTATGACCAAGCATTTCTGGGTTCCAAGTGAACACATAGCCATTTGGAAGGTGACCAAAAGCCTGGCTACCATGTATGATACAGACTTCATTGCTTCCTCTCAGTCATGGCCCTGCCACCCAAATCATAGGTTTCAGTTTGGCACCAGAATTTCTGGTTTTATATCACTCTGGCTATTCCTTAGCTAAATGTTCAATGGTAAAGTTCAAAGGCGGTGATATACATCAGGGGAGGAGTTAGAAATAATTAATCATTAGGAAATATTGTATCATGAAGTAAGAGGAGGAACATACGAGTCCAAACTATTTTGTCCAAAATCCCCTGTGCCATTAGAAGTCAGCTGACCGGACAATTCTTTGCCTTCTACCCCCAACCATTAGATTTTCGGAGGTCTGGCTTCTGACTAGAGATGGGCACGAACCGAAATACGAACCAAATGAACTGGGCTGGTTCGTGGTTCGCGAACCAGCAGTTCGTCAGATCCCATTTCTGACGAACTGCCACATATTTTAGGCTGGTTCGTTTGGTTCTTTTTTTGGTTTGTCACTGCAGACAGCCTAGTGCTGATCAATCAGTTTCCTAGGCAACAGAGGACAGACTTCCTCCAGACCTTCTGCTGATCTGGAAATGACCTTCTGCTGGCCCAGAAGTGACTTTCTGCTGACCCGGAAGTGATGATTTTTCTGACCTGAACGTGGCGTTTTCACGAACCAAATGAACCGGTTCGCGAACTGGGGGGGGCAGGTTCTTGAAAGTTCGTGGTTCATGGTTTGTGAAATCTGACGAACCACATGGCTCGGTTTTTTTCTGGTTCATGCCCATATCTACTTCTGACACCTATAATTCATAAAAACCTCAACATGATTTTAAGTTCAGGCAGTTTGATCAAAATCCTCACGGGCTGATTTTATGACAGGTTTGCCAAAGTGCCGCAACGCTTTTAAAGCAAGCAAGCAAGTTCTCGATCTCTTCTGTCCGACAGAGTGCTGTATATGCAGAAAGCTGGCATGCTCACAAAGCAACAGATATAAACCCAATCAAAGATATCACCGGGGTGCCACTGAGAGAGGACAAGAGGGCATTGCTGTTTCAGACTATATGAGGTTCTTCATTAGGAACATTTTAAATAACAGGCAATAAAGTAAAAATGTTAAATACAATTAAATGGGCCCATCCGTTCATTTCAATAACAAAGACCGTGTGTAGGCAAAGGGATGGTATTTGGCCTGTGTTAATAACATTTCTAAAATTAGTATGCATTATACATTAAAATATTTTTTAAAAAACTTCAGAAAATACACACATTTTTTGCTAATGAAATCTTGAATATATTCAAGAATAGGTCTTTTAACCTTGATAAAAACCTCCCTTCCACATCTCTGCGCACCTTCCCTCCAGTCTGAAAGGGCAGGCTGGGCTACCTGTATCACCATCTCTGTTTTGTGTCTCTTGTTGAATGAGGTAGTTACAAAATCTTGTTAATAATTAAAGAGGGAGGGAAATTGAAGGCCATGCCAACAATGTGTAGCCAGAAGATGAATGTGAAATTCTCAGTGCACATTGAAAAAATGATCAGACATACATAAGGTTTCTACTCTCATAACTAATTTTATGGCCCCTTGAGGGGTTTTTAAAATAAAGATTTTATGAGCAAATGAGTATGAAAATACTGGGAAGGTTCCCTGATCAAAGCATGTTTTCTTATCCACCATGTGGCACCAGCTCTCCAGCGTAAGAACCTTTTGGTTTGGCCCTCAGGAAAGCCCAGTCTGGGATTTTAAACGTACCAATATCAGTAAAATAGAAAGTATTCATTAAAAACAAGGAAAGCCCAGTGACCAACTTGGGTCCCTAAGATGAACTTCAGAACTTCATTTGCTAAACACAGTGAATACAGATTCTGAACCTCAGTTGTTTTGGAGATTTAAAAAAGCAACTGTTCCTATTTTTGTTCAAACCTTTGTGAAACCCCAGTGAGCCACATTCTTCTCTGATTATATGACCCTCCCACATGCTACTTTGCGAGGAATTTGTGTGGGAAACCTATTTACTGAACTGCCGCTCTGGCTGGCTGTGCAACTAACGCAGGGGGTGGGAAACAGAAAAATAACAAGCCAGCAGGCTGGAAGTCAAATGTCACAGCAAAACTTCATACGCTGGCATTCTTGGAAAGCGTTCAATCCTTTCAACCAGCACAGCCAGCCAATGCTTCTTTTTCCAGTAGGGAATTCTCTCCTTCCCCTTTTCCTGCACCCTAGACATCATTAGGAATTCTTAGCTGCTCTCTAACTATGCGCATGATGCCTAAATGGAACCTCCATGTTCCAAGGTAGTATACCTCAATACCATTTGCAGTTGGGAGCAACAATAGGAGAGGCTCTCCAATGGGGAGGCCTTGCCTGTAGGTCTTGTGGGGTATCTGGGAAACAGAATGCAGGACTAGATGGAGCTTTGTTTGCTCCAGAATGGCTCCTCTTACTTTAAGCATTGTGCTCTGCCAGGATATGGCAGTAAAGTTAATTTTTAAAAAACCAAAAATGTTCTGGTATGATAATTTGCATTTGTGGGAAAGGGTACCTGCCTTGCATGCAGAAGATGCCTTTTAGGCTGAAAGATCTGAGACAGAGCCAGTATGATGTAGTGGTTAAGAACGGCAGGACTCTAATCTGGAGAACCGGATTTGATTCCACACTCCTCCAATTGAAGCCAGCTGGGTGACCTTGGGCTAGTCACAGCTCTTTCAGAGCTCTCTCAGACAGGGAGATTGTTGTGAGGATAATAATAACATATGCTCTGAGTGGGTGTTAAATTGTCCCGAAGGGTGGTATATGAATCGAATGTTGTTGTTGTTGTTGTTGTTATAGCAGGTATCACAAAAGACCTTTCCTTTCCTGGTAGCTGTTGAAAGTTAGATAGGTCAATACTAAGTGGACGAGTGGTCTTGAGAAAAGACACTTCCTATGTTAAAGCTTAGCCATTGTTTCCCTTGTCAAAATTAACATACATTTACAGTCTCATCCCCCAGTTATCTCAAATTGTCAGTACAAGAAATTTCAGGCAGGCGATTGCTTGCTAGCCCAAATACCTGATTTAAATCAGACTCATTAAGCAAGTCAGTTCATTCCCACACTCCCCTTTCTCAGTGGATCTTCAGCCTGAGGTTGGAGCAAAGTCTGTAGTATCCCAGGAGCTGTCCTAGGTACTGCAGATCTTTGGCAGACCTTGGAAGCACACCCTCCAATCTTGTTGCTCAATCCCCCAAATTCAGCATTTGCAGTTTCTTACCTGCTGCTGGCCACCACTGTCCCTCTCAGAACCTGCCTGATACCCACAGATTTCTTTTCCAGGAAACACTGGACATTTGGAGACTGGTGTTTTTGAGTTACCTTGCTATGGGTTAAACCCATTTTCCCCATTATTCTCTTTTTGTTTCAGTGCTATATGCAGCTGTTTAAAGTAGAAAGATGCAGTAAGGAACAGTGACTTTATATTCAAATTTGCCAGCATACACCCCCTCCCCTTCTTGAAAAAACTTTGGCAGTTTCTCAGGGTATTTTCTAGAATTACTATAAATAAGTGTCTAGCCCTCATGGTCATAGGAAAAACCATCCTGTGCCAAGATGTTTTCTGTAGGCAGTTCCTTGCCCCTCTTTTCTGCATTTTCCCATTGAGCCTATCTTTGCTCACACATTACAGCTAGAGAAGGATATTAAGAACAAATGGGTGAAGATTTCCTCTGTTGTCTTGTTTACGTATTTAAAAATATTTATATATTTCCTCTCCCCCCAAAAAAGGCTTCAGTCAACTTACAAAAGGAATACCCACTAGCATGTAAAAACATCAAACCACTACTTAAACCATTTAAAAATGTAACCCACAATCAAAAAATCAAGCTATCTGACAAACAAAAAAACCTGAGGAAATCACCAAAAATTCCTAGGGGGGAAAAAACTTCACACCTCTTTCTAAAAATCATTGGTACTGGAGCTTTCCTTACTCCCATGGACTGACCACTTGATAGGCCAGGCACCATAACTGAAAAAGCACCAGTTCTAAGTCTATAAGGGGGAAATCACCACCAGCAGCTGAATAAAGCAAATATATCTTGTATTCTGGTGAGAACTTCTGCCCTTCTTTGAGCATAGAGGATGTTCATGGGTTTCCTTGACCTCACACACTCCTCAAAGACACTAAGAAAAAAGCGAGAGGTCTCATTGCTTTCCAAGTGCCTCGGAATGGATTAATCAAATTATTTCCAAGGAGCAAAATTCATTACAAACCTCTCTGTATTTCAGATAATAACATGTGTTTTGCTGCACTGGGATGTTCAGTAAGTGCGTGGAAGAGTTGCATCATAACTTGAGTACATTTCCATTCTGTGCTGAGATAGGAAAGTGGCCTGAACTGGAAAGTCACTGGTTTTGTTGATGGTCCGTAGATAAAGTTGACTGGAGGGAAGCATCTACCTTTGCTCACTGTACAAGCAGGGTTTTTTTTAAAGGGTTTTTTCTTCTTCAAAAGCCTGAATGTATTCTACCAACAAACTAAGATAAGAACAGCTTGGAAACAAAGATGGGAGATTAGAACAAGGATCAAGTTGGACATTGCTAAGGGGCATGTTTCTAAACTGAGAGCATATCCAAGTGGTTCCCGCACCTGTAGAGTTCTGAATGATAGCTGGGGGCAGGAGGCTGTGGCAGTGTTGAAGTTCTACAAAAAAGGACAGGGAGAAGATCAAGGAGGGTTTGCTGAAGCCAGGGCTGGTCTCACAAGACGAGCCACCCACAGAGTGCTTCTCATGGGTGACCTTGAGGTCCCAGCAGCCTAAGGAAAGCTCTGAAGAGTGAGTAGCCCATGGTTTGCTTTTGTTCACTTTTCCTTCAACGACCGCATGTCCAGACAATCACTGGCACGCTGGTGGTGCCAAGGGGCGGAAGGGTTCTGTCGACTGCCGTAATCTCTCAAATGCATTTCCCTGTTACCTCTGCACAGAGACAAAGCAGGAACCTAGCTGCAAAGCTGGACACAACCCAAGGCCT
This sequence comes from Eublepharis macularius, assembly GCF_028583425.1. Taxonomy (NCBI): domain Eukaryota; kingdom Metazoa; phylum Chordata; class Lepidosauria; order Squamata; family Eublepharidae; genus Eublepharis; species Eublepharis macularius. The sequence goes on along the minus strand of NC_072807.1, from coordinate 37,501,298 downwards.
TGGAAGGAGAGAAGGCAAAAGGAATAGGGCAACATGAGCCACCGTTGCTGTTTGGCAGTGTAAGACCTTCAGCAGTCCTGAACTGGCACAGCCTTAGCCTCGCCCTGACTGTCCCATTCATCATATCCAGGGTCAGGAGTCCCCATCTGGAAAATCATGCTTTGGGAATAAGGGTGGAGAGCATAAGAAACACAGGCCACATCCCTGTAGCCAACTGCAGACAGACAGTTGCCTTCAGATGTCCCACAAGGAGGGCAGGCAAGCAGAGCCTTCCCCAGCTGTCCCCCTCCACCCAGCAACTAGTATGAAAATGCAGAGATTCCATTTAGCTACAGCGGCTAACAAGCATCGACAGGCCTCTCCTCCTCCATTAATTCATGTAACCCTGTTTTAAATCCATCTCAGCCACTACCACGTGGTTATGGATTGAGTAAAGAAGTACTTTCTTTTACATGTCCTCCTGACAATACCCATAAATTTAATTGGGTGACCCGAGTTCTAATATTAAGCAAGAGTTGAAAAGGTTCTCTCTCCCCCACTTCCTTCACACCATGCATAACTTTAGAAGCATCTCCTGCCCCCCCCCCACACCCCTTACTTGTCTTTAAAAAGAAAACAGCCCTGCGGATCTCGGTGCGGCCTAGGAGGAATAACCCCATTCTAATCACTGCGCTGTCCTCCATTTCTACATTTGCAATAAGCTGTCTCTGAATCCCCCAAAACTTCTTCATGCAGCACTTCCAACCTGTCCTCTGCCTGATGAGAAACATCCCTTGAATCCAGACTCCATGTGATTCACACACCCCTCGTCGAATATAGATCCTGTCAACTTGCGTTACGTGTGGCTAACACAAATATTAAAGACGTACCCTCTAGTCAAAAAAGCTTACGCAGCTTTTTTTAGTGTGAGCAGAATACACAAGAGATTTCTGTGGCACCAAGGAAACTTCCTAACAAAAACAGAAAGCAAAATGGGGAATAAACCAAGCTCACCATTTTTAAATTGAGCAATTCTGAAGATATATCGGCATTTTGTCATGCTAAAAAAATTATCTTGCATGTGGCTTACATACTGAAATCTTCTTGGTTCACCCAGTTTCAGACAAGACAATGTGGTTTTAGTTCTCGTTTGTAAAACTGGAGCCAGTTTGGTGTAATGGTTAAGAAGAGCACGGGACTCCAGCCTGGAGAACCAGGTTTTATTCCCCACTCCTCCACTTGAAGCTAGCTGGGAGACCTTGGGTCAGTCACAGCTCTCTTGGAGCTCTCTCAGCCCCACCCACCTCACAGGGTGTTTTGTTGTGGGGATAATAATAACATACTTTGTAAACCACTCTGAGTGGGCATTAGGTTGTCCTGAAGGGCAGTATATAAATCGAATGTTATTATTATTTTTAAAAGGGTTCCAGGATCTTCCTGTGGTTTGTATGCAAGAGAACAAACCTCAGTTATTCACGTTGTCTGATTCGGTCACCGTTTCCGAATTTCTCTGGAAAAAAGCTCAGAGAGCGAATACTGCAAGCTGTTCACAGGGAGAAAAGGAATGCAGAAAGGAGTGCTGAACCTAAGGGCCAAGAAGGCTCATTCTTGTAACCAACAAAATCACCGTCTGTTACATCTCAATAAAGCCACTGATAGACTAGTCAGTGACATCTAGTAGACACCTTCTCAGCTACAGCCCCCTGGCCAGGAAAGAAACTGTCCCTGCTGGTCTTCAGGCAAATGGAGAAAGCCTTTATATCCAATAGGCAGAGCTAGTTATCTTTATGCGCGGGGCAGATGCCAACCTCTATGCCCCTTTCTGGCCACAGCAATCCTGCCGTGCTAGTTTGGCATATATCAAAGAAACAAGTGGGGAAACAACAGTTCCCTCACATGCAACCAAAACATTGGTGACCTCTCATGCCAAGCTCCAGTGAACATAAGAACATAAGAACATAAGCAAAGCCATGTTGGATCAGGCCAGTGGCCCATCCAGTCCAACATTCTGTCACACACAGTGGCTAGAAATCCAGTGCCATCTAAAGGACTGTCAGTGAGGCCAGGACACCAGAAGCCCTCCCACTGCCTTCCTTCCAGCACCAAGACAACAGAGCACCACCTCCCCACAAAGAGAATACCATCTATCTCCTGTGGCTAATAGCCACTGATGGACCTCTGCTCCATATATTTGTCCAGTCCACTCTTGAAGCTGGCAATGCTTGTAGCTGCCACCACCTCCTGATGCTGATGCACGTTTCAGGGCTGATGCACGTTTCAGTGCTGATGCACGTTTCAGGGCTCCCTTCCCTATTTTAAACTCACAAGAATCCTGCCAGGTAGGTTAGCCTGGCAGACAGTGATGACCCAAAGCCACCAGCAGAATGGGGATTTGAGTACCTAGTCCAGTGCTCCAACCACTATACATACTGTCTTCTCCCACAGCATGAGAGTTACTTTTTGGCCCAGAGAGGCACCAGGCTCTTCCTCTCTCCACCATTGCAAGCCCTTCTCTTCCCAACAGGGCTCACGGTAGGAAGTGTTTTTCCTGTGTGCCTCAATAAAAATTCTCCGCAGAGCACTTTACTACTGGAAATTCCTATAGCAATTTAAAAGGGTCTGTGGGGCAACAGACTGTGCAACTCCACGCAAAAGCACCCATTTTCTGTGTGGTTTTTTAAAAAATCCTACTGAGATATACCCAGAAGTGCCTAGTGGAAAAGCAACCAAACTTTAAAAAGCAACAAATGGCAAGAATCTGGATTGTTTTTAGCAAGAGAAACACGTACACCAGAAAGCCGGCAGAGATCACTTACAGCCATTTCTATTTTTTGCTTTCTCTCAGGCTGTGAAGATACTTGAAGCATCTTGCCTGAATACTCCAAGTCACTGAAAATGCACCAGAACCCATGACTCTTGCCGAACGCCTGCAGTTCTGCTGACGGCTAACATGGAGCTGACTAAAAATAGCTGTTTCGATTTTTAACACAACGGGCAGGCTTTAAAAGATGCAGAAATAAATGTAACACTTGCGCTTGGGTCTGAAATCGACACCCAACAAAACAGGCGCCACCAAAGAATGATAGAATAAACCATGAAAGGGCTTGCCTTGAGCACAGAACCAGAGAATCTGATGACTCGCTGGGGGAAAAAAATAGAGAGAAAGGAAAGAATCATAGCTTACCAGGAACATTAATCATTCTTAAAACAACGGGAAAGCTGGGATAACACATAACTTATCTATCAGCAAGCAGTGGAGGCAAACAGCCATTGTTCCCCAGAGATTTACAGCTTCAGAGGTGTTGCCAGTTTCCCTGCCTTCAGCTCAGCTGGTGGGCAGCCATCTGAAGGGTGACATGATGGCACCTGTCGGCCAGCTCGGCCTCTTCTTTGCTAATCGGCGCACACTGTTTGTTGCCTGCCTGGGTACGCAGCCCTGCTGCCAGGCAAGTCAAAGGGAACAATGTCATTAATCATTTGTGCGCCTGAAGGATTGGGTGACATCTCGCGCTACTAATAACAGGGGCGCACAATGCTACCTTCTCTACTAGATATAATTCCGTTGACAGTAATGAGACTTACCAACACCAATTCCATTTGTAGCTTGGCCTTAATCCGATACGTCTACAATACTGAGGCAAGTGACAGTTAAACAATTAAAGAACCAACTGACTAACCTAGTTTACTTCTGTCCAGTGTTCAAGGAATATCTTGGGGCCAGGAGGCTGCCGGCCTGACGCTCTGGTGGTCATGACAAGTAAAGTGATGTGAAAGAACTCGGGTGGCACATGTTCGAATCTTCCATTCTGTCATCAGCTTGGGCTAGTTACTATCTCTCAGCCTAGCCTCCCTCATTGTGAGGATAATCTGAGAGACCACGCGTGCCAACCTGAAATAATAACTAAATGTATATCTCAGCTTGGAAGGATATGATAACCATCTTCTGGGCATGCAGTAAGGGGGATGAGGTAACTGTGCATTGTGCAGGGGGTTGGACTAGATGACCCTAACCCTAACCCTAGAGGTCCCTTCCAACCCTATGATTCTATGATTCCACCTGATTCCCAAACTCTCCAACCTGAATTAAGTTTGGGGTTGCCCTTCATTAACGAACTGCCGCAAAGAGTCGATGAACAGCATGTGCCATGGTGCCACATGAATTGCTGTCCTGCGCCTAGGAGGCCAATCAAGAGCAGGTACTCCTTCAGAGGTACAATGGGCAGGCTCTTCAGAAGCCAAAGACTTCTCTGCATCAGGAATAACTGAAAGGAGATCTGATTTAAATATCACCAATGAGACTATCACAGGGAGGGAAGGAAGCAGCCAGGGCTGGGCCAGGATCTGTCTGGATCCAACACCAGTCAGGAGCCCCCCTCCAGCCCCCGCAGGGCCATTGGTGGGGAACCTAGGCACACTGCCAACACATTATCTGAATCCAGCTCAGCCGAGAATCCCCTCCCCAAAGAACACTTCACATTTCATTTTGTTATTTGTGATTTTAATTCCGGTCCGCCCCTTTGGAAGCTGGAATGAAAATATAGCTAAGAAATATGGCATTTTGCTAGCACCTTGAGATGCATAGCTGTGCTGAGACCTAGCAAAACCACAGGAGAGAAATTTCACACTGGCCCTTTAAACTGAATGTCCACTCGCTTTCTGTTGTGAGAGCAGAGGGGTCAGACCCGAAAGAGAAATCAGAGCAAGATTAATGGAGTGTCAGACCAGAGGAAGATGCTATCTATTAGCCAGCGAGTGCAGTTTCAGCACATACATGATTTATTATATTGGTGATCTGCAGGCCAGAACCCTTCAGTGAGGTTTGGGGTTTTCCTTCTGCATCAATTTTAAGCTCTGCCTTTTCCCCATATGGAGCATATTTGTATGATCTCCTCAAAGTTTAGGATCATCATCTGTCTTTGCCAGTGGGAAAACAGTCACGTCAAGTCAGGCATCTGATGAAGAGAACTTGATTCTCGAAAGCTTATGCTACAATAAAATAAAATTGGTTAGTCTTAAAGGTGCTACTGGACTCTTTTTGGTCAAGTACAGAGTAAGGCAAATTTCAAGTTTCAAAAAGTAATGAGCAGGGCAGTAAAAGATTCAGAAAAGGATTTGGGTCTGTAATTTTTAAAAAAAAAACGTATCTTGACCTGCAGGTTTCCTTAGAGCCAGTCCTCTTGCTGACATTTTTTAAATTTCACTTTGGAGTCACAGGCCCAATTATTTTTGTCCTCCAGAAAACAATACCAACAACAGAGGAGAAAATGGCTCCTGATGGAAGGTTATTTCTTCATCTAAGCAACAGCATTAAAAAGTGATTTCTTTTCCTGTTAATTAACATCTACTGGCAACTAAATCAATGGGTTACAGTTATTAATGGCTGCAGTGATTCTTAGAGAGGCATCTCTTGCTTATGTTTCCGTTGTTCTCTTGTCATCTTTGGTCAAACCATGCCTTGGAGCTATATGAATCTTCCCCATAGTACCAATTCACAAGAGGCAACCAGAGAATGAGTTTACGTAGCAATGCCAGTCATGACCTATGAGCATATGCATCTGCCTTCCACCAAGAGTCCACCAGTGCCGATCATATTAATTAAGGATCAGCTCTGTTGATCTTCAGCTGTCTCCACGTTTCCAGTCTTCAGCCACATCTGGAACGAGGCAGCAGAGAGAGACCCTACATGAGCAACGCCCTCAAATGAGGGGTTAGAATTAGGCAAATAAATCAGGTGGTTCACGGTAGAGACAGAGTGGAAAGAGAACTTCTGAAAGTCTCCAGAAATCCTTCTTGCAAGGAAGGGGAGCCATTGGCGATCTCTGAAGTTATGATAGCAAGCATTATCACAACTGGTCAGAAATATAGAGGGTTGCTGTTTCCAAGCTTAATTCATAGCCTAAGTTACACAAACAACTGCCTTTCCAGGTAGTTTCTGGTGAAATGTGGTGCACCGACAGTGGACCACAGATGTTCCTTTCTATACCCACTGAAAACGTACCACAAGCCAAACCCTGCATCATAGAATCATAGAGTTGGAAGGGGCCATACAGACCATCTAGTCCAACCCCCTGCCCAGTGCATCCTTACTGGAGATGGGGATAAATAAGCATCTGCCTCTCCATACCGCCAAAAAACCCTCTTCCCCTCACACAAAGCCACCTTGTTATCCCTTATGCCTGGTCATAGATCCAGAGGAGTTAGCTATGTTAGTCTTTCGAGAACTTAGCCATGTTAGTCTTTTCGAGAAGCTTTCGAGAACCACAGCTCTCTTCATCAGAAGCATGGAGGGTATGAAGAAACTGACCAGAGATAGATAGGTGGTGAGTCTTTCATGACTTTTGCAACTGATTTGCATTTACATGTCCCTCACTCCCTGCACCCTCTCCCCCTTCCCCTCAGCACCTATATATCTCTGGCCAGTTTCTTCATACCCTCCATGCATCTGACGAAGAGAGCCGTGGTTCTCGAAAGCTTACAATTAAGTTGGTTAGTCTTAAAGGTGTTACTGGGCTCTTTACTATTTTCTCCAGGGGAACTGATCTCTACAATCTGGATATCAGTTGTAATTCTGAGAGAAATCCAGCCCCCCCCCTCCTGACAACCCTACAGGGCACTCCATTAATAGCCTGGAAGATGTTTTCCACATGGGGGAAGGATAATGTGGTTTCCCCACACCAGCAGGGAACAGGGATTCCATGTGGAAAGTTTCCCTGCCCCAGTCCCTTGGGCAGTAGACCCTTCCCCAACAACTAGGGCTTTTCCAGCCCCCCCCCTGCCCCCAAATCAGCAATTGAATAGAGTCTTATCATGATAACATCACATGTCACCCTTTCCTTCCTGAGTTTCAAGGCCCCTTGTGCCTGCTGTCTGTCTGTCTCTTTTCAAACCTCCAAATAAAATGTCAACATAGTGAAGATCCTTGCATTGCACGGGTTCTAGTCCACAAAAGGTCATGCTGGAATAAAATTTTCTTACTCCTTAAGGTGTCTGAGCCTCCTGATGATTTTTACTGTGCGGATTTATTCTTGCCCGCCTACATCTTCTCCTCCCTCCCTTCGTTCGTTCCTTTTGCTACTTCCCTCATTGTTTGTGCTTCAGAAGGGATCTGGGGTTCCCAGGAGAGCTCCCATCCAGGCATTGAGCAGAACCAGATGTGTGCTTGGATACCGCAAGTCCGACCTCTTCTGACCACCCCAAGAGAACCGTGGTAAGAAAGAAACTTCCCAAGAAGAGTCGTTCAGGAGCAGCTTTGTTTGCTATTGTTTTTTTGCTGATACTAACAGAAGCAAAACGGAAGGAAGTTGCATCAGGGAAAAGAAGAGAAAGAAATGCACACAGGCTCAAATCTCTAGCGACAGCGGACTGTGATCCCGCTGGGTTTGATAACAATGTATTTGCCAAGTGGGCGGAAATGGGTGCAGCAGGAACAGGGAAAGGGGGGATGGCTGTTGTTGCTGTGATGAAACAGAAGCTATTTCCTTGTGGCCTTCATCCACCTCCCAAGCGACAGCCAAATAACTCCAAAAAACATTACTGCCATCTTGATTTAGCTCTACAAACATGCTATATAATTTTGACAGTTCCTGCTGAGCGCCTGAGCAGGTGAGGGCTGCAATTCTAGATGCAGGTGTAAAATTCCCTAATACGCATTTCTGCTGAGCAGGGAGTATCTCCTATTTCCCTCAGTCCCATTGCACTTCGGCACAAATGAGCTTCCGATCTAGACTTCGCTCCCACGTAACACACTTATGAACTCTAAATGCACACCCTTCTGTGGAATATTTAGGAGAACCAGGTGCCTCCTTATTCTAAGGGCCTGGGGTACCAGGTGCAAAGGAGGAAAGCACTGCTGCACCTTCGATATCATGTAAAAGGGGACAGTTCAGCAGACGCAGCTTAGTAACAAAGAGCATTGTAACGTCCGTAGACATTATTGCAGCAATCCTATGCAAGGCAGGTCAGTATTATTCTTATCTTGTCACAGATGGGTGTGTGGGAGAGAAGAGAGAGAGTAGTTTGCATAAAAGACAAAGCAGTCATGATGAGATGGGAGACGTTTGAAGTGTCTTCTAAAACTTTTTGCTTTTCCAGTAATGCAGCTGCAGCCACAGAGGGCTCAGGATTTGACTGGAGCAATTGCCACCTTTCCCCCACAGGCCCTTTTCCTAAGCGAGCTGTTTTCCCACGGGCGGGGGTATAGGATCTACATTTCTTTGCCCCTGTGGAAGAAAAGCAGTTGCAGGGGCAATTTTAGGCAAATTCAAAGCCCTTGCTGCCTAATGGCAGCTGTATTAAAGTTTGGCCCTAATTAACAAAGTGAGTTCACAGGGAAGGCAGAAGTTGAATGAAGGATTTTTTTTTTTGCACTAACATGTCATGCAATAGAAAGGGATGTTTTGTGATATTATTAGAAGGGATGGGCTATGAGCAGGAGACCTGGATTCAAATCCTCAATCAGCCAAGAAGATTGCTGGATGACCTTGGGCCAGACATGCTGGCTCAGCCTGACCTACCTCTCAGGGTTGCTGTGATAGAAGAGCCGTACACTCCACCTGGAGCACCTTAGAAGAGCAGAATCAAAACGGATAAATGGAAACTGGGGTCCCAGCGTAAAGCAACTGTTTCCTAGAACGGTGCAGGAACCCTGTTTCGCTGGGCAACCTAGCTATACCAGCTTCCGAACTTGACACGCCATCACCTTTTCTGAGGAAACCTCTTAGCTCGTTCCTGCTACGAATGGCCCTTTGTGCACACTTCTGTCTTTCGAAAAAGGAGGCGGTGGCAGGAGATAGCGCTAAAGTCATTCGAAATAACCGTCGCAGTTATTTTAGCATAATAACCACTTTAATAGCAGTACGGCAGTGCAGTACCATAAAATACATACTCCTTAATTAATGGCATCCTGCTAAGATGAATGGCTCTTATCTTTGCTTCAGAGAGGCTTGGCTGGCAATCCCGGGCACAGTTAGACTGCTGAAGAATTCCAGGGAACTCAACTGCGAGCAGAATTACAGTCTTGGAGGGGAGAGAGAATAAAAAGCAGAGACAGGGTGGATTTAAAAAAAAAATCCAAGCATTTTGCTGCTATTTGCATTGCCAACTCGGCTAATATTTTCCTGGACCGATCAGTCAAAACTGCGTCCCATCAAGAGCATAAAAATCCAGGTTCTTCCAGGTACAGGTTCGAAGCCTGACCCACTAGACTTTGCCTCGTGCTGCCTATGCTGGTTCCACCCAGGAATCAGGATTTTTAAAAGCCGTCTTTGCTGAGCTGCTCCAACTGGCCCCTTAAGTGGTGCAGCTGAATACTGGCCTGCTCTGCTGGGGCAAAGGGTTGCTGTTTCTGGACAAGCAAGCCAGGGCAAGAATCTCCTCCTGGCCTCTGCCTGGGCTTTCTGCAGCCCAAACAAATACGCGGGCGGCAGCAGGCACAGCTGCGATAGCTGGGCAGCATGCCAGCTTGCCTCCTTCAGGCAAGCAAAGTCACACACAGGTAAGTAATTTTGCCATGCCAGCATCGTGGTTAAATCAGGACTCGTGTCACGTTATGGCAGCTCTCTTTCACTGAGCTTAAAAGATTCCAAAGGGTTTTTAAAAAAACCATTAAGAAAAACTAGTGGCACTACTCCGGAGCCCCTGCTAATCGCCCGCTTCCCTGCTCCAACACAGGCTGTTTGGATAGGCCAGAAGTTGCTACGCCAAGGAGGAGATGAATGAACCAACTGGGGACAGACGGACAATATTTGGCCCATCCGCTGAACTTCTGCCACTCATTCCCCCTGTTCCTCAGTCCACTGGTTGGACTTCGCAGCACCTCCGTAGTCTGTCTGCCGCTGCCTCATCATAACACCCCCTTTATGAGCTCCTGTAGCTCCATTTTCTCTCTGGCTGGCTGACACCTTCCTCGTGCTAATGGCCCTCAGATGAGCCACCCTCCCAAGTCATACCTGCCATTATTTACAGCTCTCACCAGTCTCATATCTTCCCAATCCTCATCCTATTAAGCCACAGCAGCAACAAGGGAACCAAATGGGATTTCATTCTTGGAGGAGAGTGGCTCCGGCCGCTGCTAAGCAGAGAAGCAGAATATTTGCGAGATGCAGGAGCAGGGGGGTTGTTGTTCCACTTACTGGCTAATAGCCTCCAATGGCCCTCTGCTAGGAGACAGTCCCCTGATAGCTGGAGCTCTCTCTTGAGCACTGAGACATCCACTAGAGCTTGGAAAGGGAAGCATCGCTGCAGCTAAGAGCAATGATGTGTGCGCGCACATGCATGCACAAGCATGCAGCAGGTTAACAACAGAAAACTGTCAGTTAGGTGAAGGCGAAGCAACACACTCTTTTTCTGGGGAATGGATAGGGGCTAGGACTCTGACCCCATACCACACAGCCACTCACATGTTATGAAAAAGGCATGTTTCATAAGGGCTCCTACAAATATTCCTGGAAAATCTATTCATTTGGTTTATTATATTGTTATGCTGCATGTTTCAGGTTTCTCGAGTTAGGGAGAATTCATAAAATTGTTGTTTGTATTGCTTTCACCTATTAGGTTTTTTTAATTTTAAAAAATGTATTTCACATGTCCCTGTAGTATATTTCCTGATAAGGCAATTGTTAGAATTACACAAAATGTTTTGGACAGAATGTATACATTTAGATTGTATAATACAGGGAAGGTTTGCAAATCTGTTATCTTCTTGTTGATAGGGACAAATATGCATGAATCATAAGGTAGCTTTCATTGCCATGGGTAGTATAAATCAATAGAAAGAAATCTGCTGCACAAAATCAGATATCCACTTGTTAATTTTTACAGCTGATTATATTAACCTGCAAACTGCCTTTTAACCAAGTCTTCCCCAGTACCTGTTTCTTAATATCCTTTAACTGGAGATGAAGGAGGTGTGGTTGAACTAGACCTTTGGAGTGCAAAAGAGGTGCCCAGCCCCTGAACCCCAGCTATGCCACATTTTTATCTGTGCATATTGCCAACCTAAAATTTGTTTTCCTGTTTCGTAATGGCTGCAAGCAAATAAGAGGTACTGGCTAATTCATGCTATAATTATGCAGAGGGACAATATTTTATTTCTTGAAATGTTATCTTCTTTTTAATCATTATGTACAGTCGATACGTTTCTTACAATATTGGCATTTATAAAGAACGTTCTTTGGATTTTGTTTTGTTTTTGCATTCACACATACAAAAAAATCCTCACTGTTATGATTTGTTTTGTAACAAATTATTGAAAAGGACAATGAATGAAATAAAGTTAGATGGGGGAAGAAAATATATCAAAACAGCACAAAGTGGCTGGACATTTCTGTATTTCTTCAGAAGCCAGGGAAGCAAAATCTCTCCAACCCAACCTTCTCCCATGTAAACAAGAAGAGAGAACTCCCATAACAAATTGCCCCAATGTGTGCGGCAAAAACTTCTGCTGTTTTTCTTTATTGATCTCTGTTCAGTATAATTCCGCAGCGCTGAAACCCTGCAGCGAAGAATGCCTGGGTTTAAAAGGATTCAATTGAGAGGTCAGAACAACAGGATGCCAATTCAAGGGGTCAAAATGTTGGTAGCAAAATTCCCAGTAGATAGCAGGGGATCGAAGGCCTGCTCTCTGATACGTTCAGCTTTAAAATGCAAAAATTAAAAAGCATTGTGGTTAAAGAGCATTCGCTGCAATCATTTTGAAACGTCATAATTACCAGAGATACAGGACATATATCACAAGAAGACAGAATGCAATTAGTGTGAAGGCAATCAAAACATTCCTTTGCTTGTAAATGTAAACATCTCCTTTTGGTGTGGAGTCAGTTTGCCGCAGTGAAGGTATACAATTCCTATGTAGTATAAGCCCTCGATAACCACAGCTCTCCCTGCCAGCTGCATCTGACAAAGAGAACTGTGGTCCCCGAAAGCCCACAGGCACTCAGGCTGAGATAATTGACAAACAAAGCCCACACCAGGCGTCTCTGGGCTCCCCCAGACCACGCCTCTGTAAAGGAAATCTGTTACCTGTGATAATGTGATAACCATTCATAGTCTCTATTCAGTCCCAGCTTGACAGAGTCAAATTTGCATATGAATTCCAATTCAGCAGCCTCCCGTTGGATTTTGTTTTTGAAGGGTTTCTGTTGAACCACAGCGACTTTTAAGTCTTTGGTGGAATGTCCTGGTAGATTGAAGTGTTCTCCCACTGGTTTTTGGACGTTTCCATTTCTAATGTCAGATTTGTGTCCATTTATTCTTTTGCATAGAGGTTGGCTGGTTTGTCCAATGTACAGAGCAGAAGGACATTGTTGGCACATGAGGGCATATATCAGATTGGAGGATGAGCAGCTGTAAGAGCCAGAGACAGTGTAGTTGATGCCATTGGGTCCTGTAATTGTATTCCCTGGGTAGATATAGGGGCAGAGCTGGCATCTGGGTCTGTTGCAGGGCCTGGTACCTGTGCTGGTGGCCCTGCTGGCCGATTCATGATTGTAAGTGAGAAGTCGTTTAAGATTGGGGGGCTGTCTGTAGGCAAGGAAAGGTCTTCCACCCAGGACTTCTGAGAGAGAGGTATCATTTTCCAGGATGGGTTGTAGCTCCCTGATGATACGTTGGATGGGTTTGAGCTGGGAGCTATAGGTGACAACCAGTGGTGTTCTGTTGTTAGTTCCTTTAGGTATGTCCTGGAGCAGACTGTTTCTGGGTACTAGTCTGGCCCTGTTGATTTGTTTCTTCACTTCATTTGGTGGGTACTGTAGTCTCAAAAATGCTTGTTGTAAATCTCTTAAGTGTGAGTCTCGGTCGAGAGCATCAGAGCAGATACGGTTGTAACGTAAGGCTTGGCTGTAGACAATAGACCGAGTGGTATGTTTAGGGTGGAAGCTGGAGGCATGTAGATATGAGTATCGGTCTGTTGGTTTCCGGTATAAGGTGGTATTTATTCGTCCATTATGTAGTTGTACAGTAGTGTCCAGGAAGTGTACCTGTTGTGTAGAGTGGTCCAGGCTTAGGTTGATAGTAGGGTGAAAGTTATTGAAGTCCTGATGAAATCTCTCAAGGGCTTCCTTCCCATGGGTCCAAATGATGAAGATGTCATCCAGGAATCTTAAGTATAGTAGTGGTTCCAGTGGATGGGAGCTGAGGAAGCATTGCTCCAAGTCCGCCATGAATATGTTAGCATATTGTGGTGCCATGCGTGTGCCCATGGCTGTGCCATTCACCTGTAGATATAAGTTGTCACCAAATTCGAAGTAATTGTGAGTGAGTACGAAGTGACAAAGTTCAGTGGCAAGGTGTGCTGTGGTTTTGTCCGTGATAATATTCCGTATGGCTTGCAGTCCATCTGCATGTGGGATATTGGTGTACAGGGCCTCCACATCCATGGTTGCTAGGATGGTGTCATCTGGTAGGTTGTCAATGGACTGTATTTTCCTGAGGAAGTCAGTGGTTTCCCGTAAGTAGCTGCGTGTGCTTGTGGCATAGGGCCTGAGGATAGAGTCCATGTATCCCGAGACTCCTACTGTGATGGTGCATTTTCCTGAAACAATTGGGCGTCCTGGGTTACCTGGTTTGTGGATTTTGGGTAGTAGGTAGAATCTTCCTGGTCGTGGTTCCTGGGGTGTGTCCATATGGATGCATTCTTGTATGTCCGTGGGGAGTGTTTTTAATATTTTATTGAGTTCCCTTTTGTATTGCTCCGTGGGGTCAGAAGGTAGTATTATATAGAATGTTGTGTTGGAGAGTTGTCTTTCTGCTTCTTGTATATAATTTTGTTTGTCCATGATGACAACTGCTCCGCCTTTGTCAGCTTCCTTGATTACGATGCCAGAATTATTTTGGAGGCTGTTTATGGCCTCTCTTTCTCCACATTTACAAGCAAAGGAATGTTTTGATTGCCTTCACACTAATTGCATTCTGTCTTCTTGTGATATATGTCCTGTTCTTTCCCCTCCCCTCCTCTTCTGTATTTGACCAGTTCGGATCAGGCATCTGATGAAGAGAACTTGATTCTCGAAAGCTTATGCTACAATAAAATAAAATTGGTTAGTCTTAAAGGTGCTACTGGACTCTTTTTGATTTTGCTACTACAGACTAACACGGCTAACTCCTCTGGATCTATGACCAGAGATACAGTACTCTTAATAACCACCTTTAGTCTGAAACAATATGACACTCCTGAAGAGAAACCCATTTGTGTGCACCAAAGGAAAAAATGTATTTGGCATATGTGCAAATGCCCTGTGCAGTTTGTGCACGGTAGTCTTGCTCCACAGTACAGGATTGCCAACTTTTGTACTACTACTACTAATAATAATAACTATGCTTATATACTGCTCTTCTAGACAGATTAGTGCCTCACCCAGAGTGGTGAACGAGTTAGTGTTATTATCATCCCCACAATACAGCTGGGGAGCTGGGGCTGAGAGGAGTGGCTTACCCAAGGCCACCTGCTATGTTCATGGCAGTAGTGGGAGTTGAACCAGCAGAATGCTGATTCACAGTCCAACCACTCACTATGCTATAATAACTGTGCTTCTATACTGCCCTTCTAGACAGATTAGTGCCCCACTCAGAGCAGTGAACAAAGCCAGTGTTCTTATTATCCCCACTATACAGCTGGGGAGCTGGGGCTGAGAAGAGCGGCTGACCCAAGGCCACCTACTGAGCTCATGGAAGTAGTGGGATTTGAACCAGCAGAGTGCTGATTTGCACCCCAAACACTTAACCACTGTGCCACAGCAGCTCTCTGGTCTCTCAGTCTCTACTGTCCCTTTAATAGAAGTTTGACCTGCAAGAAGTTTTCAGGCAATGTTGTTTAACTTCATGCCATGAAAAGTCCATTTCTACATATTAAACCATTTCTACATATAAAAGACTGGGTTGAAATTCAAGTTCAGAAACACCTTAAAGACTAACAAAAATCCCCAGGGTACAAAGCTTCATAGGTGTAAACTCACTTCATCAGATATGAAGCAAGCTTTGACTCACAAAAGCCTATTATAACCTGGAAAATTTTGTTGGTCTTTAATGTGTCATCGGGCTTCAATTTTGCCCTACTACAGACTAACATGGCTACCCACTTGAAACTACTAAAGGGCAGGACATTTTTTCTTGCCCAGTTGGTAATCTCACCAGAGCGAGGGGCAGCCACATGTTTGTCAGATGTCACCCTTTCCCCAAAGAACAAGAAATGTTGTCAGAGAATGTGTGCCTCTGAAGCAGTAAATGTGAGGATGAGGTTCCTAGTATTGAGGCATCCCATTGGTCTGTCTACTCGGGTGGACATCATCTCTCCGGGAACTAAGGCAGAGGCTCCTTCTGAGCATCTAATCTGGAGATGTCAGGGACTTTCTACAGGCAATGCACGTGGTCTGACACTGAGCCCCCACTGCTTCCCAAGAGGGAGAGAAAAAGCTAAAGAGAAGGTTTGTCTTGCGTAGACGCTGGACAGTTGCTTCAGAAACTGAAAGGGATTTGGAAAAAGAGTGGAAGGATATGAAAGAGCAGGTCTCTTATCTTCTCTGTTATTCAGAATGACTCCAAGTTGTCTGCATGTTTCAGATTTAGGAGCATTTGCTGGCACCTTGTCACCAGCTCCAAACATGTATCAGTCTTCTGGAAATTTGGAAGAACTGCATTGAGAGCCTGGGCTGAAGTTGCGGCACCTGGACTCTGTCCTTTTTTTCTGGTCAGAAAGTTTCCCAATCAATGTTATCGGCAATTAAGTTGATCCACAAGCAGAGCTTGCCAACTCATACCCCAAACCGCTTTGCAATGCTGTTCAAAGGGTTTGCAAGCTAATTAGCAAAGCACTTTGCAAAGTGATAATTAGCCTACAAAGGACCCGAGCTGTGTGGAAAAGTGTCCCATGTCAATTCCTCAAGCTCAATTCTTGGCCAGTTTTAAAGCACTGCTAAATAGGAAAGGAAGACCTACATTTCCTGACCACTGGAATCTCTCCAGCCTCCTTAAGATGACATCACCCAAAATCTGGATGGCTGATGAGGAACAATGTTCTCCAGATTAAATTAGGAGCCACGCTGCACTGCATTTTGCCACAGAAAGTAAGAGGAAGAATTCTCCATCCAATGAGTTTCTGCAGTACATGCCCCCAGAAGCGAAGACATATCCCACGTATAACCGGGAGAGAAGAAGGCAAGCTTAGAACATGGGCTCATAAACAAGAGTCTCTCGGATATGACCCTGTTCTGAGATAATTCCACTTTATCTACATTCTGAGATAATTCCACATCCATTGGAAAGAAGTTAGATGGTTTTATACTGTCCAGAAAAGAAGTGGGATAGCACCCGACGCCATCCTGTCCCAACCTTTATTTTTTATTTTGCTTCATTTATATCCCATCTTTCTCCTCGATGGGGACCCAAAACAACGTACATCATTCTCAATTTTATCCTCACAACAACCCTGTGAAGTAGGCTAGGCTGAGAAGGTGCTGACCCAAGATCATCCAGCAAGCCTCTATGGCAGAGTGGGCATCTGAACGTGGGCCTCCCACTCCACCCACTATACCATACTGGGTCGCTCTTGAGCACTGGAGCCAGGCACTTAAAGGGTGAAGGAAGATATGATTTCTTTAAGGACAATGTTCATCATAAGGGCGTAAACGCTTTGGAACTTAAGAATAACTGCTTTTGTTCAGTTTTACAGCTGGTGACAAATCCATACGCACTAAAATAACACAGACACAGGCCTGGCAACAGACAACACTGTTGGTTAGAAAGAAATCACTGACTTTCCATTCATTTCTTTGAAGCCCTACCTGGAAATATGGCGGCCCTCATCACAGCAGTCAGTAGGGTTGCCAACTTCAGCTTGGGAAATATGGAGGTGGAGTCTGGGAGGGGTAGGTGGAGCCTGGGAAGGGCAGGGAAATCAGAGGGGTACAATGCCATAAAGTCAACCCTCCAATGGAATCATTTCTCCAGGGGAACTAATCTTTGTAGTCTGGAAGTCAGCTGTAATTCTGGGACAACTTCAGGCCCCACCTGGAGGTTGGTAAGCCCAGGCATGCTAGTACCCTTTTGTCACCATGGCAACCAAAGTGGCTGCTTGGTAGCTTAGACAGAGGGCCAGCCCTGCAACTTACACTCGCAACTTTTTAACAGGGTACTCCTAAAAGGCAAAAATAGGAACAAATTATGAACTGCAGTTTGTCAGGGACTGGTAACTGTTCCTGTTAAAAAAGGACAGTTGGAACATATAACATTGATTTTATATGATCCAATACTTAGATAGACTCTCCTCGATGGAGGGCAGTTTGCGGTCTGACATGCATCGGGCTTTGATTGAATAAATATATCCATTCTATGGATTTGTTTGTGCTGCCCTCCCTAATTAAAGTAGTTAATAAGCGCTACTTTAATAACTGTCTACTCAGAGCAAAGGCTAAATTAAAGTGCTGTTGTACTGAATGTAAAAGAGGCACGGGTGGTAGAGAATATATAGATATTCCTTCCCTTTTCCCTGAAGCACTCTGCAGCTGAGGTTAAAATGAGGGCCACATTCAGTTCTCTCTCCCACCCAAGACCAAATCACAATTCTTGAATGTCTTCCAACCCTCTTGGCACGCTGCTAAAACTCACAAGGCGAATGCTTTCCTCCCCTGATCTGCCACTCCTTCCTACCTCTTTGCTTTCCAAATATTTGTCCGCTTCTGATTTTACTTTTACAGTATCTCCGTCACCCCCAGCCCATTCCACAGGGGAGTCATGCAAACAAGTAACCCTTGTTATAATTACACCACCCAGTTTGGAAAGAGAGAATCCCGCCGTTTGGGTTTTATTTTTTTTAAAGTAACATAAAAATAAATTCACAACTCTCATCTTGGTCTTTTTGTAACTGCGTCCAGTTAGCATCCCTCCCTCACATTTCTGGCCATGTTCCTTCTTTAAGGATGATGGTGATAGAGAGCACCTTCAAGTCATAGCTGACTTATGGCGACCCCTGGTGGGGTATTCATGACAAGAGGTGGTTTTGCCATTGCCTGCCTCTGTCTGCAACCCTCATCTTCGTTGGAGGTCTCCCATCCAATTACTAACCAAGACCAACCCTGCTTAGCTTCTGAGATCTGATGAAAACAGGCTTACCTGGGCTATACCTGTTTCCCAACATTCAATCACATTCCACCTGATCAAGAATCAGCACAAGAGGTGGAGCTATGCAAATGAATGGTGGGGCCATGCAGATAAGGAGCAGGGGGGAGCAGAGACAGCATGAGGAATGGGCCAGCTGAGGAGGGGGGGTGGATTTCCCCTCTCTCATGAGTGCCAAGTCCTCTTGGTATGTATATATTTTCCAACTGAGGACATGCTTTACATGTCTGATGGAGCAAACTGCAGTCTACAAAACTTCTGCTCCAATAAAGAGAGGAGGGCAACAAGGCTCTTTTTCTATACCATGTTGGGATCTGAGGTTCCTGCAGGTCTAAGCAGTATCTTGTTAACCCAAGGTGCTTTTGAAACATTTAAATGCCCAATAAGGCTAGGCAAGTGGAGCCTTCACACCTGACGAACCATCCTGGATGTTACAAATGATCTGCCACGATTTCCATCAAAATGCTAATTTCTACATCAGCCATCAAAATCACCTTCAGTCCCAAAGAGCTAATGAGGGATCACACGTCATGCAAAGTTGCGTTTCCTCTTGAACGTAAAGGGGATGCTATCTGTCTAGACTGGGTTAGATTACTCTAATGTGTCTTAATACACAACCAGCTCCTTACAACATATTTGTTTCGCTCAGAAACAGCTTTGGAGGAGGAATGTGGAAAATGATTGTGCACTGATAATTCCAGAGAGATGTTGAGCAGGTGGAGATGAGCCGCCGGTTTTTCACCCGTGGTGACCCAGTATCTCACATTGGGTTATATTGGGCCACTGAAGCATGAAGTGAAAATCCTCCAAATAGCTCCTGCCGAACATGTAACGCCGTGCTTATGGAATAGTCAAAATGAGCAGGCACAGGAAACCGCAGAGCCAACAGCCTACAGTTTGGGTGCCAGACACGGACTGGGGATCCACGGCTTCTCTGCTGCAACGTAAAGGGGAGGGAAGAGTAGGATTTCCAGGGGGGAGCTCAAAGGTTTAACCTGTTCCCCCGCACCCAATTTCGCCCTGTAAATCCACCCTCCAACTACTTAAAAAAACCCTTTTACTGTTTATTTAAATACATTTTGATATATATGCGACATTAGAAACAAAAGGTGAAATCCTAATGGGCACAATGCATCTATTTGGAGCACAAAATATATCCCAGAGATGTACACTTATTCCCCTTTCTAAGATTGCATCAATAAAGCAAAACACAGCTATGCCGAGAACTGCCTGTCCATAGCTATTTAAGAAGTAGAAGAGGCCATTTGCATCCATTCACAAACACGTTGCTGTCCTTGTACTGCTCTGTTTTATTAACCGATTGCTTGTGTCAGAGGGATTACTAAAGGGAGACCAGCTATTTCAAGCCATTTGTCCCTCCAGTTGCGAAATAACACACAAGCTTTCAGGCAGCACAGCTTTCTCCTTGCTCAGATCTCTATGGCACCGTTCAGAATCTTGCATGGTACTAAAAAGCTGTCACCTTTCCCCCATTTTGAATTTTTATTCCCTGCCAAAATGGCAGCTGCTGTAGCGCAGTACTCTTCTGGCAGCTGCCAAGTGCGGCCCAGCGGAGTATTTTGAAAATGCTGTCGGCAATCTTCAAAATTTATGTTCCCTTTGCCCAATGTCCTTTGTGTGGGGAAAACTCAGAGAAAGAGTCATTTTCAGTTATGCTTCGAGGGTCTACTGAGATAGCCACAGAGGAGTACCCTGTTCAGACACATTCAGGAAGACGGGTTCAGGCTCCACTTCTACTGTTTTTTGCAAACTGTTCACAAGCCAGATCTTAAGCTCAACGTGACGTACGTATCTCTGATCAAGTAGACACAACGTGGAACTGTCAAGGGGATTGGCAAAGGCAATGAATCATGTTATTGCCTTCTTTAATTTTGTCTGGCATTAATCACCACTTTTGTTAGCCGTGGTTTGAGAGCCCAGAGTGGATCTCGATCAGGTGAACAGGAAAGCTCCGGCTGGCCAGGTATTTCCGAGGCTCGCTCGCTCGCTCGCTCTCTGCAGCAAGGAAGTGCACCATGAGGGTGGTCTGGCCACGGAAGCTGATGAATAGTGGCTCCAAGCCAGATGGCAGCTTGCAGCAGTTGCTGCCTTCCCAACCAATTAATATAGGTGAAGAGAAGGGAGCTTCATCTTAGATCAGCAAAAAGGGACGAGGAGGAAAGAGGGGGGGGGAATCCCATGGCAGGGAAGAGGCATTGCGAAGCAGCCGGCGCACTTGTCTTCCAAAAGCTCGAAGAACTCGGACTGGATTCTACTGAGCTGCATGGGGACTGCTTTGGAGGAAGGGGATAGGAACATGAGGACATAAGAAGAGCCACTGCTGGGGCATCAAGGTCCACCCGCCCGTCTCACCAGTTACTCTGGAGGGCCAGCTAGTGGGCACAGGCCCCTGGTGTTGCCTCCTGGCACTGGTTCTCAGAGGTTTGCTGCCTCTGGACGTGAAGGTTTCCTTTAGTCACCTGTATGTGTGTCTAGAGGGGTGGCTGTAGCTTGTTGGTGTTTCAAGAGCCGGCCACAGACACTCCCAGCTAGATAAGTGGCCCTCACCGAAGCTCTGGATGTGGCACCAGCCTCACCTTGCTTGATCCTCCTATCGCTTTTGCCTGCTCGATGGGAGCCAAAGAAAAGGGACGCGGGAAGGACGCGGATTGGTGTGCTGCGGAGAGGTCACTGCTCTCTCTCTCTCTCGCTTCCTGATTTGCATGCATGACTTCCCATCTAGCTCTTCACCTGATTTGTCATGTCACGGCTGATGCAGCAGTCACCTGGGAGTGGCGGCCACAATGCAGAGTCAGCAGCGCTCTCCATGCCAGCCTGGGAGGGGTGTGTGTGTGTGTGCTGAGGCAGCAGAGCCCAGCTGTCCCTCACCGCTGCAGAGGGCTGATTGCCAACGGCTCAAGCAGCTCCCTCGTGCCCCTCGTGCGGTTCTGCAACCGCTCTCCAAGTCAACTTTGCGCTCTCACAAGATGGGAGTGTAAACAAGCTCTTTCCCTGTCTCTTCCACTTCATTTTTTAAAAAAAAATTAGGGGAAAACAGTGCTCTTGAAAATCACTTGCCCCTCACAAATCACCCAGGAACAGGTTCCGCTGCCAGGCGCAAGACACTCATTGGGATTCTTACTGAAATGGCAATGCAGGTGGCAAAATGGTTATCAACATAAAGTTTTGCAAAAATGCAACCAAAGGCGTATAATATTTGAACTTGGGGGCAGCCCATGGAGTTCAGGTTCAGGACAGACCAAAGGAAGCACTTCTTTGTGCCGTGGATGATTTGCTTGTGGAACTCACTGCCACAGGAAGTAAAAATAGCTTAGATGACTTTAAGGGTTGTGGCAGGATTCAGATTTATACATGTAGGACAGGCCCATCAAAGACCAAGAGCCAAGATGGCAAAATGGAACCTCCAGTTTCAGTCAAGCGCTGAATGCCAGTTGCTGGGAGAAGGGGCAAAGGGGAAGTGATTGGCCCCTGTCAGGGGTGGACTGGGGTCGAAAAATGGTCCTGAACAAGGGCCTGCTCCCCGCCCGCCCTGCCTCTCCCAAAGAAGGGAGAGCCAGCCTGCTTGCCCCTCCCCCCCATGGCCCCAACCACCCAAAGGAGGGAGGGGCAGCGTGCCTGCGGCTCATGCCAAGGCCCTTAGGCCACTGGGCTGGCTAGGCCAAGCTTAGCTGAGGTTGGAGGAGGCCATTGGCCAACCAGGGAAAGTCCAAACGGCTAAAATGGCCAGCCTTCCTGTCTCCACTTTCTGGGCCTAACAGAGGCACCTGGTTGGCTGCTGTGTGAAACAGGCTGCTAGATTAAACGGATCTTGGCCTGATCCGAATGCTTCTTATGTTCTCATGTAGATATAGAGAGCAGAGAGGTAATGGGACTTTTAGGACCCACAACCACATTTGGCAACTCCTTTCGCCAAGCTCAGATTTAGGTGTCATGTATGTGGGGAAGGGGCTCTCTGACTAATTCTCCCCTCGTTGGAATGCATTCTTGCGCATGGTAATCTCTGGAAGGAGCCAGGCCTCCGCTGCCAGGTATTTCCTTCACCTGTCCTCTTTTAGTCCCTGATGATTTATGTCTGGGGAGAAGCATCGATGGGGCTGTTTCCCTGCCTCGGCTCCATGGCATGACTGAGCCTCAGACTCAATGTCACATTCCTAGAACAGCAGGTAAATACGAGCAGGTAAATACCCCAAACAAGGCAGAACAATTGCTCCCTCCCATGCGGCTGCCTGTCAGATCTGAGCTGAGTTCTGGATCCAGCCAGCAGGTAGCATGGGCCCAGGAGGTGGCACCCGTAACCTTCCATGCCGCTGACAGCCAGGAGCAAGCCAAGCAAGCCCCTGCTGTATTTCTCCGTCCTCCTCATCATGCCACTCGAAGCTGTTGCTTGGGGGCTTGGCTGGAGAACCATAACTGGGGGCTCTTGCAACAAACCATGCTACTATTCTTTCTAGGTTTGCCAACCTCCAGGTGGGATGCCAAAAGATAAGGCTGTTCCCGATTACAGTCACTAAATAAAGGTGGTCAAAAGACCATCGGGAAGGAAAATTCTACATTACTATAGTGCAACAGTTTATAAATCTTTTCAAGTGATTTTAACAATAATACATGATTACATCATATTACATATCATTTCTCATATCATTTTTCAACATTTTCCAGCAATCTTATCATTCATAATACACAGAAACAAGAGTCCTCTGCAAGAGGACCTGAGGGTGTGACGGCAATACAACAGGAAAAGTCTTTAAAGACTCAAAGGGTGGACTGTATGGCATCACTTCCCACTGAGCTCTCTCCCCTCTCGAAACTCTGTCCTCTGCTGGCACTGCCCCCAAATCTCCAGAAATTTCCCAAGCCGCAGCTGCCTACCCTATCCTAAGCCCATCGAATACAGCAAAAAACTAAATACAAATCGAATACATTCATTAGCTGCATGAAATCATTGTTACAATTATTTTAGTTTTATGGATAAAAATAATGATGAAAAGTTTTTACTCAGATAAGATGGCTGTATTATAGGGAGGGGGGGTCTCCGATGCTTTGCTAATGAGTTAGGGACCAGAGGCTGCACCAGTATGTTGTATTGGATTCCTGCTAATGCTATATCTGCATAAACTTGTATCTATTTGCCCTAAGGCATTGTTTATTGAAATGTTCGTGAGAAAAGCGGACTATAAATGACATAAAATAAATAAATGCAACAACCTAAAAAATGTGCCAGTAAGCCCCAACCAGGAAATGTTGCCAGCTTAGAGTGACTGGACTGCTACAGCCTTCGGCTTAGGCTAAGTGAAGTTCACAAGCCTACAAAAATGCAAGCAGTTGTGTCTGTCCATTAGAAAAGTAAATCTGAATGGAATGGTAATAATAGCACAACTTTTAACAGAGCCACCTGCTCACCCTCCCGCAAAAGTAGCGAGCAAGCTTTTGAGTTCATCAAAAAGCTTCTTGAAGTTGCATGTTAAAGACTAAAACCAAGAGAGGAGGAGGAGAAACGTCACTGTCGGTGTGAAGTAGCCAAAGCTTGCCTCTTGCAGATAGTCTTAAAATGGAACGGAGGAGGGTGTTATGCAGACTCAATGAGGTTAGGCCTTGCTAGGTGCAAAAACGTCTCAGATAGCACCAAGGTATGCCGGGGCACGGAAATAAAGGCTGCTTTCCATTCAAAATATAAAAGCTAGGGGAAAAAATACATAAAAGCTAGCACTTATTCAGATCTATCTCTAGCACTAATCAGAACAAGCGGACCTTTTCCAAGGCACAGAACAGAAGCAAACAATCCCTTTCCTGCTGAAACCAAACCTGGGCCACTGGAATGAACCCACGTCCTTCTCCTGTTCTAACCCCATCTTCAGCTCATCCGCTCCAGGTCTCATCTCCCTTATATAAAATTTTAGATTGTGAAGTTTCTCAGGGCAGGGTTCTGTCTTCTGGCCCTCCGCAAAATGCCATGCAATGATGAAGAAAAATCCTTTTTTTATTCTTAGGAAAGCTAGAGGTTACTTTCAGGCAGGGCTTTTTTTTCTGGGAAAAGAGGTGGCGGAACTCAGTGGCTTGCCCTCGGAGAAAATGGTCACATGGCTGTTGGCCCCGCCCCCTGATCTCCAGACAGAGGGGAGTTGAGATTGCCCTCTAAACTCCCCTCTGTCTGGAGATCAGGGGGCGGGGCCAACAGCCATGTGACCATTTCAAGAGGTTCCGGAACTCCATTCCCCCGCGTTCCCCCTGAAAAAAAGCCCTGCTTTCAGGTGACAATAAAAATCAAGAGAAACCAAACTGGGTTGGACCTCATTTGTTTCTCCCACAGACAAAGGCCCCTTCATCAGGCGGCAGAAGATCACCTTCCTCCTCTTCTAGGATCCCAATCCTGGGTGGCTAAAGCAACTACAATGGAGCACTTTATGAGACCCAATAATAATGTCTGCAAGTTGTATATGCCCGTTTTCGTAACACATTATTCTCATGGTGACATTGCAGAATTTGGCCTCCCTGGTTGCAAACGGGTGCTTTGTGACCCTGCCGTGTACCTGCCTTCCTTCCCTAGTACTACTTTGCAATGAACTGAATTATAGCTACTGAAAGAAAAGCTGGGCTATGGGATTTAGCTGAGATCTCGTCATGATCCCCTGAATATTATAGGCATTAACGGTGTTAAAACTCTTCCCCAGAGTCTCTCTGTCAACGGTCGGTTTGGAAAGAAAGACTTCAAAGCGCCAACCGTTATTTCAACGATAATCCTTCGTGTGGGAATAGCAAAAAAAACGGGATGTGGCCTCTCCACCACACTGGGCCCATTTAAACAGTAATTCTGCCATCTGGAGGATTTTTTAAAAAATGTCCTTTCCAGTATCCTCATTTGAAGGCATGGAGTTTTTTGACTCCAGCATATATTGAAAAGGCAAAGGGGAGCGTGCCGTTTTCTGAGCCAGATAGCAGATAATTCCTCCCGACAGGATTCTTCCCGACGTTTATCCCTCGTGTCACCTTTGCAAAGAGTGCGAGGATCTCTCTCGCAGCAAATCCCTACTTATCCTCCTTCACAAATTGCCATATAATATAACAGCTGTAAGTCTTGAGTGGTTTAAACTCTCCCAGCTTTTACAAGCTCAGAGCAAAAGCAAACAGCGATTCATACTTCCACAGAGATACGATTAAACAGTTTCCCTGTGCAGCTTTTTCGCTTTTCATATAGTGAATTTCATACCAGCTATTGTGGCAAAACAGCATTAGGATGTCTTGCCCTTCTGTGCTTGTCTGCTCATTGACAAAAAATCATCTGTATTTGCTTCTGTCCTTGCCAGTTTCCACGCCTTTCCTGTTAGAGGACCCTTGCAAACAGAATTAATCAGGGTTTTTTTTCAGCTGGAACGCAGGGGAACGGAGTTCCGGGACCTCTTGAAAATGGTCACATGGCTGGTGGCCCCGCCCCCTGATCTCCAGACAGAGGGCAGTTTAAATTGCCCTCCATGCCGTAGTGCAGAGGGCAATCTCAACTCCCCTCTGTCTGGAGATCAGGGGGCGGGGCCACCAGCCATGTGACCATTTTCTCTGAGGGCAACCCACTGAGTTCCACCACCTCTTTTCCCAGGAAAAAAACCCTGGAATTAATGTTGGCGTTACGTTGGCTGCTACAGATACAGGTTGCCAAACAGCAGGTTTTTTTCGTTTGTAGCAGGCTCTATCACAGCAATGGGACCTCTATGTTTCACATACTCTCTGAATTCAAAGCAGGTGTGTTAAAGGATTCCTGTCCCCATCTAGATCATTAAAAGGATTCAGGATAAAACTGAGTCAAGAGGACCCTGCATACAGTTGCCAATCCCTTCTTGGGACATTCCTGGAGATTTGGGAGTAGTGCTTGGGTAGGGTAGAATGTGCAGAGGGGAGGGACTTCAGCAGGGAAGTGAGGTCATAAAGTCCACCCTCTGAAGCTGTCGTTTCCTCCAGGGGAATTGATCTCTGTAGTCTGGTGATGACAGCTGTCGTTTTGTCCTTCATCTCATCTCACTTTGTTGCTGATCAGGGCCAAGCCGAGTAGCCCTTACAGCATGGCCACTGCTGCTGGAATGTGGCTCAGCTTTCTTCAGGACATCAGCGCTCTCCGTGGCAGTGGCCCTCCTTAAAGTTTCCCAACTATCTTCTTCTGCTAACACGAAAATCTCATGGGTTGTCCCAGGAAAGGATTACAAAGAGCCTCCAGTGTCCAGGGTTGCCTTCCCTACATCTCTTCACCATGGAGAGCAGCAAACAAGTAATCAAATGAGAGATGCTACAGTTGTTTGAATGTGGCTTCTCCCTGGACCTCTGGAAAATAAAGCCCTTTAAAAATGTTTGGATTCAGTCACTCCGTTCTGTGAGTAATGCAGGATCAGGGGAAATGGTGCAGAAGCCGGCATGAGCCTGAGACCATCTTGTGATCGCTCCCTTTGGGGTGGGGGCAGGGCTTTTTTTCAGCAGGAACATGGTGGAACGGAGTTCCGGCACCTCTTAAAAATGGTCACATGGCTGGTGGCCCCGCCCCCTGATCTCCAGACAGAGGGGAGTTTAGATTGCCTTCCACGCCGCTTGCAATCTCAACTCCCCTCTGTCTGGAGATCAGGGGGCGGAGCCACCCACCATGTGACCATTTTTGCCGAGGGCAATTTAAACTTTAAAAAACTCCCCCCTTGTTCCAGCTGACCCAAAGTGACGTCATTGTGCAGTCTTGAGTTCCACCACCTCTTTTCCCAGAAAAAAAGCCCTGGGTGGGGGGAATGGTACCAGAGCAAGCCTGTGTGCTCCGAGTTCTAAAATCCAGCACTTTTAAAAGAAGCTAAATTCCAGCTCTCGTGGTTGCTAGTAATAGCTTTCCATAAGGCCCGTGGAGTGGAAGGGACTGAGGCAGTTAGCTCTGTCCTGCTTTCCAGACACGGGCCTATACTATAGCTGGTGGAGGGGGGCAGGTTTTCAAAGACTTGTTCATGCCACAACTGCCAATGCCATCCCTGGGGAACTGTAGGTAAGAAACCATTGAGAGCATTCTTTGCTTGGGCTGAAAACTACCTTGAACTGAACTTGGGCAGGAGCAAGAATGAAGCTATGATTTTATGAAAGCGAGTCTGCAAAGGCTATGGAAATCAATTAACATTAATAATTCTTTCCAGTTCTTTTAATTCTGAATGAGCAAAAATTGCAAGTCCGTTAGAAAACACCCCAAAGTACCGATTAAAATGCCATTATCTAAATGGAGGGTCTGATCTGACTGATACATTTGCGTATTCTCTTTTGAAGTCTAATGTCACCCCACATTTCACAGAAATAAATTCAGAACGCCAAAGCCTATTACAGCCTGTTACTTTTTAAAATAAACCAAATATGTTGGAAGAGAAGAAGAGAAGCTGAGAAACCCTGTGGGATTTTTTTCAGAAGCTCCAAACCTCTTTTTAAAAAAACAAAAACAAAATCTAATGTGTCATCTTGTGAAAAATCTATGCAAACCCGAGGATAGCAGATGAGAACCTGAACGGCTCAGAAAAGAGTAGAGATGTCTTTATAAGTGCCTGGATGAAAAGTCAAGAAGATATGGAGCATGCAATATAAATACAGGGTAAAGCCCTGGAATTCTTTAGGTTTTTAATAAAATCAATGATTAGATTAAGAACTGATTTCCACAACAGGAATTAAAATAGGATTGTGACTCCAAATCCTTTTGCTCAAAACTGTTTCCCAAGCAAGAATGAAATTACTCATCTGATGAATGAAAACACTAATTACTGTTAATAACAACAACAACAACATTGGATTTATATACCGCCCTTCAGGACAACTTAATGCCCACTCACAGCAGTTTACAAAGTATGTTATTATTATCCCCACAACAATAATCACCTTGTGAGGAGGGTGGGGCTGAGAGAGCTATGACTGACCCAAGGTCACCCAGCTGGCTTCAAGTGGAGGAGTGAGGAATCAAACCCGGCTCTTCAGATTAGAGTCCTACGACTCTTAACCACTTCATCAAACTGGCTCTCTGTTACTGTTAGCACCTTAAAGACCAACTAGATTTCCAGGGTATGAGCTTTTGAGAGTCAGATACAAGGAGTGGAAAAATTAAGGGGTCCTTATAATCCAGGCAGAGAGTGGGAGAGGTATTGTAAATTAGTGTGTCAGGAAGCCAGCTGTAATACATGTTGCAGTTAGCTTGATGGAGCCTAGGTTCAAAGTGCAGAAAATTAGCATCTGTAATGTTCTGATTCAACCCTGGGGGTTCTATTGTTCCAAATTTGCAAATAAACTCAATTTCAGCAATCTCACATTGTAATTTTCCTTTGAAGTTCCTTTAAAAAATGTTATTGTGTAAAAGTTAAAAGACAGAGCAAAAGAAAGTAAAACATAATGAAGACACAACTACAGAGACCCAACAGTCGTCTACATTAATCTACAAAATAAAAAAACAGTAAAAAGCATAATAAGCCTATTGTTAGTCCATTACAGTTTTTCACCTACAACACTTCTTCCTTTAGTATCAATCAGCTTGTGGTCTAATTAATATCTTTTTCCTTTTGAAGTTTCTCTAAGGTCAACAATGGAATGTCCTGGCAGATTAAAATGTTCTCCCACTGGTTTTTGAATGTTGTGATTTTTGATATTGGATTTATGTCCATTCATTCTTTTGTGAAGGGACTGACCTGTTTGTCTAATACAGCTGAAGGGCACTGTTTGACATTTGATGGCATATATAATGTTGGAAGATGAACAAGTGAATGAGCCTGAAATGGCATAGCTGGTGTTGTCAGGTCCAGTGATTGTGTTTAGAGATGGGCACGAACCGGGAGAAAATCGAACCATGTGGCTCGTAGTTCATCAAATTTCACTAACCATGAACCAAGAACTTTCACGAACCTACCCCTGGTTCACAAACCGGTTTGTTTGGTTCGTGAAAATGTCACTTCTGGGTCAGAAAATCATCACTTCCGGGTGAGCAGAAGTTCACTTCCAGGCCAGCAGAAGTTCAGTTCCGGGTCAGCAGAAGGTCTGCAGAAAGTTCATCCTCTGTTGCCTAGGAAACTGAACCAAATGAACCAGCCTAAAAGTTCGTGGCGGTTCATCAGAAATGGAATCTGACGAACCATGGTTCGCAAACCACGAACCGGTATGGTTCTTGTTTAATTTTGGTTCATAATTCGGTTCGTGCCCATCTCTAATTTTGTTGTTTCATTAATATGGCAGCAAAGTTGGCATCTTGGTCAAGTCAAGTTTATTGATTACGGTCTGTAACCAGCAAAGGCATCTTGGTTTGTTACAGGACCTGGTCCCCGAGTTTGAGTCCCTATTGGGAAGTGCATTGTTGTGAGTGAGGAGATTAAGGTTGGGCAAGAAAAGCTTTGCCTCCCAATGCTTGTGAGAGAGCAGTATCATTGTCTGGAATAGGCTGCAGGTCATTAATGATGCATTGAACTGGTTTGAGGTGGGGGTGTAAGTAACTAGCAGCAGTGTTCTGTTGTCGTTCCATTTGGGCTTATCTTGTAGCAGGCCATCCCTTAGTCTCATTCTGGCTTTGTTGATCTGTTTTCTTACTACATCCGGTGGTACTGTAATTCCAGAAATGTCTGTTGTAGATCAAGCAGGTGAGAATTTCTGTCAGAGGGATTGGAGCAGATGTGGCTGTAGCTTAGCACTAAATTTGGTGCAATTCGGACGGTGACTGGAGGCATGTAGATATGTTCGGCCATCAGTTGAAACTGCAGACATCAAACACTCCAGTTAACACACAAATCGCCCCGCCCCCCAGCATTTTTGCATATGAGGGTGCTTCTTTGTGAAGGAGTTTCAGAATAAGAAATAGTACTCCGTTGAAGAATGACCAAGAGAGAGAGGTCAGGTGTCTTCCCAACCATTTTGGAGAGCTGAACTTATATTTTCTTTTGCTCCTTAGTAAATGAAAACGTTGAGGGGAAAGTCGTATTTATCAGTAAACTGGACTACAGAAAGGGTAAATCATGAACGGAGCACAAGTCAAAGCAGTGTATTTCTGATGCTGAGAGTGGAAGGAAACAACCCGAGTTTGTAAATTCTATTAAACTACAGTCAAGATTGATGAACCAATATCATACCATGGTTTTAGATATGGCCTGTATTTGGACACTCACACTAACCACGGGTAACACGAACACACTGTTTAATTAAGCAATATTTGAAGTTTCTAGAGTTGCCATTCGCCAAATGGGGCCTGGAGCTATCCTGGAATTCCAAACTATCTCCAGATTATACAGATCGGTTCCCTCAGAAAAAAATAATAGCTTTGGAGGATGGTCTCTACAGAATCACATACCTACAGAATTCCTCCCCTCTCCGAACTTGGCCTTCCCCAAGCACTGCCCCTAAATCTGGAGGAATTTCCCAAGCTGGAGTTGGCAACCCTGTTTTGAACTGAGCCTCAATTCATAACCATTCAGAGATATATGAGTTTGATGAAAGGGATCTAGAGGCTTCTGTCAGTTATGGGAGAAATTTGATGATTTAAGTGCACATTTAAAAACAAAAACAAAACCTCATCTGGGAATATGGCAGCCCTGCATTAACTGACAACTGGCCAACTAGTTTTAAGGAAACCAGATTGCTGTCAAGGTAACTTGCAGTTCCAACCTAATTCAAGGATCATTTTAATTTTTTTCCCTAAAAAGCAGCAAGTTCAAGCAAAAGAGCAAAGTCATACTCTGCAAAAGAAGATGAAAAGAAGTTCCAGTTGCTGGCTAACCAATAATCTCTTCTCCAGTATGACATTGATAAGGCTCTGCCTGGCCCGGCATTTAAGCTCCTTCTGCGTACGATAGTATCAATGAAAGAAAATGCGCAAGGAAGCTGGCCCTAGCAAACGCAGCGCCAGCAGCTCACTACGGTGGCCCTGGGCCAGAGGTCTGCTTTCTGCCTTTCCAAGCAATCAATATAGGGAAAGAAATGGACTCACCTTCTGGAATCAGCTAAAAA
Source organism: Eublepharis macularius (assembly GCF_028583425.1). Taxonomy (NCBI): domain Eukaryota; kingdom Metazoa; phylum Chordata; class Lepidosauria; order Squamata; family Eublepharidae; genus Eublepharis; species Eublepharis macularius. The sequence continues at coordinate 37,470,227 of NC_072807.1, read as the reverse complement.
TATAAGTGTTGGAAGAAGACCAGATGATATGTTCAAGCCTTCAGCCCGTCCTGAAGCACAGCCAACTCTTCCTACCGTTTGCCTCCTAGTTTTCCTGTCAGGAGGGTCAGCTCATGCAGTCTGCCCAATAACAGAAGTCCACGACCAGTGGAAATTTACTGAGGGAAATCGCCATGTTCCAAATAAACCAGGCCAATCCAGTACGTTAAAGTTAACCATCTTCCTAACATGAGTCACATGTTTTTGCAGCACTTCCAAGGCCTACAAAACCAGGGACCGGTGTGGTTAGGGGTCCCATTCTCCCACCGGGGGCAGGGGATCCCCTGCTCCCACCCTTCTCCCTCGTACTCACTTACTTAGCCAGCAAGGGGGGGGCACACTCCCCAGGGTGCCCTCTCAGGTGGCGCAGTGCACCCCCGTGTGGGGCAGCGCTCTCCTGCACCCACAGCAGCCTGATTTGGGCCAAATCACGCCCCGCAACAGGCCCATTTGGGGCCAAATCGTGCTCTGCAGTGGGCTGATCCAGCCCTTGAAGAGTGCGAGAGCGCTCCCAGGCCTCCCTTTGAACAGCACAATGACATCATTTCCCAGAAATGATGTCATCGCACAAGCTGGGAGCAAGTGCACGCACACGAAACCAGGACCCAGGGCAGCAGCAAGGTAAGTGCCAGGCTCCCCATCTCTCGCCGGGGGAGTCAAGGGACCCGGCAACTCTAGGTGTGGGGCAGTGGTTCAATACGACAGGGATACAAATCCCTGCACAGCAATGAAGCTTATGGGGTGACACGAGCCATTTGACGCCTCGCAAGTTACATGCGCCTTTTACAGATTTCAGAGCAGCTTTTAAAAAAGATCGCTTTATTGCTTTATATCTTATTCAGGGTGACATTTTAGGTTTTATTCAATATTTTGTCACTATAGTTGGCTAAAAAATATCTGGTTCCCCATTAAAATTGAACTGATTAAAGAACAGTCGTTTCCACACAAGCACACTTTGGATCCTTGCCTAAAGTGGCTTCCCAGACTAAAATCAAGAAGCTTATTTTTATGCATTAAGTTCTAAGAGAGGAATTTCCTTGGAAATAACACTTGGATGGTTGTTTGAACAAGGAGAAGAAAATGTATCTCTTGGAACAAGTCAAGGTGTCTTGCCAATGATCACAGAAATCATATTATATCCTTTTGCACTTGCTAGCAAAACAAAAAAGCCTTTATCTGATAATTAGAGCCAAAAAAATATAATGTTACAAGAAAAGACACTGGAAACAGGACAACGGGGAATTCCCTTCTCATTAGAGAGAACTTCTGTCATAAAATGCAGAGCACATCTTAATTTGTGAGCAACGGGAGGGGGGGATTGATGAGAATCCAAGGAGGTTATTTGTTTTTATGATACTTCCCAAGTCCAAAAATTCTGCCCACCAATTCTGTCCATTCAGGTTTGCAAACCTTTCTGTGCAGGAAGTTGACTAACAAGATCAAGGCCTGAAATGTCTGTTTGTAAATCCCACGTCCCTTTTAAAACATCCAGCCTGATGAAGAGATCTGGAGAACTCAAAAACTTGCACACTATTTTGCATCATTTTGATTGATTTTAATGCTAGGGATTTTTGCTTTTGGAGTTCTCTTAAGAACCAGTTCCAACATTATTTTCAAAACATTCTAAGGAATTGCTTCCTGAATGAGCAGGAGGAGGAGGGCAGAAATAATGTTTTCTTGGGATATTATCCACCTTTTCACTGTCAAATTGGAAGAGCCCTAGATGAGTTGACCTGGGCGATGCACAAATGGACCACATGCTGGAAGCACCAAATAAATAGTCAAGAGGTGGCATCAAAGCAACCTAGATACTGGCACATCTTCCCCAGTTGTGTGGTGTAGAGTCTTTTAGGATTGCCAGATGTCTTGTACTGTATAAATCAACAACAGGTCCAGAGTGTTTTAAAGCTAGTAAAATTCCCAAATATCACCGAGCTAGGCTGAATTTTAAAATATTTATAATATCTCTATCATGTTTACAATTGCATCAGGACACAATTTCTCAGCAAAATAATACAACTTTCCACAGACAAATACAGAGATTGTTGGAGTCTCTACCTGGTGCCTGTTTTTCTTCCAATTTCTTGAGGAGAGCTTCCAACTCTCCAGCGACAAACAAACCACCTGTATGCGCTCATTTTCATGTGCTTCTTCAAGTCACTTATCTTATGCAAATATCTTATGGAACCCAAGCCTTTGAATACTGTTTCCTGACAGCCATTTGCTCTCCATAGGAATAATTCCTCAAAGAATAAAGGAAACTCTTTCTTTCTGCACCGGCCCAATTTTGTCCTGATTTGTTCTGAGAGAGGCCTTGTTAAAATGGGTTTGTTTATACTCCTGTTTTCCAGGGTTCAAGTCCCTCCTCAGGGTCACTGAGGAGCGGGCCTCATAATGCACAGCCTGCCTTCAGAGTTGCCAGCTTCCAGGTGCAGCCTGGAGAATGTCCGGACAACAGAGATGAGTTCCCCTGGAGAACGTGGCTGCGTTGGAGGGTGGACTCTAGATATATTATACCATGCTGAAGTCACTCCCCACCCCAAACCCTGCCCTCTCCATGCTCCACCCCCAAATTTCCAGGAGTTTCGCCTTCCTGGAGCTGGCAAGCATATGGGTTGCCAACCTCCAGACGGGGCCTGGAGATCTCCCAGAATCACAACTGATCTCCAGCCTGCAGAGATCAGTCCCTCTGAATTTCATCCTGGACAATGCCCTAAGACTAGCCTTTTCCCAATTATATAAAACCAGGGCTTTTTTTCTGGGAAAAGAGGTGACGGAACTCAGTGGGTTGCCAGCACTGGGGGCAACTCTTGGTGGGAGGTAGTGCCCCTGGTACCACATGCGCGTGGGCAAAGTGTGCACATGCTCCCAGGACCACACAATGACGTCACTTTGGGTCAGCTGGAACAAGGGGGGAGTTTTTAAAAGTTTAAATCTCCCTCAGCGAAAATGGTCCCATGGCTGGTGGCCCCGCCCCCTGATCTCCAGACAGAGGGGAGTTGAGATTGCCCTCCGTGCTGCCGAGTGGCGCAGGAGGCAATCTAAACTCCCCTCTGTCTGGAGATCAGGGGGCCGGGCCACCAGCCATGGGACCATTTTCAAGAGGTGCCGGAACTCCATTCCACCACGTTCCCGCTGAAAGAAAGCCCTGTATAAAACAACACAAAAATAGGGAGTTTAACTTTTATTGGCAACTTCCAATATCTCCTCTTTCCCTCTTGTAGCTTTTGCCTTAATTTCTAACTGCTAGCACCAAAGCCAATGCATGCATGATCAACAGAAGCAACTGAACAAAGGGGCCCAGTGAAAACCTCTTTGCTTCCATGTTTTACCGTCTTATCTGATGGATTAAATGAAAGGCCTCTCTCAGCAACCAGCACAGCAATAAATTTCAAAATGTTCTTTGTGCTTGACTACTTTTTTAGTTGGCAAAAAGCCGATGTAAGTAGTTAAGCGTGTTTGATCAATAGGGGAATACGGGTGGTTTGATCTCAGCGGACGGCTTCATTGATTAACTCTGCTCAACATAAATGCCCAAATCTTGGCTTTCATAGTGGTAAGCTGGAAGCCATGAGTCTTTACGCCAGGCATGCAAAATTTGTGACCTATGCGTGGTAATAATCCTGTGATTTAATAAACATATTTTTTTGTTGTCTGTCTGAGATGACAAAACCAGGACAGAGGGCGGCACTGTCAAGCGCTTGGCAGTCTGCGATTCTGTTGTGCTGCTTTTGGCGTTGGCAGCTCTTATTATTTTCGAAATAGACTCAGTAGTCAATATGAGGCCTGACCTGGCTAGTGCATGCAAACCTCATGTCAGATCTTGGAAGCTAAGCAGGATTGGCCATGGTTAGTAATTGGATGGGAGACCTCCAAAGACGACCAGGGTCACTATGCAGAGGCAGGCAATGGCAAACCACCTCTGTGGGTCTCTTGCCTTGAAAACGCCAGCAGGTGGCCATAAGTCAGCTATGACTTGACAGCACTTTCCGCCAGTCAACTTTCTACCTCCCCCACCCCAGTGACTGCCCAAGCTCCCTTCATGATTCCCTAGAGCCCCCTGGCAGGAACGGGGAAGGCCCAGTACTCCTCATGCATGCACACTCCTGGACTCAGAGTGATGACACCAACTTCTGGAAGTGACATCATCGTGCTGACCGGCTTCCGTGAAGAGTGGGAGCACTCCTGCAGCTGGTGTGACAATGCCCCTTCATTGTCACATCCTACTGAGAGCACATCCACCACACACTTGCCTTAGGAGCATGACCTGATGTCTGGCTTACTAGTGGTGGAATAGGATGGTTTCAGGAATGGTGAAACTGACGTTGGCTCTTGGACTATCTTTGACAAAGAACTGAAACAGGACCTACAGCGGACCGGTCAGCCCGTTAGATGGTTTCCTTTCCATCCTGCACACCTTGACCTACAATTGGCATTGATGGACTTTATGCACCTTATATCAAGAATTGTTTACAAAAAGCAACATTGAATGTCGTTAAATGAGTGTTGATCAATTGTACTGAATGCACTAGCACTTTATGTATAGGTCTGAAGGTGGGAAGATTGCGTGTACTGTTACGTTGATGGTAAATTGTGCACAGATGAAATAAGAACAAGTCTATTTTGTAACGATGCTTTGCTAGATTCCGCACAGGTTGGATAATGCACTTTCAATGCACTTTAGCTATCGTTTGGAAGTGGATTTTTTGTTTCACACTTGAAAAATTCAGTTCCAAATGATCTCTAAAGAGGATTGAAAGTGCATTGTCCAACGTGTGCGGAATTGGTGTTTTGATACGTTATTGCTTCTCGTGATTCTCTGTGTACTGACTGCCAGTGATTGGCAGCAATGGGGCAAACTGCCAGGAGTTTGCCCACCAGCAGCAGGCACCTGTAATTCCTACTCATTATACACTGGATGAAGGCTCTGCTTCTTCCACTCTGTGCTGCGCATGTTCCTTTATTCTGCGATAAGAACATGAGGGTTTCAAAGAGTTACACAGTTAAGGAAGAGTTTATGTTTGTAGGCAAGACTATCTGCCTCCTGGTGGTACATGGAAAGGAGGAGTTGGGTTGTGGTTGTTAAGGTGGCTGCCATACTTTGTTGCAGCTAGGACCTCTAAGTTTGGGTTGCCAACTGTGGATTGGGACATTCATGGAGATTCAGGGAAATCAGCAGGGATGTGAGTGCACCCTCCAAAGCTGCCATTTTCTCCATAGGAACTGATCTCTATAGTCTGGAAGTCAGTTGATTGATTGATCGATTAGATTTTTAGCCCACCCACCCCACAAGCAGGCTCAGGGTGGGTTACAATCGTAAATAAATTACCATAGATGAAACCAATAAAATACATCTCAGTACAAACATAGATTTCAGCATTCCAGATGGGACACCCTTCCCCTGCCCACCATACACAAGGGAAGAAAAGGGTGGAGGTGTGGGTTGGTGATCCTGAGGTCAATTCCAAGCCTCACCTGGAGGTCTGCGGCCATAAAAGTGCTACACCGTGATCCTTCCCAACTATAATCATGTATCTCCTGCGTATCTACATGTTGGACAGTAAGCCCCACAGCGGGAAGTTAAATCCCATTGGCTGGACTGTGCCCAGCACCGTTTCCCCAGTTCTTGGAAGCGACAGCATCATTATACTTTTGTGGTGTTTCCCTTTTGAGGAATGCCAAGAAACCCGTCCCTTGAATAGCGGCCTCTCTGTCTGTCAACACACTGGTTCAATACGCCCGCTGGTAATAAAAGTGCTCTTCCAAATAAGTTAAATAATTAGCTATTGGCCAAACACCAAGTGGAGAGGAATGGCAATGTGAAACTAAAGAAAAAAGAAACCCCTGCCAATCGGATAATCATTTTGGTATCTTGTTTTATGGCTGTGCTCAGCTCAGGAAAAAAAGGAACAGTGAAACTCTGAAAAGCTGTATCTTATCAGTAACATGTGACTTCAAATGATATTGCTTGATGCATGAATCCAGAAATTCCTTTGATGGAGCTTTAATGTATGCTCAGAGCTCTGTACATGCTGGAGCTTCTTCATTCTCTTTAAGCTGAGGGTTAACTCCGCCAGCACATCCCCAGCACTGCTTATGTGTCATTCCAAGTGCAGATTACAGCCATGCAAAGCTTTGGATTTCACCACTGTGTAGCGATTCCCAATTTCTGCTGTGATGATTTCTCCTCCACTAGTCCCTTAAATCTAAAGGAATGATATGAACTACAACGTAAGAAGGGTATGCCTGATTCCTTTTCTGTTTGCATGCATTTAAAGCTGTTTTCCCCCTCTGGAGTACCGCATCTCCCGTTTGCTGTGTTCACACATGAAGATAGTCACTTGACTCTCTGTTATGGTAAACAGACACTGGGCTTTGTGATAAAAACACTGATTCTGCCTTTAAGACTAACCAATTTTATTGTAGCATAAATAAAATTGGTTAGTCTTAAAGGTGCTACTGGACTCTTTTTGATTTTGCTACTACAGACTAACACGGCTAACTCCTCTGATTCTGCCTTCTGGCTCAGATCAAAACATGTAGAAGAAGTGGGCTGGAAGAGAGAGAGAAGGGCCAGAAGGAGCTCTTCCTAGTGTATAAAAGGCAAGCCATATTGTCAACAACTCACTTTTTATCCCCATGCACACTCACTCACAGGCCCCTCACAGGTATAATTCTCATCCCAAGACTTGTTCTCGATTACCACTCTACCTGTCTTGCATGAAATTTTGCATATGGATTACCTCAGTAGGTAGGTAATATACATGACTATGCACAAGGATTTCTGCACATTCACCTGTGGAACTGATTATTGGTGTCGGATGAGGATGTCAGGTCCAGTGTGTATTTAAACTGTACTGACTCCATTTTCTAATGTTTCTAGTTTCTAAGTGCTTTCCCCGCAGGTGCACCAGTTCCCAGGCAGCTTTCCCACCGGAGGAGACTGTTTTGTCTAACACCGTTCCACCAAGCATTGGCCTTGACGGAGAGCAGCTTCCCAAGACTGAAAGATGTTGTTTTGAGAACTGTGGGGAGAGGCTGATGCAGATGGGAACTGTTACTCTGTACCTCATGCTTTGCCCTTCATTGGTAACAATGACTGTGTACCATCCTGAGTCTTCTATTCAGGACAGTGGACTATAATGGACCTTTTCTGCAGTAAAGTTTCCTTATTCAATCAATGGACTCTTGTTTGCTTTTGAAAGGGAACCTGTAGGAAGAGCCTTATCTAGCCACAAGCTGACAGAGGAGCCCAGAAGTCAGAATACATTTCGATGACAGCCCTACTGATTAGATCTCTTCTAGCTTTTAGAAAGAGCACCTAACAGACGTCATCTTTAGAAACCATTTAATGACGCTGTTAATTTTTCTAATGTTGATAATTACTATAAAGGTTTTACACGCCTTTTGAGGCCAATGTGCCTCTCTACAGCTTATGTCTGTTTTGGAAGTAACCAAATCTAGCCCACCAAAGAGGGAGGAAAATGACTTGTGAAGTGACTGTGCTGACGGGGTTTTCTTGCCCCACCACAAGGTAATATTACCCAATTTGATTGCCAATGACTCTTTATCCAAATAAGTCTCCAGAATTGTTAATAATTGTTAATATAATCAATTAACGACTGCTCTTGTTCTTGTGTGTTCAGTCTGGTGCCAGATGTTCAATCAACTACCCGTTTTTACATTTGCAACTGGAAGCTGATATTCTCAACTATCCCAAAGGGAAAAGACACGGGACCTTCAGCTGCACCCCTCCATCCATTCCCTTCAGTGACAACAGTAAGCTGGCAACCTGGCATCACTTTATTGGGGTAATTTGAGCCGATGCTCATGCTGATGTCATGGATTCTGTGACATTTTATCCAGCAAAATGCTTCTGCCATAGTTTTGATGAAAGTTGGCCATGATAAACAGGAATCATCTACATCTTGTCTTATGAAACAGCATTGATTATGAAGGCCAACAGTAAGATCAAGGAAACCAGCTATATCTATAAAGCTAACCCAGTGCTAAATACCAACCCCAACAGCATTCAAAGCAAAGAGTTCCAGTAAGGACAACGTCTACAGCTTTCTAACATGCTCTGTGTTGCACAGCTATTCTCTCAATGGCTCCCTCTCTCATTATAGCTTAATTGAATGTGACAGAGCCGGTGGGACTGGCACATCAAAGGAGCCAAGCAGCCGCTGACTGGGCACAGCAGAGAGCACAAAAAGCCACAAGCACTCACCCACTGGGGCTGGGCAGCCATGACACTGATGGAGGGAGGCCCTTACAAGCTCCCACACTTGGAAGAGACCGGCAGGAGGAAAAAGGGAAGGGGAGTGACTGGAGAGGAACAGGAGTGCATGGAAGACTACAGTCAGGAAGGCGTCATGTTGCCAACCTCCAGGTGGAGCTCGGAGATCTAGACTTTCTACTGATCTCTAGACTACAGAGATCAGTTCCCCTGGAGAAAATGGCTGCTTTGGATGGTGGATTCTATGGCATTGTACCCAGCTGAGGTCCCTCCTTTCTCCAAACCCCACCGGCCCTGGCTCTACCTCCAAGAATTTCCTAGTCTACAGATGGCAACCCTCAGAAGAGGTAGCGTGACAGCATTGGCATTGTTTATTTACTTCGAAGGTTAATGTGCTGCCCCTCCAGAAACTGCTAGAGATGGCATACAGCATTTAACAATAAAAACATTAAAAATTAAACATAAACAAACCCAAGTAAAAACAGATAGAATGCAGGCTGCAGAATGCATAAAAGATATGGAAATAATAAACTATAAAATGAGATAAAAGCCTGGGCAAACTGGAATGATTTGAAACGGTAAGCCTCTAGAAGGAAGGCATTTGAGAGCTGCTGTAGCACAGTGGTTAAATGGTTTGGTTGTAAATCAGCACTCTACTGGTTCAAATCCGAATCCTGCCATGAGCTCAGTAAGTGCCCTGGGTAAACCACTCCTCTCAGCCCCAGCTCCCCAGCTGTATTCTGGGGATAATAATAACACTAACTTGTTCCTCGCTCTGGGTGAGGCACTAATCTGTCTAGAAGAGTGGTATATAAGCACAGTTACTGCTACTACTACTACTACTACTACTATTATTATTATTCTATAAAAAGGGAGGGAATGCAACCACTGAAAAAGCCCTCTGTATAATTGTTGGTAGTATTTCCCCCCCACCCAAAGAATCCAGAGAATTTTAGTTTGAAAAGGACAATGAGAATTCTGTTAGCAATCTCTAGCATCTCTCACAAATCTACATTCCTAGAGTTCCTTAGAGCCAAACTACAAGTGACGCCTGACAGTAGTTGGACACTTGTCAGCTTCCCTCAAGTTTTGATGGGAAATGTAGGCATCCTGGTCTTGCAGCTTGGCTCTCCGACTGCTGTCCAATGGACTTTTCAACTGTCACTTGTCCAACATTCCGCCAAGCTGCCTACATTTCCCGCCAAAACTTGAGGGAAGCTGACAAGTGTCCAACTAGTGTCAGGCGTTACTTGTAGTTTGGCTCTCAGAGAGAAGGAATGCTTTCTAAACAAGTGGAAGACTGTAGTGCAGATACCATTAAACTGAATTTCTGTAAATATGTGACACTGGAAACTGCCTTAAAGAAGCGAAAGGGGGGTTCTGGAGAAGATCGTGTTTGGCTCACGTTCATTTTTCTGCTTCTTAATTCTATGAAAAAACATTTTTGATGCCCTGTGGTCGCTGCTAAAATGTCTTCTTTTTCTTCGCTAGCAAGATGTCACTTGCAAGACATCTTTCCCTGTGCATCACGGCTTGACAAAGGATGGCCAGAATGAACATTTCTGGCTGTGTTTTGTGTTTGCTTCTGCTTGTTTTTCTTATATTTAACACCTTTCAAGTCCTGGTGATCAGTTCACAGTGTGGAAAAAAAAGGATGTTACAGTTTAGAATTAACAAACACCTTTTAATTAACATGCAACAGCTCAAATGGAGCGTATCAAAGACACCCCAAGGGGTCTTCCATCAAGACCCTAGAAGACCCGAAATGTCTATATTTAAAGCAAACATCCAAATGCTGCCTTTGCATGGACCTTTGAAGGATCTTTTTCAACCAGCATCAATGGATTAAAAAAAAGAAAGCCAAACTCAGCTGGAAGTCCTCTTTGAACAATACACTCTGTTGTTCTTAAACAAAATAAATGATTCACAGATGCTATGTATTCATTAAGTTAATATCAGGGTTACCACTTTTAAGCTTTGTTAAACACAGGAAGGAATTGGACTGGTTTTATATGGATTAGTAATAGATACTGCCATTGTAATTCCTCCCAGTTTTCTCCGCCCCTTTAACAACCACATGTCCAACGCTTACCAAAAACTTGCTCCACCCCAACATGACGCCTAATAGAGACCTTCTCACCACAGCCTCTGAATGAACAATGCTAGAAAGAGCAAAAGGAACCACATTCTCCTCCTGTGAGCCTGTCTCCAGGCCCTGACCAGCAGTTTCTCACTCCCTTTGACTTTCATTGACGGCCTGCTTTCAACAGGATAACCACCAACTGCTCTAACCTTCCCCACACTTTTCCTACAGGCTAGCTGGCAAAACCTGCAGATTCAGGACAGACTTTCCCATTAAATTTCATTAAAGTGGTCAGCAACAAAAGTCTTACAAGCCCCATTTCCACCATGGGCCACTTGAGACTGTTGACTTCTATCCCCCATTATATTGCCAGTGTTCTCACAGCAAGTCAACTTTTAAAGCCTCCAATAGAGATGGGCATGAACTGAAATACGAACCAAAGTTCAGCACAAACCGGTGGTTTGTCAGAGCCCATTTCTGACGAACCGCCACAAATTTTAGACTGGTTTGTTTGGTTCGTCACTGCAGACAGCCTGGCGCTGATCAGTTTCCTAGGCAACGGGGGAGATGGGCTTTCTGCAGAACTTCTGCTGGCCCCAGAAGTGATATTTTCATGAATCAAACAAGCTGGTTCATGAACCAAGGCAAGTTCGTGAAAGTTCATGGTTCATGAAACATGACAAATCACAAACAGCACAGCTTATTTTTTCCCTGGTTTCTGCCCATCTCTAGCCTCCGACCCGCAACACGCATGCCTAACAAGGAGGGAGTATAGGAAATAGTAAGAAAAAAATGGGAAATTAGCCACTGAACTTCCAGCACCTTCACTGCCAGCTGGCTGGGAGGTGGTCAGCTGGGGCACAAAGGTTACTGTAAAGCAGGCTTTATTTATGATGTATTTGGAAAAGCTTAATGTGATTTTAATCCTCTTAAGGAACATCAACACAGTCTTAACATAATATATGAATCAGGCCAGTTTATAAGCAACTTAATGGTCTGCCTTTTCACATATCAATAATAAAAAACAAGAGAACAATAAAATAAAATGGCCAATAAAGGAAATGAGAGTCAAAGGCTACTTTATTACTAGCAGCAATAAAGAGATGCTCCCCCAAGGAGACTGGTTGTTTTTTTGTTTTTTGTTTTGGTCTGGACAGCAAACTAGAAACGAGTAAATGCTCTCTATTTCAATTTGTTTATAATTTTGCCAGTGATTTTGATTCTCAGCTTTCACTCGGCTTTGTACATTTTGTTCCTCTTGTGAATTCAAGTTGCACGGATTGCATACATGCGGAATATGGTATATATACAAATGATGTATGTTGTTTATACGTATTGTGTGTAATGCTGATGTGTCGATGCACTGGGAAAAAAATTGAAAATGTATACATTTGATGATGGTAGGGGGACTGAATGAAGGGAAACAGAAAACGGCACGAAAAACAGAGAATCACAAGTTTGGTTTTGACCAGGGAGAAGTTACATCAGACCGAATATTTGCAGGTCGAATCAGCAGGGAACAGGAATTCGAGAGCATTCCTATAGCACCTCCCCACTGCCGTATCACCAACTGCTATGAGTCACGTGAAGCCGCTTTATGCCAAGTCAGGCCCTTGGCACACCTAGCTCTGAACTGCTTATTCATTCTGGCAGCGGCTCTCCAGGGGTTCAGGTTCTTGAGATGGCCAGGACTAGACCTGAGACCGTCTGCATACGAAACTTTATTTATTGATTGAATTTATAATCCGATCTCCCCGCAAGTGGGCTCACAGCAGATAACGATTAAAATACATAAGAGAGAAAGCACAGCATCAAAATAAATGACAGCTTGTTAAAACATCCTGCAGCGCATATATTGCGCGATCCCAGCTTCAGGTCCCAGTCTTCATCATCAGGCGTTAAAATGGAAACTATCAGTTATTTTAATTATGTGCTGCCACTCTGAATATCCCAAATCTGAATGAGAACTGTATACGAGCATAGCAAGCTGCTTTATCCCAAGTCAGACCTGTGGTCCCCCACCCCCAACTAGCTCTGTTCTTGCCTGTTCTCACTGGCAGCTGGTCTCTACGGTCTTGGGGAGAGAATGGTCCTTCTTGACATGCACTTTCCAAGAGATATTAATTGGATAACCCAGAGACTGAATCTGGGCTTTCTACATGCCAAGCAGGTGCTTTTCCATTGAGCCACAGCCCCTCTGCAACATCTGTAGAAAAGGGAGGGGAATTACAGTCCCAAAATCACAACTCTAAAGCTTTCCCTGGGCACACTTAGCTAGTGGGGTGGTTCTTCTGATCCTGGCCTATTACTTCTCCAAAGACAAATACCATGCAATGGGAATCAGTTTTCCTTATCTGAAAGGGAACTGTCAGAAGGGAATAAAAAACCTGATTTGACAACAGTTACTAAAACTCTTCAGTCGAAGTCCAGTTCTGACACAGCACTGTGACTTCTTTTCAAAAACAACCAAACCTACGTTTATTTTCAATTTTCTTAGCATGATAGCATCAAAGCATAAAAATACAAAGGAGTGCAAAACCAGAATCTTAATGTATTGTATTCTTAATATCCACACTGCAAAGGAAAAAAAAACTTAAAACAACATTACTGCATGATTTATGATAGTTAATGGAAGGTAAATACTTCCGACATTCCTTAAATTTTAATCCATCTATATTTCATGTGCATTCATGTAATCTGTCAACCTGTGAGAAACTGCTTCTTTGTCTTGCATAAGGGATTGGCAGCTTTCCATCTTTGCCTGGCAGAATAACGGAGCTGTGTTTGTAAAGAAAAAGGATTCCAGAGTGTGCAAGGTGGACTCAGTCAGTGTAATTGATGGCTAGAGTGTTGGACTGGGACGAGCTTGATTCAAATCTCTATTTAGCTGTAAAGCCATGCTAGTTGACCTTGGGCCAATTTTGGATGACACACTAGGAATCCCACCAAATCTGTATGTTAAAAACCATAGAGGCTGAGGGGATTCCTGGAGTGTAACATGATATTTCCATCCCTTCCAGGTCAGACCCCACCCCCACCTCCTTTCCTGCAATAAATGTCGGTAACAGTGGAGATTTTAGGCTCTTTGTGTGTCTACGAGTCTCTGTACACAAGACATCTTACACAAGGACGCTCAAGTGTAAGGAGACACAATGATAGCTGGGAAGTGTAGTTCAAAAAGACAGAGTAGAAGGCTCTGTCAATTTCATCTCTCTACAGGAGCTGATTTACAAAAGCTCTCAGGAGTGATCTCTGCCTGCTCTGTATAGAGAGGTGAAATTGACAGAGCCTTTGGTGCTGTCTTTTTAAACTAGGCTTCCCAGCTAACACTACGTCTCCCTACACTCGAGTGTCCTCATGTAAGATGTCTTGTGTAGAGAGACTACTTCACAAAGTCATCATGAGGATAAAAGTGTGACCAGAACACCTGAAACCCCCTTCCCTGCACAGTTATGGCAGGGGTGAACAGAATGAGCCGCAATTTTGGGAAACTGTAGTTTGCATTGTATGATGATGTGGGTTTTATTGGTTTTCATTGTTTTAAATGTGTTTATACCCATTGTTTTATGCTTTCTATGACCCGCCCTGAGCCCGCTTGTGAGGAATGCGGGTTAAAAGTTGAATCAAATAAATAAATAATAAAAATGGCACCCTGACCTCTTTGGAAGAAGGGTGAGATAAAAACAGCAGCTAAACAGAGAGTAACTCTTGTAGCCCGATCCCATGCTGAGAAGGCATACTGAAATCATTGGGCTGAGATGCAGCTAAGTACGCACAAGGTTGGCTTGGAAAATTAACACTTGGGAGAAATTGGTATTTACCAGAGCAGGTGGATAAAGTTTAGACCATTATATTTTTAGAGGAATTAGCTGGGACCAAAGAGTTACTTTAAATGCACACAAGGACTTGTGTATGCCCAGTGGGATCTGTCAGTCGATTTGGATTGGGTCCACAGAGCACAAAGAGAGAGGGCTTATATCTTCCCCTGTGCTGTTTTCTTGACCTGAAATGGCCCTGAGGTACCATTATATGCTCTGTTGTGAAGCCTCCGTGTACTGATGATGGTTACACACAAGTTTCCCCAAAGGGTTTTCCCGGGCCATTTCAGGCAGGGAGAACGTCTCCAAATCTGAATTGTGCCCAAGCACACCTGAGAATTAAGTTCTGAACACAGAATTTGCAAGGCATGTCTGATCGAAAGTCCTTGCGGCAGACCTGGGGAGGACGCGAGGAAAATGTAATGTACTCTACTGCAATGCTTTTTAAATTTGCCACATCTCCCCCAAATTGAGCATCCATTAGGTTAACAGGAAAAATGGAAAGATACACCACACCACACCTAGAGAAATACCGGCAATTTTTTTCCAATGATAAGCAAGCTACAAAAAAATATCCACATGTACTCCACTTCTAATCTAGAATGATGGACAAAACATTGGAACCAACAATTCCACCACTTGTACGATGCGCCACTTGCACAATGCACCTAGAATTCATAGGCAAACATGACAAGGCACGCTATTAAACCTGGAAAGCAACGGAAACCAAACATGATGATAAAGCCATGAATGCATATCCAGGGAACACCAACAGAGTAGGTGCAGAGTAGGGATATTACACCTGCTCACACATTTTGAACAGTTATTGAAATCCAAAACTTTCAGAGTAAAAGACTTGATGTGCAATATATACAAAATACTATGGAATTCAATACGGCTCTTTTGATGTGCTGAAAGAGAGTGAGGAGACAGATAGGTCTTGACAACAGAAACTCCACTGTGAGGAAGATGTTTTAAACAGTGGGGTCAGCAAAATCCATCAGTGCTACAACAAGGGAAATAACCTTCAAAGTTGTATTGTCGAAGGATTTCACGGCCGGAGAACGATGGTTGTTGTGGGTTTTCCGGGCTGTATTGCCGTGGTCTTGGCAAGACCACGGCAATACAGCCCGGAAAACCCACAACAACCAACCTTCAAAGTATTAACAAGATTATATACATGGCGGATCATTTTTTAAGTCATCATCCAATAGATGTTGGAGGTGATGACTGGAAAGTAATTGCATGCATGATACATCTGCCCAGACACTGATCTTTTCTGGAACTGGATCTTTAGGTAAATCAGCAGCTTAACCAAACAAGTAAGTGTGAAATGCTCATTAGCTGCGCTGGTAATATTTCCAGAAGAAATTCAAGATCATGGGTTTAATATAGCATGGGGCGGTAGCTGCCAGAACAACATTTACAACTCAGTGTAAAAATCCTTTGAAACAAGATCAGACAGCACGGCCCAGAAGACTCTAGAGCAACGTTGCTCTAGATAAGCTCACCCACTAACTGAAATGAGCAAGAATGCAGGCAAAACTAGAATTCTTTTATGTAACAAGGCAACCATTTCTGGAGTCCACAAATTGTCCTCACAGATGCAATGCTTGCTAGCTCATTCATTACGAAGCTGTACTAAATTCTTAGAAGAGGAAAACCAACATTTGTAGTGATAGGCTACTGGAAACAATGATAATGCAACATTAGCAACCATGGACGGGAGTGTAGAATTTTAATTCTTTATGATTTTCTCTTTTCCTTTTTCACTTGATTGATGTTAGTGTTTGATTATGTTCAAAAATTATATTGCCAAGTTTGAAAATAAGGTCACGTCATCTAACAAAAAAGTGTACTAGTACCAGGTTTCTCTTAATTAGACGCATAACCACCACATTACACTTCAGAACTTAATTACGCCATTTCTCGTATGATAAAGGAACTCCATTCAGGTCACGGGTGTTACATTTGGTCTGAAACAAGATCTGTCCTTGCGAGTTTATATTACAGACTCAAACCCAAAGCAGCTCAGGTGTGCCTATGAGGAGACAGCAGCAGTTGTTTATGCATGACGTAATTTCTCCGTAACCTGGTAACATTTTCAGAAGCAGACTGACAGCGTAACCAATTGTGCTACATGCTAGATATCTTGGGGGAAACATCCAGCTCCGCTACCTCAAAAATTTCCAGAATTAAGTATTAACTTGAAAAGACAACTGTGGTTACTTTGGTCTAACAGATTTACAGTGCAATCCTATGCAGAGTTACTCCTGTCTAAGTCCACGGATTTCAATGCATAGGATCGCTCTGCTAGTCATCGATGTCTAACTCCTTGCTTGCCAGACCAGAAATAGCTAGATAGTCTATCCAGTCATCCTGCTCTTCTGGATACCACTGGGGGATATTTCTTGTTGTTTCACCAGGATTCATTTCATGCCTTTTGGAGATGATCTAGCAAGGCCAGCCTGACATTGTTTCTGGGTTAAAGTTCACAAGGGAATATGACAGTCCCCCATATGCAGTATGACAGCCAATGGGCTTCCAAGCGGGAGTGCCATCAGCTAGTCCGGGCAAGACAAAGCATGACAGGAGAAGATACACTAAAGAGGATCGTTCTTGCATTGGCTGTGACTGTTCCAGATAACACAATCGGTCTCCCCCAACAATGACCTGTGCCAGCCAGTGAATTTCATGACAGTTGACAGTATTGCAAAGTTCGATAGGCATTTCCCTCCAGAAGGACAACAATCAGTAAGAATAAATGTCAACTAAAAGAGAGAGAGAGAGAGAGAGAGAGAGAGAGAGAGAGAGAGAGAGAGAGAGAGAGAGAGAGAGAGAGAAAGCGTGCACAGAAGAGCTGCAGTCATTGCACCAAGGGAGGAAAAAAATGAAACAAAACACATCCCGTTTGGAAAAGGATTTCTTACTTCGCTCTTATTTTTTTATTTATTAGATCTTTATACCGACTTTCCCTCAAAAGAGGCTCAAAGCGGTTAACAACTTTAAAGCAATTAAAAACCAACAATAAATATTATATATTAAAACTAAAAACATCACTACAATTAAGGGGTCCCACAAATACAACCAACAGTTAAAAAAAAAAACAGGTGGCAAAGATTCTGTGCTATGTCATGGCTGGTTAAAAGCCTGTTGAAACAATTCAGCAGCACATGTGTGCTGAGAACCAGAAGAGAAGTACAGCTTCTGGTATAGAGCGACATAGCACCTTTAAGACTGACCAACTTTACTGTAGCATAAGCATAAGCTTTCGAGAACCACAGCTCTCTTCATCAGGTGCATCTGACAAAGAGAGCTGTGGTTCTCCAAAGCTTATGCTACAATAAAGTTGGTTAGTCTTAAAGGTGCTACTGGACTCTTTATTTTTTTGCGACTGCAGACTAACACAGCTAACTCCTCTAGTATAGAGTGGTTAATCAGTAAAACAAAGAAACACTACAACTTGTGCCCCAGAACCTCATCCCCCTATATTCTATAGCAGAAGCATCCCTGGATCAGTTGATGCAGTGAAGAACAGAAAGCGGTCTCTCGTCCAGACAAGGGCAGAAGACCAGCTCCTAGATCTGGCCAGTCTAGAAACAGCCCATTCCCTTATATACATGAAGAGGGGTCTGAGACCTGAGCACACTAGCACTAGGAAGCTCACTAACCTAGATCCTAGCCTCTGGCCATGAGGATTCCTGGGTTAAGCTGGTAATTCAAGCAACTGGACACTTCAGCAATAAACCTGAGTAAAGTGCATCTGGGCCAAGGTCACCCTGTATGCTTCATGGTTGAGCAGTGACTGAATGTGGGTTTTCTTAGTACTACTCTGATATGCTAACCACTATACCACATTAGGTCATGACTTGGTACTGGGGCATGCCCTCCCTGAAGATAAGTTTTACAAGCTGAGCCACTACCATTTTTATTAAGTTTAAGGAGACAGGAATAAAGAAAAGGAGAAAGACAGAATGGGAAAAGAGAGAAGGAGAGAGGCAACAGACATGTCATCAAAAATTAAAAAAGAGTTTCACATTGCAGCCTGGGGTGAAAGGTAGGTTCCAGACTGGAAAATGTCAAAGACAACAGATTGAAAAGATATGTGGTCTGTAGAGTGCAAAATGTAACAAACAACAATACGGCCCTCCCGGCCAGCAGCCTCCACTGATAAGGCCGGGGGCCACTCTTTGCCTCCCTGGAAGGAGGAGGAGACAGAGCATTTCCATGGTATCTGGGTCTCAGGCTGGGGGGCGGAGACAGGAGCCTTATGAGGCAGCTCCACCCAGCTGGCTGGCAGGTGCTCTGTGTGCTCGGCCCACGCATCTCACCCTGTAGTAGTGCAGGACTAGCTGGCTGCTGTTGACAGAGCCAGGTAGGAATTTTTCCCCCCTTTTCCTTAATTGGCATGGGGAAGAGGTGGTTTTTTGCCTACCTTGTATGGCTTGCAGAAGTTTGAGGTAATTGACAAGATGGAGCCACCTTAGGATGGTCACTGGCAGGATAGAGTTTGGGGATAGGGAGCAAGCTGGTGAACACCCTTGGCATTCCCCCATTGGTGGGGAAATGGGGTCTGCCAGGAGCGGATGGTACTGCTTGTGACGGCTGCTAGCTGCAAAGGTGGAGTGCCCTGGGGAACCCCGCGTGCAAGTCCTTCCCTCACTGCTGTACGGCTGAGGCATTAGGAGCTTGAAAGCGGGGACCCAGATTTGCTTGACCGTCCAGGTCCCAGCCATACACATGGATGGTTCACACCCGGGGCTTCAGGGCTCGCCCAGACAGGTCAAGGTGGAGGTCCAGGGGTGACCCCGTGGCTTGACCTGTACCGCTCGTTGGCCTTTAGTTCCAAGCCTTGCATCTGTCTCATTATTCTGACTAGGGTGGCAAATAATCGATCTCTCTCTCTCTGTTGCTGACCAATGAACACCAATTCAAAATAAAACATTTTCAAGTGCCTTTGAAAGATGCTAAGTATTTGGTGTGCCTCTGCGAGAGGTTCATAGCAGGGGAGCAGACGCCCAACACTGGTCAACACTGCAGAGCAACTGATTTGCCATAAAAGTGAGGGCTCAGTAAGAGAGAACACCCCCAGTCTAACCCTCAATCCCTGATAACATGTGTAGGGAAAGACCTTTCCTGAAAGTCCCCTTCCCACCCACCCCCCAGACACACGGGAAACCTGCAGATTTATTTTTAGGTCTCATTTCATGACAAGAGACTGTAACCATGTTCTCAGGAAAAAAACAAACTCTGTCCTCTCATTTAAAATGTGACCTCTCTCTCTCCTGCCTTATTTTACTAATATCCGTATTCATAAGTGTCAGAAGAGAACACACAACGTCAACCTTGCCTTACTGGTATATATCAATCTGACAGCTGGCTTCAGCCAATGGTGCATGGAAGACTCATTTGGAGAGACGTGGGTAACCATATTTGCATTGGATACCCATCTATTTGGGCTTTGTGTGTGCCAGCTGGCAGAACCCGCACCCACTGCTGGCGAAAGTTGCCAGTGACTCTCTCCAGGAGGGCAAGGTAGGCCGCTGAATCAGTGAAAAGAAAAAAGAAAAAACAGCAGCTGTACAAGAAGCTGACCTCAGCAGATTTCCTATAAAGGCTCTGGGCACCACAAATAAATAAATAAAAACCTCAAACTAATCCCATTTACAGTATTAAAGGATTTAAGGCAAAGCCATTTTAAAAGCATCAAGACAGTATTAATAATGATGCCTGAACATGGCACTGCAATACTACCGATACTGTAATCTTCAGAGCAACTTTTATTTTTTGTTTTCTGGAACCTTGGGGAGGGGGTGGGGAGTTACTTGGAGCTGCTGTTGCCATCCTGTCTGAACTCAAACCCGAATAAATAAATATTCAAGAGCATCGCTTCTAGAACCATAAAAATGACTTAAATAAACCCAGTTGGTGACTTCAGATTTAGGCAGCGTTTGTTGTTTAAAACAAACAAACAACTTGGATGCTGAACCTTCCAATTTCAGCAGGAAGAAAGAATTTGGAAATTCTATGGAACGGAAGTCATATTTGTTACCACGTAGCGTATTTCTTAAAACAAAAAGAGTCCAGTAGCACCTTTAAGACTAACCGATTTTATTGTAGCAAACATTAAAACAAACATTCAAGAATTATTCTTCCTAAGGAGGCTAGATGTTCCATTGTAAAGCGTAAGTCTTATCAGTTCCTGTTCTAACAAGGTTAAACAACGTTGCAACGGCCTTCTCAATATATTACTTTTATGCGTCGGATGAAGGGAACTTTGACTCTCAAAAGTTCCTACTCTGAAAATCTTGTTGGTCTCTAAGGTGCGACTGGACCTGAATCTTGCTCTGTCTACCTGAAACTATCCTCTAAGACGTAAAAATACGAATAGCATTTTAAAGTGCAGAAGCCACGATGGAGAAACTGGGTGTAGATTCTAGACATTAGAAACCAATCAGAAGGCTGGATCTCGCAGATCTGTCCCATTCCCATTCCCAATGGGATAGGTTTGCCAACTCCAGGCTGGGCATTCCTGGAGATTTTGGGGGTGGAGCCCTGGGGATGGCGGGGTTTGGGGAGGGGAAAGACCTCCGCAGGGAATAATGCCAGGGGATCCACTTCCAAAGCAGCCATTTTCTCTAGGGAAACTGATCTCTGAGTTGTAATTGTGGGAGAGCTCCAGCCACCTCCTGGTGATTGGCAACCGTATCTGGAGCTTGTCACCTGACAAGCCGCTTGCATCAGAGGAAGGCTCCTTGCATTAGAAGAAGTGCCGTGCTATTTAAATGGATCTGCAGCATCCGTCCTCTCGCTTTCCTGTGACCAGATTACAGGGTTCCCAACTAGGCTTGCCAAGTCCCCTTACGCTCCTGGAGGGAGGGGGAGGATCTGGCACTCACCTTTTGTAATGTCTTCGTGCATCCTCCTAGGAGCCCTATTCCCCCGCCTCCCCCACCCAGCCAAATGAGTGGTGGCAGGGGGCAAAAGCGGGAACAGGGGATGCCCCGTCCCCACCGGGGGGGGGGACACCTGGGATCCTTATTCCCAACCTCCAGGTTGTGGCAGGATATCTCCCAGAATTACATCTTATCTCCAGGTAGGACTGCCAGCCTCCAGGTAGTGGCTGGAGATCTCCCGGAATTACAACTGGTCTCCAGGCCACAGACATCAGTTCACCTGGAGAAAATGGCTACTTTGGGGGGTGGGCTCTATGGAATTATGCCATGCCAAGGTCCTTTCCCTCCCCAAACCCCCATTTTCTCCAGGTTTCACCAGGAATTTCCCAACTTGGAGCTGGCAACTCTATCTCCAGGTGACAGAGATCAGTTCCCCTGGAGAAAATGGCTGCCTTGTAAGGTGGACACTATAGCATTTTATGCATCTGAGGGCCCTCCCCTCCCCAAACTATGCCCTTCCCAGGCTGCACCCCCCAAATCTCCAGGAATTTCCCAACCTGGAGCTGGCCAGCCTAGATCCAAATCCTCCATCTTGCATGGTTTAGAATCCTGATTTGGATGTATTTATTATAGAACATATTTTTATCCCGCCTTAGTTCCTTGAACTCAAGGCAGTGACAAGCTGCAGTTAATCCAGGAAACTGTCAGTCCCAGCACAGCGTGAGGGTGTGTGTGGTTCAAAGGCTCTGCGGCCCACCACAAACAAACAAGCCATGGTATATTTAGAACATCTACATACAAAGAAAGGCAGTCTAGAATTTTGAAAATAAGTAATATTTTTAAAATAATCCCCAGAGCTGAGGGCAAGCTCTGAGGGCAAGAGAATGCAGCATTGGAACAAGAAATAAGTAATATTTTTAAAATAATCCCCAGAGCTGAGGGCAAGCTCTGAGGGCAAGAGAATGCAGCATTGGAACAAGAAAGAAAAGTAGTTGTCCCGACAGCAGCGGGTATGTGGGTTAATGCCCATGAGCTGTGTGTGTCAGGTCTTGCTAGGTAAATCCCCAAGCCCTTCACTGCATCACTTCATGGTATGAGTTAAAGATACTTTATTGATGAGATATACCAGTAGCAAGATATTCAGACAGTAGCATTGGCAGAAGTGACGCAGGGTGGCAAAGCAAGGTTAATTATAGGGGAATGTTCCTGCCTCTGGGAAGAGAAGACCGTTAAGGTTTTGGTGCGAAGGGTCCAGGATCTCAGAGAGGAGGAGGGAAGGGGAATGATGAGCTCATCTCAGTCCTTTAGGGAGAGTAATACGGCTCCGCCTGGAACTTCAAGGCCACGTTCTCAGGCCGGCCGGGAAAGAGTAACCAGACACCTGCAAGATAAGCAGCTAGCAGCCAAGCAATCAAACATATTCCCTTTGCATATTCTCAGAGGCAAACATGGCAGATCTACAACAAGACAAACATGGCAGATATACTGGGGTGTACCTGACAATGTGGCTCCAAGAAATACTGACAATGTGAATTTGTAAGACTGACTCGTGCACTCACATTCATCCACTCACGTGATCAGAGGTCTGCAAGCCAAGGGTTTAGGCAATAAATTCCTCTACACACAACACTTCCACCTCAGTTAAGGGAGACAACATCCAATTCCCACACTCTTGTTATAGTACTTCTTTTCTCTTTCCTGCATAATCTCCTAACCGCAGCTCAAAGTGGCATATCACAGCATTTGCACGCCGAAGGATCTTTGCCTTTTAAAAGCCCCCACATGCCATTCATTCTGCTCATTTTTAATCATGGATACAGATTTGTGGGCCAGCAGGATGACCAATCGCATCAAGATACGCAACTATGTCTGCACTTGTAGACGCCTTCTTCCATGTGCGCATCTACCCATATGAAGATGAATATGTTTGGATCTTCATGCAGGCAAGTGTGAGTGATATATCACGACCCGTACACTGGAGCTACATAACAAAGCATCTGTGAAACGGGGCATTTCATCCAAAGCAAACAGATTTTGTAAAAGAATCAATACACTACAATCAAATCTAGAAAATGTTAAGGGGGATTTATTCTGACTGCACACCAATTTTCAGATAAGCACTTTCTCTGCAGTTCCAACAGGAAACGATAAGTCCCCTCTTCTTTTAAATAACACTGCTATATCACCAGTAATGTATGAATCAGCATCCTGGTACAAAAAAAAGAGATTAAGCTGTATTTTTAGCAGACTGGTCATGAAAACTGTAATTTGATTTATTGATCTCTATCCATGAGCTTGTGAGTGAGCGCAGCGCTGCGTTATCACGCCAACAATAGCGAGAAGGAAGGGAGAAAGAGAGATTGCTACTCACTTCACATTTTTAAAATTTTCTGCTCTTCTAGACTGCTCGACTTCAACTGCTCTCAACAGGTAACGTGTACACAATATTTTATAAAGAAAAAAGTCTTTTGATTTTTGTCTCAAGAAAACAGTTTTGTAAGTACACGGGGGACTACTAATGGGGGGGGGGATCTTGTCTTCTACCTCCTTTAGCACTTCTGACCCAATGTGATTCTGCACACGCACACACAAAGCTCATAGTTAGGGTGGATTTGTGCCTTCTGAGAGGCTGATACCATCCCACATCCTCAATATGACACACGACACTCGGATGCATGAAGACATCAGAGGGTACCATTTCCTATGAACAAGTGAAGCGGCCACATACCAAAGAAATCTCCATTCCATACCCTTCCGATTTCAGCAGGGGGTGATTTTGATCTGGGTTTAAAGGCAAGATCGTGAAAATGTAGTAACAATTTTTGTTTTTTGAAATTGAAAATACCTTAATAGTACTTGCTCTGGTCACCTTTACTACTGCTGCAATTAATCTCTCCCATATGCACATCACTGCCTTGACCTTGGAAGCTAAGCAGGGTTGGCCATGGTTAGTAATGGGATGGGAGACCTCCACAGAAGACCAAGGTCATTATGCAGAGGCGGGCAAGGGCAAACTAGCTGTTGTGAGTTTCTTGCTTTGAAAACTCCAGCAGGGGTTGCCAGAAGTCAACTATGACTTGACGGCACTTTCCACCACCACCATGCACACCACTACCAAATGCCAAGCAAAGGAGTTTGCATTTTATCCCACTGTAAATGGTGTTCCCAGGTACATTGCCAACTGCTATCTAAAACGAAGCCTACTGAAAGCGAGCAGATTTGGAGCTGGTTCCCATGAATAATCTGCTTTTGACAAGCTTGATCGCACAGTACTGAGGCTGGTAGAGCTGCTTAAGAAACAACGACAATGTGATATTAAGCAGATTTATGTGGCTGGCCCCTGTGTTCAGCTTGGTGGGACCCACACCCTTATCTAGGCTTGCATCTTCAAGTCCCTGCTCCACCTATGCCAGCACTGTCAGACAGTGGCTGATTCCGCACACGTTGGATAATGCACTTTCAATGCACTTTATCCATCGTTTGAGGTGGATTTTTTGCTCCACACACACAAAAATCCGTTCCAAATGATCTATAAAGAGGATTGGAAGTGCATTATCCAACGTGAGCGGAATCACTCAGCAGCAGGAGAGAGAAGTATGGAGAACGCCAGACAACCAAACACGTCTGTGAACATATTATCTAACTTCAATTTTTAAAAAGAGGCACAAATCGTGGAAAATGCCATATTCCTTCCAAGACAATTCCAGGCACACAATGTTCAAAAACATGCAGTCCTGTTCATGAAAAGATATATGCAAACTTGCAAAGGATTTAACGCCCATCCTCTGGTTTCTGGAAAGCCATCTTCCCAAATGCATTGAAACTCAGGTAAAGAAAAAGACAAGCATGCTTCTCCCGAAATGACAAAGTGCTGACTTCTCTTCGTGCAGTCCTGTCAGCGGCCGCATCAACTGTCAGCTATGCCCTGCAGGCGGAAAATCAGCTCTTCCAAATTAACAGCTGTTGGAAACATTGTTTTTATTTATCTTTTTCATTCACTCCAAATGGAGGTGGTACAAAAGCAGGAGGCCGGAGGAACAGCAGATCTATTGCTCTCCTGCAGCCAGAAAAAACTTCAGCTGTTGTTGCTTTAAAACCAGCACAGATTATGTTAGTTTTCCTGACAATGAGGATATGCGAATCTCGGTCGTCTCAGAATGGGCACCGGAGATGACACAGAAGACTTTGATAACATAAAGACCAGAGAATCCACAGGGATGCCGCAAGTTCATACATTTAAAATATCTCCTAGGAAGAGCTGTGGGCATGAAACAATTGAGAACGAACTGCTGAAACATAAACAGAACCAGTTGGGTGGAGTGATTACCGTCAACACAACACGAGCAAAAAGCTGCAAGAAGACCAAAAAACACTACCTGGTGTTATACAACATACAATTATATTATTTAAAGTGCAAGTGCTCTATTTTGTGAGTAGTTGTAAAGAATTTCATTACGATTGATCTAGCTCAGTCCATTTCACTCCAATTGATCAAGGTCAGTCCGTAATTCCAAAGAAGAGTCCATATGTGCAATATTATTACTATTTGTATTTCCTTTCAGGTGGATGCTGATAAGGTTCTGGTTCCTAATGTGGTAGCCGAAGGCTCCCGTCAATTGGATACGAGCCTTTCTACGTTTGTAGAAAGAAATTATTGGGCGGGAAGAAGAGACATCGAAACGAGCGGGATCACAAGCCGGCAGGCTCATAGCCAACTGACGGGAGCCTTCGGCTACCACAGTAGGAACCAGAAACCTTACCAGCATCCACCTGAAAGGAAATACAAATAGTAATAATACTGCACATATGGACTCTTCTTTGGAATTATGGACTGACCTTGATGAATTGGAGTGAAATGGACTGAGCTAGCTCAATTGTAATGAAATTCTTTACAACTACTCACAAAATAGAGCACTTGCACTTTAAATAATATAATTGTATGTTGTACAACACCAGGTAGTGTTTTTTGGTCTTCTTGTAGCTTTTTGCTCTTGTTGTATTGATGCTAGTGGAGACCTTCCCTTATTGTGTATAGAGTAATGACTACTGTGTCAGATTAGGATTTGGGAAACAAGGTTCAAATCCTCACTCTGTCATGAAACTTACTGGGCGACCCTGGGCTGGTCCCTCGGTACTGTTGTGGGCAGGGCTTTTTTTCAGGGGGAACGCGGGGGAATGGCATTCCGGAACCGCTTGAAAATGGTCACATGGCCAGTGGCCCTGCCCCCTGATCTCCAGACAGAGGGAAGTTGAGATTGACCTCCGTGCCGCTCAGCAGCACAGAGGGCAATCTAAACTCTCCTTTGTCTGGAGATCAGGGGGAGGGGCCACCAGCCATGTGACCATTTTCTCCAAGGGAAACCACTGAGTTCCACCACCTCTTTTCCCAGAAAAAAAGGCTTGGTTGTGGGGATACAACAGAGACAGCCATATACGATCTGCCTTGAGTCTCATTGAGAAAGGAGGCTTATACATTAACTTAATAATACAAATGATACTAATATTCTGCTTATTCCTGTTTTTGTCTACAAATATAATTAAAATGGTTTGTTGTTTTCTGTTGTTCCAATGGTTTTGTTTAACATTCTTTAAAGATGAGGTATGTCTTCTATAAGAAGGGGCAAGCTTGGTAGCAAGAAAGCCATGATTTATTATTAGTTATCTGTGTATGAGTTTTGATCTAGTTACTTGTACGTGATTTTTGACGTTGAGAAATATCGGTTCGTAGTTTTGGCTAGGACAACACAAAGGGATTCATCACCATTTTGCTGGAAATGAAATGAACCCACACAATCATCTTTAAAAAGATCTGTGTTAAGACAAAGCTTGAAGTTGGTAGGTGAAAGTTATATCCAGGCAAACAATATCACTTACAGCAAATGTCCACCTGCTGCCCTGCATTATAATAAGATTGTGGAGGATGAATGGGCTGTTGCAGAAAGCTCAGGTCACTGAAACTCACTTTCATAAGCATCACTAAATAACACATGGGGCAAACCTTTCCTTCCTACACACAGGGAGGTAACAGAAAATAACTGCTAGGAAATTTAAAATGCAATTTCCCTTGTGCATGCCACAGCCTTTCAGAACCCTAGCATCTCTCGCATTTCATGTAAACTATAGCTATTACTATTTCTATGCAAGTCAGTTAGATTTTGCTACATGTGGGTGCCCCTTTGCACACAGAACATTAAAAAGAAATCAAAGAGTTTCATTTCAAAACCACATCTTATTGAATAACAGTCGAATGCCTCAACAGTGCTTCTATTTGAGGATTTATAAGCAAGGACAAACTTGGCGAGCAAATTCTAATAAAATAAAGGCTGCAGTCAAGCCATCTTTTCCAATAAAAATATCTCCTAGGTCAGCAGCCTCTTATGCAGCGCACGAGATAACCGGTATGCTCTGCTGCTCCTTACGTTTTATAATGGCTTTTTCATGGTTGATTTTAATTACAGCGGCAGTAGCAACCAAGGTTTCTGGGACTAGGCCATCACAAAATTCTTTGGAGCCTGTTCTGAAATTAAATTTCATTCTATATAGAGGCTAGGTGTGGACATAGGGGTTGTCATTTCAAGCTTTTCAGGATTGCTAGTAAGAGGGAAGGCCTAAACACGTGCACACACACACACATTTTAGCTTCTAGGGAGAGTTCAGGCTTGCTTTGATCTAGTACCCATTTATTTGTCTTTTTGGCCATCCGTGGTATCTGCAAAACACCTTCCCATAAAGAGTGATATAAGCTGGCAATCCATTCAAATAATCTCTTTAAAACACTCTGTAAAGGCAGACCAATATTATTATGTCCATTTTACAGATGGGGGAGCTGAGGCTGCCTAATATCTGTGACAAGATATTTTCAACAGTTTTTCTCCCCACAGTGGCTGCAGTGGGAGAGGTAAAAACTTCAAGAGGCTTCCCTCCACCCCACGCACACACACTTTCCAGCTTTTTTCCATCCATGGAAAACATGATACAGGGGTCCCAATATTTTTCCCTTGTGGGCTGAAAAGCACTAGGAGGGAAGCAAATATGACTGGGAAAATTTGATTAAGCACTACTTTCTTTCCCACCGCTGCTCTGCCAAAACTTGCAGCTCACAGGGGAGTCTGGAGTGTAGCCAAATAGTAAAGAACCAAGTAGCACCTTTAAGACTAACCAACTTTAAGGTGAAGTTGCATGCATCTGCATGCATCTGACGAAGAGTGCTGTGGTTCTCGAAAGCTTATGCTACAATAAAGTTGGTTAGTCTTAAAGGTGCTACTGGACTCTTTACTATTTTGCAACTACAGACCAACACGGCTAACTCCTCTGGAGTGTAGCCCTATCTGCAAACATCTACACCCCCATGCACAATTTTACTCCACCCAAGTTGTGATGTTGCTGATTTAAATGCTGATTTTATTAGAATTTGCTCGCCCGAGGTTACCCCCACAACTGCCATTTACTGCCTCTCAACCCTGCTTCAGCCCAGAACAGCTACCGCTCCTTCCCTCCTCATTTCCTGGACATCTTTGAACACAGTTTGGCAAACTGTCTGTGCCCAAAAATGCTTCCCGAACTCTTGCAAAACTCTTGCACAGTTTGCCATGCCGTGTTTAAAAATCAGGAAGGGGCAGCAGCTGATCCTGGGCGGGAGCTGGAGTGAGGGAGCAGCGGCTAAGAGAAAGCAGTTCCCATCTACTGAAATCCACTGCTTGTGACCACTGGACCACCTTGCCTCTTTAAACAGTGGACCCTAGCCTTCTCCTTAAACATATCTACAACTACACATATCATACTTAACAGTTCAAAATGTACCTTGCCAGCTGAAATTGTGTGAACTAGAAAGCTGTGAACTGCATAGCAAATCTACAACGCTTTCATCCATGCAGTGATTGATGTGCATTCAGTTGTTTACTAAAATCCTTGCGCCCTACAACTCTTAGCACAACAGGTCCCCCAAGGCTATTTCCCTATCTTGTAATAAAAATACTAATAATCTCATAGAAGTAATAAGTAGCACTTCTGTTTCATGCGTGCGCGTGCACTTCACATTCATGTGCTCTAGACCTCGCACCAAGGTTTCTGGTCTGCAGACATGGAGAAGGGTATACAAACTGGAGAACAGTAGTTCACTCTAAAACAGGTTTTTAAGAGCATTCCCAAACATCTTCAATGTGGGGGCAGGGGGGGGGAGGACACTGAGAAAGTATGGATGTCGATTTATTAGGGACAGCAACCAGAAAACTGGAAAATACAGACCACTGGAGCCAGTAATAGCGGAGGGGTAGAAATTAAGTTCTCTTTTCAAACTGGCTCTCCCTCTGGAGTGCTGCATCTTACCTAGGGCTGCTTTGCAGCTCGCTTTTCATTCCCACTAAAAAAGAATTGAATTATCTTAAAAAGTGAAAGCCACATTTCTAAAGGACAGAGGAGTATCCAAAAAATCAGGTTATCTCCTAGAAAAACAGCAGAGCTTTAAGGAGATCTTGCTCTACTTTCATGGATCCTACTATCCTACTCTACTACATCTGACAGCAAAATACTAAGACTATTGCCTTACAAAAGCCCTTCATCATGGAGAGCTTAGCTACGCAGCTTTGAAGCACAGCCAAATATCAGTAACAATCCAGGGGTTAGCTAATATATAAACTGAAAGCAAAGAAAAATCCCTGTTATGTCAAAATACTGTTATTTAAATTGATGGGGGGATTACATAAATTCTTGGCATCCTGTCGCAGCTGTTGTGATGCACAGGGGATCCTAACGTCTGAAGCCCCTTTCCTCTGAACTATCACTTGGTCTGCTCCAACAGGCCAACACAGGGAGAAGGACTGGCAGAGAGAGGACAGCTGTGAAGCTGTACTTTTTTTCTTTCTATTGTGCAAGAGAAGGAGAGAAGCAATCGACAGAGCATAAACAAGGAAACCTCGTGAGTAGAACATTAATTCCTGATAAATAGGTTCTTGCAAATATTACAGATCCTCTCAGAATTACCCTCCATACAACCTGAGCTTCCACAGAAGGGAAAAAGGCCATACTTTTAACACAGAAATACGTTTCACATGCCAAATATTTCTGGGTGTACATATAAAAATGTAAGAGAAGGGACTGAAAAGCAAGTATTTCAAAAAGCAGGTTTTATAACGTGCAAGTGAGGACAGAGTACCACAAAAAAATATTCCCTCAATTCATAATACAGTGACAAAGATCGCTTTTCTATGGAGTCCAGTACAATGCCCTGTTTCAATTAACAATTTTAATGCAATGTTTTTAAGACCTATACCTCTCTCCAACTCAGAATGCCAAGTCTCACATTTAGATATACATTTACACATCTATATATCTGCACATTTGTGGAGCCATGCAACATTTCGCTTCTGAAGACATCAATCCTGAGGTGCAAAATTCAGCCAACATGGAAAATCTGCAAGAACCAGTTCTCAAGAGAATCACTTTTGCTAGCCAAACAAGTTAGGCTGGAAAGTGCACTCCAATCACATACTGTCTGCATTCTCCACCACGGCAAATTTTGGGAAGCCAAAAGTTACTAGAGGGAGGGGATTCAACTGCCCTTCCCCTGAAACAGCCCCCACATAGCCAAAAGTTAGCCTCAGAGCTAAACTACACGAGATGCCCGGCACATGTCAGGTTCCTGCAAGTTTACCTGGGAAGTGTAGTCAGGCCAGCAGCAGCGGGGCTAGAAGGACAGGAGGGAAAGAGTCAGCGAGAGGAGCCCGAAGCTGACAGGCGGCAGAAGGAGCTGCTGAGGCTGCTACTGCCACCGCCGCTGGACTCAACCATCCCGTCTCACAACCATCTCCTTCCCCTCTCTGTGAGAAGGGATGGTTGAGTCCAGCGGCAGTGGCAGTAGCAGCCTCAGCAGCTCTTTCTGCCACCTGTCAGCTTCGGGCTCCCCTCGCTGACCCTTTCCCTCCCGTCCTTCTGGTCCTCTGCTGGCTTGACTACACTTCCCAGGTAAACTTGCGGGAACCCAACACATGCCAGGCGTCTTGTGTAGATTAGCTGTCAGGCTGGTGGGACTCAAAAGATAGCAGAGGTATAGAGATGGTAGCCAAGGCTGATTAGGGAGGGGTGCATTGGGTTGGGAAACAATGTGTGCAACCTACCCCAAAGCAAGGGAAACACATGACCTGTCACATGTTCCCTTTGAGCCCATCCATACCCTCAAGATTTGCCCCACCTCTGAATCAAGAGTTCTCCTGGGACGGATGAAGGAAGGAAACAAAGTCTCTTCTGTTCCCCTCCTTAGAATGACTGTGCCACATTCAGATGCTATATATGATTACATGGATGAGAGATGTAAAAATCCATGTTGGTTTGATCATACAAGCATCCCACATTTATAACTGCATGGGTATGCGCGGAAATATGCGTATGTCTTCCAAGGATCTGTGTACCGACCTCTGCCTCCGACAGTTTTGTATTTCTTTACCACATCAACATACGACCTGGATCGATTTTACTCTCATCTTATTCAGTCTTACACATCATAAGAGAATCACCTGCACACCCAGGGATTCAATACTTCACCTCTCAAGTCACAAGAGAGCTTCTTTCTCAAAGACAGGTGACCAGGATTTGTTTCTGAAATAAGCCTGCAACTTCCATGCAAATGGAAACTCCAATTCAGCCGAAACGCCTCCGGAAAAACAGAACAAAAGCCCCGCTCTGAGCCTGCTTAAAAGGTAGCCCTTTACATCAACAGGAAAGAGTAAAGTTGACCTCCAGAGGAATGGAAAATCACATCTGACGCCTCTGCATTTATCCATATGTATGTTTCTTTTCTCACTTCCTTTAAATTTTAATGCATTCTATGAGGATAACTCACAAAATGCCTCCCGGGCAGGCTTTGCTCAGGCCTTTTGTTACTCCTGATCCCAGTTCAGTATTGACATGCCCCATCTCTGTGCGCCTTAATAATCCTTGTTTCCTCCCTGCTAGATATCAGCAGGGGAAAGGGGCTCTGCCTATCCCAGAATTCCTTGCAAAGTGAAATAGATGAACTTTCGTTCTCGCAATCCTAATGAAGAATACCAGCCAAAAGTATTTGTTACCACCATCTATGGCACATCAAACACAGGCCTCGAGAAACTGACCTTTCTTCTTCCCTGATGAAAATTGTTCTGCCAACAGCTGACACTGGCATAATTAAAATATTTGTAATAAAATCTAGTCTTTTCAGCCTGCGTATGACTTCTAAACTCTAGGCAAAGAACTGGAATGCTTTTTGCTGTTGCTTATTCCAGCACTAAGTTACAGAAAAATGACAGCTCTCTCTACTTCCCAGCTTCTACAAAGTGTATTTTTACAGCCGAATCCTGTACATATTTATTCTAAGTCTCATCAGTTCAATAGAGCTCACCCCCAAAATAAATACGCATTAAGTAAAGTTAGCATTTCTATTTCTTAGGAAACAAAACATAATTTGGTAATTACGCATCAGAAAGTAATGAAACTTGAGGGCGTACATGATTGCCCTAATCCAAACAGCAACTCTGCATCACATACTGAGCTCCACCTGAGAACGCTTTCCTTAAATAGCCCATGGCATATTCAATGCAAATGAAATAAAGTAGTTTGCCTGGGATGCTGCATATGAAATAGTAGAACTATTCCTAGAGTGTACCAATTCAGATTGGAGGGGAGAGATCACAGGACTGAATGCTCTACCATGAGTGAGGAGGACCCGTCCCCCCGCAACTTCTAGTCTTCTATATACAGGACACATTCTTCTTTTAATATGGAGGAGCATTGATTAAATCATGCAACAAGTCTAAAGGGCAATAGCCAGACACATCTCAAACACCTTATCTGCTATTTGTGCAAAGCAAGGAGCATAGGTGGACACCTCCCATTGTGGAGGTTTTGAGATATAAGAACAATCTAAACACAATCAACCACTGAAAGTCATGGACCGATATACAGATAGAGGAAGTCAAAGTCTTACTGTCTGACAAGAGAAGCTCTCAGGAACTTCAACACACCACCAGATCATACAACAATGGGCGTACTTACATTGAACTCGCAGAAATCGAGGCTATCAAGGCTTTTGCTTCTATGTATTCTCCCTTTGATTCTTCTCAAAGAAGGCTTTCCTTGGCTTATGCTACAATTAGAACCACTGGGATTTTCAGAGGATGGCGTTACCCTGTTAGAAAGAAAGAAGGGCATTTAGACTTCTTAAACGGCAGGTTCGGATTAACAAAATGTTATTCCAACATAATCTTTTGTAGACTGGAACCCGCTTCTTCAGACGCTGCAAGTGTATCCTCAAGATTTAGAAATGGAAAGTGTGGAAAGAAAAACACCCAAACAAGAGGATCCCAGAGGCCATGAAATAACAGGGTGAAATTAAATCATGTAAAATTCAGGGGGAAATACATTTCTCTGCAGTGTCTGCATTATAGACAACTCCGGATAAAGTCTATACGCCTCTGAGCGTGCACAAGAATTCCAAGTTCCTGGTTAAAGTTTAAATTGCCAGGTGGAGCATCTCCATGTGCCGGATACCTGTACATCATTGGCAACAAGTGAATGTGAAGGAACCGGCATGGAATCAAGCCTTAGTTGCCCTATGACTTCCTGTACACTTTCTCTGCAGTAACTATTCTTAGCCACTGCAGGGAACAGAAGGCTGGTCTACGTCTCCCACTAGTCTGATCTGCGAACAGAAGCTATCCTCTTAGCATCTTTGGGGGTAAACAGAAAAACAGGTTAATGGGCTCCTCTGCTAAACCGTGCTGGGATGAAGGAAGTCGCTCAGATAAAATTTTGAAATAAACAAACAAGCGACTGTTGTGGGAAACCAGAATGTCCTGACCCAGAAATCTAGCTAGTTCGAGAGCTAAACGGTGACCTGCAAGGTTTTATAGGCACTGCTGGGTCATCCAGGGCCAGGGGGTGATATCAGGCCATTCCAGAGAGAACCAGGCCCCCCTCCTGGACAATGAATGTCAACCAGGCCCTTTGCATGAGCAGTGGGTCCTCGTGTGTCTGATGTAGGCATTACTAATGCTTGGCAGTGGATCTTAAGATCAAACCCTTTGAGAAATATAATCACTGTTGATCAAACAACTCTCATCTTCACTGCTCCTGTGATAGTGACAAATATAAGCTGCCCCACTAACCATAAATCCGCCGGACCACTTATTTAAGTGAAATACTCAATACATTTAAGAGCCCTCTTCCAAATCAGCTATCGACAAACCCATTAACCTTATAGCAAGATGATGCTGTAAGACACCACATTAATTAGACAAATCAGATGTCCCCGCCCCCCCCCCCCAATGTTTAATTGACTGTTTGCAACAAGCTTCCCAATAACAGTAGTTTCCTGGACAGGCAATTAAGACTTCTTGCCATACGTGGCAAAGGAGAGAAACCACATCTTGTATACAAAGGTTGTACAACCTTATATGACTGGATTCACAGCACAAGAGATGAAGTGGTTTTAGATTTTTTCATAATGGCACTAGGGAGAGTTTGGAATGTTTTTTAATGTTCTGACACGTTAGAACTAAATTTAAAATCTCTTCTTTTAATGTCAGTTATAATGAAGAACTGGAAAAGTCAATAATGCTAGGAAAAGTGGAAGGCAGTAGGAAAAGAGGAAGACATAACAAGAGATGGCTTGACTCAATAAAAGAAGCCACGCCCTCCAGTTTGCAGGATCTGAGCAAGTCTCTTAATGAGAGGACGTTTTGGAGGTCTTTCATTCTTAGGGTAGCCATAGGTCAGAGGCGACTTCCTTTGCAGCTCCTGTGTAACCTGTGGATGGATTAATCACAGCTAAGGCACTCTGGATCCCAATCACTCTGCAGATGGCAACATCAGGTAAGGAATGGATGGGACAAAGCCATAGACAGGAGCCTAACAGCAGATGGAGTAGATAGGGTTGCCAACCTCCAGGTGGGGCCTGAAGGAAGATCAGCTGGAATTATAATTGATCTCCAAACTACAAAGATCAGTTCCCCAGAAGAACACCAGTTCCCTCCCTCCTCAAACTCTGCCTCCAGGCTCCACCCCTCAAATCTCCAGGAATTTCCCAAACTGGAGCTGGCAATCCTAAGATTATAAGACATTTTGTCAGGATCGGATAGGTAAGAGGGAGAAAGGGGTTTATCTGAAGAATTTTGTCTAAAAAAAGAAAAAGCTGTTTAATTGTGTAATACTCATTGTCATATAATAATATAACAACAATAATAACATTCGATTTATATACCGCCCTTCAGGATGACTTAGCACCCACTCAGAGCAGTTTACAAAGTATGCCATTATTATCCCTACAACAAAACACCCTGTGAGGTGGGTGGGGCTGAGAGAGCTCTGAGAGAGCTGTGACTGACCCAAGGTCACGCAGCTGGCTTCAAATGGAGGAGTGGGGAATCAAACCCGGTTCTCTAGATTAGAGTCCTGCACTCTTAACCACTACACCAAAGAAACAAAGGTGAAAGTGCGGCATACTAAAGTCTTAAAACTAACAGGATTGTTTGTTTGTTTGTTTTTTTAATAATTTTTTTATTTTTCATAGCTACAAAACACTACACAAAACTATCACAAGGAAAGGGGAGAGGGAAGGGACAAAGGGGGGGTGGAAAAAGAAAAGGGGGGGAATGAACTACAAACACTAAACACTATACTTCAATGTTTCCCTTCATACTGTCATAATACAAAAATAGCTCCATAAAATAATGATGGAGTGGTTAATCATACAGAGAATAAACATTTCAAATTCTGATTAAACTTTCCTCCCCCTTCTAGGTCCCGGACGCAATTCTCTCTGTGCAACTGCTGTTGCGATGCTCTCCTCCTCCCCCCCCCCCTCCGGCTCCTCCTTTTCTTCGTTCTTGGTGCAGCAGAGTTCTGGGTTTTTATTCTCAAAATCCTTTAGTTGATCTTCTGATAATATCTTATAGGCCTGATCTTTATATCTGAACCATATTCCTTCCGGGAATAACCATTTGTACTTTATTCCATGGTCCCTCAGAAGTGCTGCAAACTTTTTATATTTAAAACGCCGTTTCCGGACTAGAAATGGAACGTCCTTCAAAATCTTGACTTTCAAACCCATAAAGTCCAAATCCGCATTGTATGAGTTATATAGGATGGTGTCCCGGATCTTTTTAGATGAAAAGTCAATAATGATCTCACGAGGCAACTGTCGCTTTGTTGCATATTTTGAAGAAGCCCGACGGACCTCCAAAATGGCGCTTTTGACCTCTTCTTTAGTCGTCCTCGCGGGTGTCGCCAGTAGTTCCGAGACCAAATCCCACAGATCCTCATTTTCCTCCTCTTTCACGTTTTGGAGACGCAAAATTGTCTGCGTTCGTTCCACCTGTAGCCCGATCAGCTGGTTCTCCACCAACTTCAGCTCCTTTTTTGTAGCCTTCACAAGTGACGCACTTTCCAGAGCAGACTTTTCTGCCCCCCCCCCGCTGCTGCCTTAATGGTTTTCACCTCGCTTTCAATTGAGCCCACCCTTTGATCAGTTTCGTTCAGCTTGTCAACAAAGGGTTTTATAGCTTCCACCACCGCCCTGCGTACCAACTCTTCGAGCGACTCCCCCTTCTGCAAGGTAGCCGAGATTGACTTACCGAGAGCGGGACTTTGCTTCCTTGCTGCCATTTTGGGGGGGGGGGCGCCAACAAAATTCTGGAACTCAACGAAGGGGAAGAGCGAGTCTTCTTCAGATCAACCTCTCCTTCACAAACGCTTGTAGAACAGAAGGGATTCGCTTGTTTACAGGCTTCCGCCTGTTTCTTTTACTTGCCGTTTCTCGTTGCCCGGCGGCACTCGAGGCGCCGCGCACATCTGCCGGCCTCCATAGGGACAAACGGGCAATTCCCCCCCCGCATTGATTTCGGGGAGTTCTTCCCGCCGCGTCACGGACCCTGGCTCCCTCCCTGGGAGTCCTGGGGGCTAATCCTTGCGGGTCAGCCGCCCGGTCAGGGTGCCCGGTCGTTTCCTCCCGGACCAGCCGAGAGGAGCGTCCGGCATGGCTGAGAAAACGAAACCGAATCACTAACAGGATTGTTTGCATATGCTTTCTAAGACATAATCCATAGGGCTATACTGTTTGGAAGTTCAAAAACCAGTCAAAATTCCACATCAAGGTAACCCAGATTTTGCAAGTTAAAAATTATGCAAAAGAACAAAGGGGAACATTTGGGGTGACCATCTGCTATCCTTCGGAACTAGCCTCACTTGACAATACAACATGCTGCTCATCAAATCTTCCTCTTGTACACATTTTGGTAAATATTTGTGCCAGATCTGGTTTATCAAATTAAAAAAAAAACCCTTCTACTTACGCAGCATCAGCTGAGCACTACAATCTCATTGAAATTTACAATGCAGACATAAACCTTCTCATTGCAGCTGAACTCCGTCCAGACCAAGAGAATGTAGATTCGGTGCTCACAACGCTATTACTCCTAGCATTTGCAATAAATGGCTGCCACTGATATTATTCAGCTCTGAACCAGGTGCTTTTTTCCGGACATTCTCTGTTTCCCTCCCGCCCCTTTCTAAATCACGCAACCTCAGATATCTTCACTGCTGAAGCAGAAGTGAGGAGGTCAGTAGGACTCGGCGGAACGTGATCAGCGTCTCTCATGGACACCCAACAGGAGGAGAAAGAGCTGACGCTGGCTCCGGCTGATCAGTCTACAAACATTCTCTGTGTTTATATTTATGCATTTGTAAGGGACAGAAGCAGAGCAACGTGATGCTTATTAAAATAACGACCAACAACAGTGTTCAGAGAGAAAAGGCTGTGCAGACATTCTCTATGCAAACACTGTGCTGAAGCAGTCCTCCCGATACTGTATTTAAACACAGAGTTCCCTCTACTTCAGTACGGGGACTCCACTGTGACAGTCAGACCAAGGAGATTTTGAACTGTCTAAATCTGATCCTATCGCACAACCGGTGCAGCCTGCTTGTCCCGGCCTGCTTGTCAATTAACATTTTCTTTTTCAGCTTCTCACATCCCTAGGCTGGGCAACGGCACTCGGAGTGAGCGCGCTCTCTTTCTTTCAGGAGGAGACACTCCACTCTTTGGCACATGGAAGGAGTCCAGCCCTAGAAGCCTCCCTTCCTGGAAGAGCAGGGTCCCTCCTCCCACAATGAATCATAATGCCAGAAATGTTCAGCTGATCACTGAAGCCGTACAACAATTGTAAAATAGTGGCATTTAAAGCTTTCCAGGGAGGAAGATGTACCTCGCTCTGGGAGAGCTGACATTTCACCGAAATGACATTTGGCCTGGCGTACAGGAGCTGCTGCAGCTTCCATTACTTCTGTGCTGGCGTCAAGCAATCTAATCATTGCCCTTCTCTTTTTGTGGCTGAGCTGCAGAGGGGAGCTTTGGTGCATATGGGGAGGGGGAGTGAACGAAGGTAGGCTCCCTTTGCGTGGCCACCCTTAAGGGGTATAAGAGCTGGGTGTATACTTTTATTTATTTATTTACTTCCTTCATATTCCACCTTTCTCCCCGATGTGGACCCAAAGTGGCTTGCATTGTTCTTCTCTCCTTTATTTTACCTTCATCACGTTCTAGGGTTGCTACCTCTGGCTTGGGAAATTCCTGGAAATTTGGGGGTGATGGCCCGTGGATTGGGGAGAGAGCTCAATAGGGACGTGATGCCACAGGGTTCACCACCCAAAGCTGCCATTTTCTCCAGGGCAAATCTGTAGTCTGGAGATCAGTTGTAATTCTGGGGAAACTCCAGGACCCACCTGGAGGTTGGCAACCCTGCAACAGCCATGTGAGGTAGGTTGAGAGTGTGGGATAAGGTTACCCAGTAAGCCTTCAAGGCAGCATGGGGATTTGAACCTCAGTCACACACACTAGTTTAAAAATTAGGACTGACCAGGGCTTTTTTTCAGTGGGAACGTGGGGGAACGGAGTTCCGGCACCTCTTGAAAATGGTCACATGGCTGGTGGCCCCGCCCCCTGATCTCCAGACAGAGGGGAGTTTAGATCGGCACGGAGGGCAATCTCAACTCCCCTCTGTCTGGAGATCAGGGGGAGGGGCCACCAGCCATGTGACCATTTTCTCCGAGGGCGACCCACTGAGTTCCACCCCCTCTTTCCCCAGAAAAAAAGCCCTGGGACTGACAATGAACTCCTGCTCGCCAGCTTAATAGCTATCGATGTATTGTCGAAGGCTTTCACGGCCGGAGAACGATGGTTGTTGTGGGTTTTCCGGGCTGTATTGCCGTGGTCTTGGCATTGTAGTTCCTGACGTTTCGCCAGCAGCGAAACGTCAGCTGTCCTTATCACATTTTTTTTCACATTGGCCTTTCTCCAAGGATTTCAGTTAATTCTCTTCTCTTGCATTTTATCCTCGCAACAACCATGTGAGACAGTTAAGGCCGAGAAAGTGTAGCTGGATTAAAGTCACCTGGCAAGTTTCATGATCAAGCAGCAATTTGAAGCTGGGCTTCCCCAGTCCAAGTCTAACATTGCAACCCATATCAAACCATGCAAGCTATGGGCAGTCTGAAAGACTCGCACAG
This sequence comes from Eublepharis macularius, assembly GCF_028583425.1. Taxonomy (NCBI): domain Eukaryota; kingdom Metazoa; phylum Chordata; class Lepidosauria; order Squamata; family Eublepharidae; genus Eublepharis; species Eublepharis macularius. The sequence continues at coordinate 37,430,624 of NC_072807.1, read as the reverse complement.
CCCTCAGCCCCTCCTGTCCCTCTCCCAGTTTTCCAACAGGTGAGCCATATTGCTTCCCTGCCAGCAGTCAGGCTGCCTGTAACCCAAATAAAAAACACCCGTGCACTGTGTTACTATTGAAACACAGATATGCTACATAAAACACATCCATCACAAACAAATTGATGTAAGAAGGTATCGAAAACAAGTGTTCAGTTTGAATAGTTTGTTTACTGGGACAAGAATTTTTTTATTGTTTTCTTTGCGGTTTCCAGGTACATCACAGAATCCCTGAACCCAAGTTATAGAAGCTGCACAAAATTAAAATATATATGGCCTGTTTCAACCCATTGCTTGGTGGGCCTCCCATTCTTTTGTCCTAGTGAACGCAAAGAAGATACACTTCTACTTTAAATGATATTATCTCTTTACTGGGTTTGCATTATCAAAGGTTCTTCAAACAGAGAATGGAGAAATATGGGAGACTTCTGCAGGAGCCCCACAGAAAAGGGCTGGGCTGTACAGTCGTATCCTTCATGACTATTTCTTCAAAAAGCTTTGCAAGCGATTTTATGACCCTGCTCATGCTTCAGAAATTACACAGGCAAACATGCAGAAAGTGTAAATTGTGCAATTTACCAGGTGTTATTGACTTCTGCAAAGATCACACTTTACTGTCCGTATACATTAAGTCTGTTTTCATACAACATTACACACACCCAAACCTGGGTCAAATCCACATTACTAATTCTAAGTCGCATGTTCCCCGCATTCCCCTCGCAATCCCGAGTGCCGGTCACATTACCTCATTAAACAGACGCATTTCATTTGCATTTCTCCCGAATATGTGGTCACAGGTTTTCAACGGGAGTTTCACGGTGGCCGTGAACAGGCCAATGCGCAATTTACATGTTTTTTTTAAAAACCACCCCCCTTCCTGTCTCTCCGGCCGTTCCAAGAGTTCCTATTGGCTGATTCAACTTGCAAGTGCTCCGTAGTCTGCAAAAGACTGTTTTTGACTTCATAGCATTGGATTTATTGATTATGCTGTTTCTGAATCAAATCTGGTAGTTTGAAAAATCATTTTGGGGTGAATCCATCCTCAGAACGGACTTGCGAAATGTCCTTTTTAACTGTTTTTTATTTTTTTAATTTTATATTACTGTAATATCGAAATTATGAAATATCAAAATAATGACACTCCAAGGAAGTGAAACTTCAGTAAAATTCAGGCACTGAACTGTCCTGCATAGGAAATGCCCACGAAAGCTTCCCACATGCTTCCAAATTTCCAAAAAAGAAACGGGAGAGAGCCATCAGTGCTGTCAGTGGGGGAAAGAGAGGCATCATTATCTTCAATGATGTTTCTTTATAAGGCGAGATCGAAATAACGGAAAAATGCGCTCAAAAAAATAAAAAATGGGCGGGAAAAAAGGTCCCGCCCAAAAAAGCGGTTTTCGAGCGGCCGTGTGACCGGAGGGATGCGCGAGAAAGATGGATTGGAAGCAGGAATGTGAACGAAGAGGAAAAAATCACGGATTGGAGGCAAATGGAAGATATCCGATAAACATGCGGGTAATGGGTGAATGTGGATTCCACCCAGGATTGTAAAAGTAAAATATACTAGTACACACTAATACTGAAACAAATCTTTAGGCTGATAATATTAGAAACGTGTTGTTGGAGAACTGCAGAATGTAGTATACAATTCAACTAGTTTATTTCATTCACTGAATGTCCTAGCTGTTGATTATATTCTATTGACTTGCACTGTGTAACCTGCCTTGGGTCCCAGCGAGAAAGGTGGACTGCAAACAGACAAATAAATGGATACATAAATGCCTTCCAACATTCCACAGATGAAAAGGGGGACATGCAAGTAACATCTCTATCCTCATACCAATGCCACCAGCTGTGATAATCTATCCTGTACTACTTCAGAAAACAAGATGTTTATTCTTGAAGCTATGATTGACATATATTTTAAAAAGCAGTCCTACAATCTGTTATCAACCAGGATGTGATATGCACCTAAGCGTTCAGGCATGTGTGCACATTAGAGATAGGATGCGACCGTCTCTACTCCTCAGCAACTTTGCTTTTAAAGGTCCTGAGGAGGGAGCAGAAAAATGATAATCCTATCAAACGGCATTAAGAACACTGTAACAAGGCATCCCTCAGAAGATGATACGATATTCATGACAATAGGAATGTATGGGTCCAATGAATTCAACCCTAAGACACTTTCAATTTTCTTACTTGCAAGGGAAAGAAGCCGTTCAGTGCGATTCCAAAGTTATTCTCACAAGATCTTGTCCCATGGCCAGGGCTTTTTTTCAGCAGGAACGCGGGGGAATGCAGTTCCGGAACCTCTCGAAAATGGTCACATGGCTGGTGGCCCCGCCCCCTGATCTCCAGACAGAGGGGAGTTGAGATTGCCCTACGCGCCGCCAAGAGGCACGGAGGGCAATCTAAACTCCCTTCTGTCTGGAGATCAGGGGGCGGGTCCACCAGCCATGTGACCATTTTCTCCGAGGGCAACCCACTGAGTTCCACCACCTCTTTTCCCAGAAAAAAAGCCCCGTCCATGGCCATTCCAACCCCATTCAATTAGCCCAAGGGTAGAGCAAATACCAGCCAAGAACACTTTGAGACATTCCCTCAGAGCTTAGAGGTAGGTTCTTACAAAGTTGAAAAGCCTGTATCCTTTTTTTAAAACTCTCCGTACCAGGCAATCCCCAAACAGAATACCAGTTCCAACTGCTGATGTTCTCGATCACATTTTTATTCTTCCTTACCTCTGAGTAGCTCTGGGTAGCATAGATGGTGCTCTCGTATTCATCTTTACAACAGTACTGAGCGGAAGTCAGGTCAACAGAACTAATACACTTGTATTCAACTATTTTTCACAACGAGGAATTGGCTGTGCATGCAATAACATGCAAATGAATCTCAAATTCTTTTGGGTCATCCCATTGCCATTTTATTCTTTTAAAAAACTGTACACCACATGTACTAAACATACATTCTTCATGTGTGTATTGAATGGCACGTATTACAAAACTGAGGCTATTGTACTTTGGTCAAATCATGAAAAGACAAATCTCTCTGGAAAAGTCAATAATGCTAGGAAAAGTGGAAGGCAGTAAGAAAAGAGGAAGACCTAAAACGAGATGGCTTGACTCAATAAAAGAAGCCGCGTCTTCCAGTTTGCAGGATCTGAGCAAGTCTGTTATTGATATCACATTTTGGAGGTCTTTCATTCATAGGGTTGCCATAAGTTGGAGGCGACTTGACGGCACATCACACACAATCTTATTGGCATCTGCTCCATCTATTGAGACTGATGATAAAGCAATTTGCCGCTAACAGAACATCTGAGAGACCACATACACAACCAGAAATCATATATTTCATCCACTATCAAATGGCTCTGCTAACAAGCAGGAATTGTCTGAATACCACACCAAGGATTTCCTCTCTGAGCTGTGCCCTTAATCTGTTGCCTCGCAAACATAAACGGCAGCAAAGTCAAAGTCAAGCATGTGTGACGTTTTTGCAAAGAAGGAAGGAAGGAAGGAAGGAAGGGAAGGAAGGAAGGACCTAATTTGTAGGAAACCCTGGGAATGGGGAACGCGACGAAGCTATTCGCATTTCAATGAAACAGATTCCATACTAAATTTTCATGGCTATTTGTATTCATTTTGATTGCTCTGAACTTCTTTGCAAGCAAAGTTTTGGCTGAGCCCAATAAGGGTGAAAGGTAGTGGCTACAGTGAGAGAACGAAGGGCCACTCTATGAGCACTAATAGGGAGCAGATGGGCTTTGGCTATCAGGGACCCACTGGAGTCCTAGAGGGCAAAGGGGAGATCTCTCCTCTTTCCTGAAGTCTGCAAGCTGCTAAGCCAAACCAAAGACTAGACAAGCTTAAACTTCGAGACCATTTTAATGTTTTCGCTTCAGGTACCAAATGACCTGGCCAGCCTCAGTTAAAAGTTCCCATCTTTTTTTAGCAAGACAATATTCTCCACATACCGTTCCTGCTAATCACATCTCCTATACAAAGGATTTTGCTTCCTCTGGTATTGGGAATTCAGTAAATGCCATCTGTGATATACTGTTTTAGGATTCTCCTGGGTCGATGGTTTATTTCCCAAGTAATTAGGGTGTAAATTTGTGTTTCTCTCTATCTTAGGCTTGGATGCCTTCATGAAAGTGGGTTAAAGTAGCAATATTTATGCTTGCGGTGCTAATATAAATACCCAGGTACAATATTCTACTGAATACAGCTCTGCATTCTATGGAAATAGGCCACCTGAAACTTGAATGCTCCCGTGTCCCATCCTCTGATCACTCCCAGCATGTGAAAAGTTTGCACATTAGGCATGAGAGATGTAATTATTATTCATTTATTTAGGGAATGTCAATGCCCAACACCTACCCTAAAAGAACTCTATCCTAATTCATAACATAAAATAACCAAGTCCTTGCACTGTTTAACATGTCATGTTCAACAACTACATTTTATTTCAGATGTCTGCAATCCTAGTCCCATTACGTGGCTTATTAGATGTCTCCTCTTCCTGTTGATTGTACTGATTTACTTTATGTCAACCTCCTTGAGTCTCAGTGAGAAAGGCAGACTATAAATAAATTCCTACTATATAAAAGGCTAACCGTGTTCCAGATAACTCACTTCCTACCCCGGTGCACCTCCAGAGGGCACTGCTGTGGAGGGAAACCCAGAAGAGGCAGCCCGTCTTTCCAAGAGGGCACTGAGGTAGGAAGCCCAGGCGGGGATCAGGCGTGGAGCAGGTGGCAATGCCTGCCCCCACCTTCACCCAGCTGGGATCAGTCACCGAAGAGGAGGCAATGCCCGCCTGCCCGCCCTTCCCTTTCTAGAGCCTGTTGTTTCCCACAATGGGCTTTGTTACTAGTTAAAAATAAAATAGATAACAGAAAGTTACCTTAGCTCCTAATTTATAACACTGGTAACAGTAACCCAAAACATCAAAGGCAGGGCATAAACCAATTGTATCTCTAATTCCTAACTTCCGGTAATCCTAGCTCTAATGTGTGACATATATAACCCTTACCGTGGGGCACTAATCTGTCTAGAAGAGCAGTATACAAGTGCAGTTATCATCATCATCATCATCATCATCAAATTAACTGTAATCCCAAACAGAACATAATCCTAATAGGATAAAATAATCCCAACCCATAAAATAAAACCCTAACCCCGAATGTAAAATATCCCTAACCATAGCACAGAATATAAAACAACAAGCAATAATATTAAATAGCCTTAACATAGCATAGCCCTACACATATAATAACCTCATCCCCTGGGGCGGAGACTTCTAAGGGGCTGCTGAATTGGGCAGGTGTAGAGTCCTCCAATATTTCTTTTAACTTTATAATGGTTGGCAGGTAGGCAGTGCTTGATGTGGGCAGGGAGATTATTAGGAAAGAACTGAATCAGTTGCAGGCCTCTCTGCTGAACTGGGGCCAGCCAGTAGAGTCCTTTGGCAATCCGGGTGACCTTCCCTAGGAATCAGTCTCGAGACACACACTCCCTTTCATTTTCTTAATGACTCTAAATGGCTTTCAGTTCAGTTGCTGCTTTGACCCTTGCAACCAAGATCAAATTAGCATCCTAGAAATTAGATTATCGATATTCTGTGATAATGAAACAAACCACTATTTGTGGAAGTGTGTGTTGTATTTTGAAGCTGTGCTTTCTGTGTCCCACAGGGCAAGACCATTTTATGGACAAAATTATGGTGGCAGATGTTCTACAGAGATCCCAAACAATTGCTGCTAACTTTTCATTTTTCATTTAGTGGGATTCAAGTGGATTATCTCTCACAACAAAAGATAAGCATTTTAAACCTTTTTTATTAAATTATTTACGAGGCTTCTAACATATTAGTCAATGTATGGACCAAAAGGCGAGTAAGAACACCAAAGTCCTGATTTTTTAAAAAGTAAACATCACTTGAATTCATAAATGTCTAAATATCTAATTACGAACTAAAAGGATGTGTCTTGTTGATTAGATGAAAGAAAATCTATCTATCTATATATTCAAAACCCTAATAGCCTGCTTTTCTGGTATCAGGCAGCAAAACTTTCTCAACCAGTTTTTGATCTAAATGCTGCTGGGCTATTGATTTGGCAATGGTGCCACAACCTTCTAACTTTTTCAGTTATGCCCTACTGAGAGTTGCACGTTAAGTTATTAAATATAACCGTACCTGTCACATGATGTTAAAAGCACAGCACCGTAGATCAATTGTTGTTCTGTCCATTGGTAGCAATTAAACTTCCAATACAACCCTGTTTGGCCCTTTCATCATAAATGTATGCTGGCGAAAGGGACACATGCTACCAAGGGAGGCCATTTGTGAAGCACACACTCGCTTGCACAATTATCTGAGAATGCAGGGAACACTGAAAAGGCAACTATTTAATGCCTCATTTTGTTACCGATGATTCAACTTTATCATCAACATCAACATATTCACTGATCTGCATGCTTTATCAGACCTACAGTTGAGAGCTCTAGTTAAAGCGACTGTATTTGTGTTTCTCAACTAAAACCAAAAACAAACCATTCTCCCCAAGAAATACTAGCTTTTGAAGAAAGATTCCTGTTTTTAAAGCTGAAGTGTTATTGCCACACTAACTTTTTAGTCAAGGCTTATATGCTGCCCGTATAGTTCATATACACATGTGCTGATACCATGTGCTGTTGGTATAGTTTATATATACGTACGCCCAACACAAATGGACTTAAAATGAGCCAAATTGGTTCTAACAAGACAAAGCAGGATTTTTTTGAAATAATCCTGGCAGAGGAAACCAAGAGATAAGCCCCAGAAACCACTCACTACAGTGTATAGAGCTACAGCAATGTGACCTTCTCAGGAAAAGGCCTCAAATTAGTAAAATGGTAGGTAGGTAATACTTTATTCCCTTTGTCACGTCATACATTTTGTTAATCAAAATAAAGGGGGAGGGGAATCAAACACGCCAAGCACTGGAAATAGGAACAGACGGTTTGCTAGTTGTTCTATCCGAGCCTCTTCCGTATTATCAGCATTTCTGAAACATTCCCCTCCCCCAGACATTTTGCACTTGCTCACTATAACCTGAGGTCACAGAGACAGCAAATCACAAGAACATCACTTCTCACGTGTGGCTCTTCAACTCGTACAGTTCATTTGGCTTATAATGTGCATACTGAAAGCAAATATACAACAATTGACTTTGGGAGCCTTTAAAAACAGAGTGGGGCATCTATCATATTCCTAAAGTACACATTAAGTACCCAAGCTGGAGAAGTACATCAGAGGAGCAAGGTTTTCGTTTGTTATATGGTTCTACCATTTTTTTCCCACTGAAAGTTTTGTTTTTGTGCTGCTATACCAAGTGGCTGAAACAATTGATTTCTGCTATATCTTCCATTTCACTCTGAAAGCATAATTGGAGGAATAGGTTCATATTCTTTGTATCCTTCTAAAAACCATATATATCCTCTTCCTTCTTTAGAAGTCAGCTATTAATGCGGAGAGCATGAGTATCTTACTACAAACTTATGACGTGACAATCTGTCTTGTTTTGCCTTCCCCCACAATGGGGTTCCTGGCTCTAGCAACGCACAACATATATATTTTCTGAAGCCAACCTGACACGTCAAGTTCACACAATAAAGCATAATCTTTCCCAGCCTCCCTGACAGCTGTCACAACAATCCAGATACCGACTGTATCTTGGATTTTTTTAAAACAATGCAAATTTCAAGCAGATCAGAAAAACAATAACCCATCTCAACACTCACAAAGGGCCTTGCATTTGAAACTCCCCTTCTGCACCTCAAAGACTATCCAGGATCCCAGCAGCTTAAATATTCAACGATAGATAGATAGATAGATAGATAGATAGATAGATAGATAGATAGATAGATAGATAGATAGATAGATAGATAGATAGATAGATAGATAGATAGATAGATAGATAGATAGATAGATAGATAGATAGATAGATAGATAGATAGATAGATAGATAGATAGATAGATAGATGTGCAGTTAGGAACCCTAGAGGAGCTTCCAGCTGGCTCCAAAGCCTCCGCCCGGCCGCCTCCCGAGACAAAGGGCTCAAGAAGAGCAGCCAGGTCTGCTTCGACTTTTTAAAAAAATGCCCCCAAACCGTTTTGCTGCAAACGCCTCCGAGCTCTGGCCGCGGCGCGCCGAGGTCTGCGGAGCGTGGCGGCTCCCCGGGCATCCTGGGGCAAGCCAGGGGCATCCTCCGACCCCAGCCCAGCCCAGCCCAGCCCAGCCCAGCCCTGCTCTGCAGCACCCCCGGCCCCGGCGGCGTCGCAGCAGCAGGCAGGCGCGGGTCAGAGGCGGCCGCCTTGGCCCCGGGTGGCAAGGCGAGCCGAGCCGAGCCGCGCGCGCGCGCACGGGCGCCCCGAGCCCCCGCAAGGCGAGGCGCGGCGCGGCGCGGCGCCCACTCACCAGAGCTTCCTCTTTAAGGGCATGAGGCTGCCCCGGTTGGAGGCGGTCACCCCGATGGCCATCTGCAAGACCGTCAGGTATTTCTGATACTTCATGGTGCCGTCGCCCCCCCGCTCCCTGCTGCGTCCCCGCCGCCGCCACCGACAGAGTCTCTCCAGCCGCTGCATGCAATCATCCAATTTTTATTTCCAGGCATCTGCCGGCCCTGCGTCGCGCTCCTTCCCCTCCTCCTCCTCCTCCTCCTCCTCCGCCGCCGCCGCCGCCGCCGCGCTCTCTCCGCCTGTGCCTGCGCCGGCCCCCCCCCCCGGCTCCTCCTGCCGCACTCCCCCTCGCCTGACGCGGCTCTCCTCCTCCTCCTCCTCCTCCTCCTCTCCCTGCCGCGCTCCCTCGAGCCCCGGGGGTAGGCGCTGCCTCTGCTGCGCCCACCTGGGCCGCTCGGGCGCCGCCTCCACCTCTTCCCGGACGGGGCTCGCGCAGGCATGCCCGCAGGGCTCCCAGGGCCGCTGCTTGCACGTGTGAACGGGGGCAGAGCTCTCTCTGCACAAGACCTCTTCCACAGAGACGCTCACATGAAAGCTCTTACCCCCCTGCTCTCCCATTATGGATACATATGCACTGCCAGGGAGGCGAGTACACTTGCATATAAGACCGCACAGGAAGCAAGTCACTTGAGCCTCCCTGTGGAAGATGGCTTGTGTAGAGAGACTCCTCTGTCTCACAGGCACAGGCACCTCTCCACCACACAGGTTTACTCATTGAGTCCGGGGCACCTTAGAGACCAAAGAGATTGTCTGGGCAGAAGCTTTCCAGAGTCAGAGATCCCTTGGTCGGATACCTGAAGAAGATCTGAAGAAGAAAAGAAGATCTGGGAAAGGGAGCGCTGCCTCTCAAAAGCTCAGACCCTGAAAATCTTGAATCCAGTGTCCAAACTATAGTATTCCCGATTACTATGTATGGGTGTGAAAGTTGGACAGTGAAGAAAGCTGACCGGAAGAAAATTGATTCATTTGAAACGTGGTGCTGGAGGAGAGTTTTGCAGATACCACAGACAGCCAAAAAGACAAATAAGTGGGTTCTAGATCAAACCAAGCCTGAATTCTCCCCAGAAGCTAAAATGACAACACTGAGGCTATCGTACTTGGGTCACATCATGAGAAGACAAGACTCTCTGGAAAAGTAATAATGCTAGGAAAAGTGGAAGGCAGTAGGAAAAGAAGAAGACCTAAAATGAGATGGCTCGAATCGATAAAAGAAGCCACATCCTCCAGTTTGCAGGATCTGAGCAAGTCTTTCATTCATAGGGTCGCCATAAGTTGGAGACGACTTGACAGCACATAACACATACACATTGACTAATAAACAATTAAGGGACTTAATTGTTTAGTAGTTAATGTTTGGTGAATTGTGACGGCCTATGGCTATAGACAATAAACTCTTTTGACTTGACAGTGTCAACTCCAACAAGTCCAACAAGATTTTCAGGGTGTAAGCTATCAAGAGTCAAAGCTCCTTTCTTGAGATAGTTTCAGGTGAGTAGCCATATTGTAGCAGAAGAGTAAGATTCAGGTCTAGAAACATCATAAAGGCCAACTAGATTTCCACATGAAGGGAGCTCTGACTCTCAAAAGCTCATACCCTGGAAATCTAGTTGGTCTCTAAGGAGCTACTGGACCAGAATCTTGCTCTTCTTCAGATATATTGTAGCTGGGAGCTGAAGGACTAGTTCGTTCTCTCTCTCTCTCTCCCCACTAGTGGTTGCATGCTCAGGTGAATGGACTGTGCACACAAGGACACACACATCACAAAAAGAGAGAGAGAACGGCCAGAGGGCAAGTTCAAACACACGTTTGTCACTTGTGATTTTTTTTTCCTGCATATGAGAATTGACCTATGAATCACAGGCCAACATGCACAACCCATCGAAGAAATAGAAACAGAGAGAACATTCACAGCATCTCCAGTCCAAGGTTCTGTGGTTGGGAACCAGTTCTCAAATTGCAGCTGAGAGCCGGAAGGGTAGATCACACACACGTATTCATCACTGGTGATTATTTGTACATGTGAATGCGCCTCGTCTAACACTCTTAATAGAACTTCCATGTCACAAGGATTTTCAACGATTCTGTTTGCACATTGCCACTGCCCATATTTGACACATGCTCATCACTTGATAGCCCCCTGGACTACTGATAGTGTGTTTGCACACACACAAGTGGATAGGCCATTGCTAAAACAACTGTTTGTCACACACAGACTACACAGAACTTCTGCACTATTTCCCGCACAGTGCTTTACAGTGGAGCCCATGCATGCATTTCGCCTTCAGTCACCAAGTACAGAGAAGCCTAGTGATGCACTCACACCCACTGATGTGAGCACTGGGGTGGCATCAGGTCTTGCTCCTTTCTCCTCTGGCACCCCCAGGTCAGGAAGAATGGGCTCCAGAGAAGCCCGAGAAGCCCTTTTTAAAAACCAAGCTTTGGGGATCAGAGGGTAATGTACTCTGGATGTGTTCACTGGGGGTTTCTCTTTCCCTTTCAAGGGGTTTACTGCCCTCCTCCAAGCACACATCCTGATTTATTTCCTGGTAATTAAGCGTGTAATAACGAAATGGAAAAGCGGAAGAATTCTGCACCCCCCCCCACACACACTTTTAAGCCATTCTGATGCTGAATACAGCAAGAAGAGATGAAGTGCAATCCTAAATCAATGGGCTTAGGCTGCAGAAACTCTGTTTAAGATTGCACTGACAATAACTAATCTGCCTCATAATTTGCTTCTTTTATATTCACAATTTCTACAAAACAGTGAACAGAAACATAATCTTGGGAGCTTTTTTGTACCATTGATGGCCTCAGCGTGTAGCTTGGTTGCCCCCCACATCCTGTATCCACCCACTCCAGAAATACACTTTTGCTCCCATTTGTTGGACGTAAATTTTCGGCTCCTGATAGGCTAGTCATTCCTCAAGCCCCCCCCCCCTACTTGTATCTCTTGATAAGTCAGTGTGACCTTGACTTCAGCCCTCTGCGCAGGGTCCCTTCAAGCCCCTTCCCCCTATATCTGTTTCTCACTCTTCTCATCTCATGCACACACCCTGTTGCTTCCCTAGAGGACAGCAATCCGCCCGGCCACTGCTTGCCTCTTGGCCACCCCCCCTTCCACCGCCATATCTTTCCAGAAGCTAGAATTGTATCCACTCCTCCCCGCAACTCACATCTGCCACTCTTCCTGGTTGCCGTGGGCCCGTCCTCCTTGTTCGCTGTCAGTGGGAGCCTGTGGGGCTCTCCCCGTGGCCCTGCCCTGTGGATTGTGGGCCGTCCTCCTCCCCCTGCCAACAGAGAGCCATAGTGCAGTTCTTGCCCAGAGGCAGCAGCGACTCACAGTCCCCCTGGCACTGCCAGGAGTTGCAGGGAATGTTTGCCACAGCCATCCTGTGAGGCCTGGAGCTGCCCTCTCCCCCTCTGGTTTCTGTCCTCAGCAGGCTAATCTCATTAGGGCCTAGAATAGCCCCGTGTTATTGTTTTAATCCCCACATGGCCCCCACCTGCAGCTCTCCATCATCTGTAGTTTATAGCCTCTAAGAACCTGATGACCCCTGAACACTGAAACTTCTGTCCTAGTCACAACACAGACTGATGCTAAAGAAGAGGGGGGGATGCCCACTGGAGGGGGCTCGTGACCAAACATGTAGGGGGGAGTCAGGATTCACAGCTGGAACACTTGCAACACACTACCACCAAAAAAAAGGAACTAGAACCAGATTGTCAGGGAAGAAGGGCTTCCCTTTCATTCACTTTTTGCACTTACTATTAACAAGAATTCTCAGGCAAGTTAAATGAAGTACAACTAACAGAGAGATGAAAAACAGAAGGCTTGCTTCTGCCCAGCACCATGGTGCACAAAATCACATGAATAACTTCTGCTCCCTCATTCTGACCTCGGTATTGTTAGTACAGATTAGAATCAAGCCTTTATTTATGTATGTCATTTATCGTCTTCCTTTCTCACCGAGACTCGAGGCGGGTTATGCAGTGCAAGTCAATGCAACCAATAGGAATAATAAGCCATATAATACAACTAGTATTGCAGAAATCTGAAACAAAGCATTAAGTATTAAATGTATTACACAAAAATGTGTTACATCAAAAGATCAGGGGAGTGAGGGGGTCTTTTAAAAACCACTCTTTGGCAATCTTGATTTCATCATGACATCTCGCCACAGAATAAATGTTGATCATCTTTACGGAGCCACTGGACTTCTGTTTTGCTTTTCAGGTGGGTCTGAAATGATGTTGAATGGTGGGTTTGATTTGGGGGTAGTGGGGTTGTTGGTGATGCTCTGGGTTTATGTGAAGTCTTTGATTTGAATAATAGTAGTAACTGTGCTTCTGTACCATGTTTCTAGACAGATGAGCGCCCCACTCAGAGCTGTGAATAAAGTCAGTGTTATTATTATCTGCACAGTACAGCCGGGGAGCTGGGCTGAGAGGAGGGGCTGACCCAAGGCTACTTGCTGAGCACATGGCAGTCTAGAGAAGTGTTGATTCACAACCTAACCACTTAACTATGATTTCTCTTAGTTTTAGCTGGCTTTGTAAGCTCGCTGTATATGATGAGACAGGTGGGAGAAAATGTCTTAATAAATAACTGCCTTGTTTGGTAAAGGAACTCGGGCACTCAGATGAATAAAACGAGGGAGGCGTGCCATTACACTCTGTCTACACTTTGCTCCGCTGATATCTGAATTCTAATGCAAAGGATTCCCAGAGCCAAGATTCTATCTAGAGTGGTTTTGATGCCATGTTCACATCCTGAGCCCCATGTGAATCCTTCCTGCGAGCTGTTGATAGATCTCCTTGTGCTTTCGCACACAGTACAATGGGGGGGGGGAACCCTTTTTAATTGAACAAGGAAAGAAGAATACTTCTTTTTAAAACAGCACACTGTGAATAGTCCCTCCGTTAATCAGATTAAAACTACAATGAACATTAATGTAATAGGATTTGTTATAATCGGGAGCAAGAGTGGAATAGCCTTAATATCAGCAAAAGATGCCTGAGGACGTGTGATCCCTTGAAAACCACTCTGGAGCAAGGCCTATTGAAAACTACGGATGTGCATAACAGACATGACGTTCTTCTTGTATGAACTCTACTTCTTGCTAGGTTGGCAGGGGGTAAGAGGATGAGAGTCAGGGCTTTTTTTCAGCTGGAACGTGGTGGAATGGAGTTCCGGAACCTCTTGAAAATGGTCACATGGCCGGTGGCCCCTCCCCCTGATCTCCAGACAGAGGGGAGTTTCGATTGCCCTCCGCTAAACTCCCCTCTGTCTGGAGATCAGGGGCCGGGGCCACCAGTCATGTGACCATTTTCTCCAAGGGCAACCCACTGAGTTCCACTACCTCTTTTCACAGAAAAAAAGCCCTGATGAGAGTTAATACTTCATGATAAACAGCATTTATGGGTCCGGTATCCTGCATCTATGGTTATTCTTCCAGACTCTTCTTTGCAGTGTTCCCTCAAGTAGCCTGGGCTGGCCCCTGGAGCCAAAGGAATTAACCCTTTCTCTTACTTTGCTGCCCTGGCTCTTGCAGGAGGCTGGCCACCATTTTGGTTGGTTTCCCTGGCAACAGACAACTAGAAGTGGTGGCCAAAGTCTTGTGAAAAGGAAGAATCTCACGAGTGTTATGGAACCAACATGGGGTAGGGATGCCAGACCCCCGCCAGGGACCCCTGCCCCAACCTTTCCCCCAGTGGGGAAAAGGCACCTGTGAGGGGGGGGGATGTGCGGGAATGCTCTCAACACTTCCCCAGCGCACTGGAAAATGACAGTAGCTGAGATGCTGGGAATGCCCATAACGCGTGAAACAGTTTCACAAGCCCAGACTTGCTGCAGAAATAATATGCGTGCAACATGGTGTTTATAGCAAGGCATCTGTCCAGCTGGCAAAGTCCACTCAAGAAGGCAATGAGCAGGGGGTTTTTTTCTGGGAAAAGAGGTGGTGGAACTCTCAAGAGGAAAATGAGGAAGAAACACATGGGCAATCATATTATTTTCAAGCACTATTGCTGAGTATTTTTAGGAGGTGCCGGAACTCCGTTCCCCCTGAAAAAAAGCCCTGGCAATGAGTACCCACACTGGACCCTGACCTGGGTAGTCCAGGCCAGGGGTGTGTACCAAGAAAATCTCTGTTCCAGTTCCAGGGGTTCCAGAATAATTCCATTCTATTATGAGTTTGTTCTGGGTGGGTTGTGCCAGATCGGAACTGATCTGTTTGTTTGTTTTCCTTTTCATGAGTTTCGGCCCATTGAGTGCATGTTGGCTACACGTGCATGAATGCACGCTGTTCTTTTCAAGGGGGGAAACAAGGCTCTGGGGAAGCTTTTTTTGTGCTTAACCAAAAACAACACCAACCATTAGTCCCCCTCATAGTCTAAACCATTGATCCGCTGAGTTTTTCTTCAAGCTCAATAACACCGCCCCCCAACAATGGACCTGTACAAGGCAAGTGTCCTTGGGTGGGGCAGTGGCAGCAGAGCGTTCCCCAATAGGAGAGTGCTCTACCCACAGTGCAGTGCAGCAACATTAAAACCAAGCCTGCTTTATGTTCACTTTCTTTTTCTATAGTGCTGGTAACTTACTACCTTTGCATTTGTTACTGCCTGTTGCTGCTATGTTTCCTTGTGCTCCAAATCCTGCCTATAGATGCTCAGCATTCCACGGCAAAACGGGGTGTTCTCACTACCAATCTTCTCCATTGCGCAAGTGCTAGCAGGCAGAATGACTGTCGGAATTCTTCCCCCCACCCCTGGCCCAAACAGACCTACGTTTCCCCCGTAAGTTTTCCTTTTGCTGTAGGGACAGGCAGGATTGTTTCGGAAAAGGCGGAGCAAGTACACGTTTGTCATTCGACTCAGAAAAAGAGAGAGCCCTGAGAGACTATGGAAGTAACAGGTCTACATATTATTCAATAGTGCTTACTCCCAGGGAAGTGTTTTTCAGACTGCAGCCTATCATTGAAATTTCCCAAGTGTTTCCAAAGCTGATCGGAAGGGAAGGGAGAGGGGTGTGTGTGCCTCCCCTTGCGAGGACCCGATTGGCAGGGAGGGAGAAAATGCCATTTTCTGGGTAGCGATGGGGCAAGGGGGGATGCAGTCACGGGCACTGATCTGATTCTTCCTTCCCACCAACAGAGTTAATTAATAACGTAAGGTCTCTCTCCCCATGGGATCTGACTGGTGAATGCTCTTCAGGAAAACAAGTTGCTGTCCTGCGAGGCGAGCCCAGTGCCTGCCTGTTGCTGGAAGGTATGAAAGAAAACACACAAACATTTCGGTGGGAGTGATTAGATACAATTTAGTTTCCCAGATTTGGCACACCATTCTGAAAGCTGCTTTAACAAGATGAACCAGAGATTTCTGTGTGTATTTTCGGCTCATTTTTTCCAATATGCAACACTAGTCCAGGCAAGCCTGATTTAATCAACTCTCTGAAGCTAAGCGGGATTAGCTCTGGTTAGTGCCTGGATGGGAGATCACCAAGGAACACCTAGACTGCACTTTCCACCACCATCGCAGGAGAGGCTAAAAGAGCAGGTGGGAGTGGCTGGTTTGACAGACAGCTGAGCAACTGACTAGTTGCCTTCCCTCACTTCAGCAAGATGGTGCCCAAACTAAGCAAAGGTGAGAGCCATATTAACAGCAAGTAGTACACAACTGGCTGTCCATGATCACTCAGTTCCCAGGGCCAGGTGGATTCTGATCCACTGCTTCTAGTTTCCAGTGGCTCCAGCAATGCCAAGATCACAGCTCCTACCAGCATCCTGATATTAAATCACAAATGATCCATGAGCCTGTACAGTTGAAATATGTTTTCTGAACAGCATGGTAACATCACTTCCCAACTTATTCCATTCGTTTTTTCTTCTAATCTACAGTCCATACACTTATCGCCTTTACACTCTCTTTATCTCTCTGAATCTTATTAGCAAATTTTGTTCTAGTAATCAGATCTCTTTACCTGTTCCCTGTTGGCTTTCATGGTGGGGGGAAAAATCCATTTATTTTCTACATTTTTATGTAAATGAGTTGTGTATGTCTGTATCTCTGTATTTGTTTCTTTCAAGAGACCTTGAAGCCTTTCATTAGTTCAACGCTTCCTTAGCATTAAAGACAGTTCGGTCTCCATGCATCCAGATTTTGAAATGAGTGGGACTTAAATGCACTCAGTTATAGACCAAACTGTGGCCCTCACATGTGTGAGCAAACTGGAGCTGAGGTTTGTGGGACACAGAGAATTATTAGAGAAGGACTACAGAGCTTGGTATCATCGGCATATTGATGACATCCAACTCCATAACTATGAATGAATTCTCCCAAAGGCTTTACATAGAGGCTGAATAACATGGGGGATAAGATTGTGCCTTGTGGAACCCCACAAGCTAAGTCCCGTAATGATGATAGCTAGTCTCCAGTAGCAATCCTTTGAGTCCACTCCATGAGGAATGATTTAAACCAGTTCCAAACACATCCTCTGATACCTACTTCTGCCTCCAAATGCCTCAACAGGATGGTGTGGTCTACTGTGTTGAAGGCTGCAAATGGATTCAGGAAGAGCAACAAGGAAGCATGGCATTTGTCTACATTCAGGCAGAGGTCATCAACTAGAGCCACCAGAGCTGTCTCTGACCCATAACCTGGCCTAAAACCAGACTGAAAAGGTTCCAAAGCACAAGAGTGGTCCAAGAATGCCTGGAGCTGGTCAGCGACTGCTCTCTTAACCACTTTTCCCAGAAAGGGGCGATTAGAGACTGGGCAATAACTGACTACATAATTTTTGTCTACGGATGTTTTTAAAAGTAGTGGGCGGATGACACCCATTTATCTCAACACTGAGCTCCTATATCTGGAGCCAATGGTCAGAGCTTGGCCTTTGTGGTGGGCAGGGCAACTACACAGTGCGTTGCTCTAGTATGGCATGCGCCAAGAAGAGCCACTAGTTAAGGCTATGCATATTTTCCCTCTAACTTTGTTTATACAAGTGCACCTCTTTTCACTAGGTGAGCATCAGGCGGTAGTAGACTTCAGTTCTATTCAGGCTTATCAAAAAAGAAGACAGCTGCTGTTAGAGTCACTGCTAAGTCAGCAACTGATTTTAACTTGCGCTATGTAGACTCTCCCACCCACCCCACCCCATAAACTGTGTCCTGTCAGATGTACCCCATCTTTTAGCAGTTGGGGTTGCCATTTTGGTTGCCTGCTTAGCAGTAGTTCTGCCAGCCATAGTCTTCTTTACTATTGTCCCACACAGTGTCACTCCTCTGCCTTCCTTCTCCCAGTCCTTCCTCTTTAACAAACAGGAATACCACCACAAATATCAAGATGGCGCAGATGCTTTGGAACCATTCTTGCAAACTGAAAAGGCAAGCCGTTATATGGACATCAATTTTGCAGACTTTTTAAAATTTGCAATTAAAGACGGAGACAAACTGGAATGGGTTCAGCGGTTGGTAACCAAGATGACCAGAGGCTTGAAAAGCAAGGTCTACAAGGAAAGGTTGAAAGAACAGGATATATTTAGTCTTGCGAAGGGGAGATATGAGCACACAAGCAAGCAAGAAAGAAACTCTGTATGGGTTTCCTATAAGGGAGCAAAGAAAAGAGACCTTGGAATTCAGCAGGGCTTTCACCAGGAGGAGGCAAAGCAGTGATACAGAAAGGGAGGACAAAAATAAAGCAGTGAACGCAGCCAGCTCCCACAAACTTGACTGCAGCTTTATTGGAGCGGCAGCCAGGAAAGGAAGCAAGCAAACTGATTTATTCACCTATTGTTATTAGTTAATGCAACGGCTTACCATTTTTCTACAGCAGCAAATATCTCAGTGCCAATTTTTTAAAAATTCCGCAGCACTGACATTTAAAAAAAGTTTTAAATGCTTGTGACATGCAGGGCTACATGATTCAGAGACCACTTATTCCATAGTATGGCCCCATAGTCATTTCTGTGGTCAGCTGAGAGCATCTTCTTGGTGATGGCCCTTGTTCAACAAGATGGAACAATAAAAACTTAAGAAGAGGGCTTTTATTTATGTATTTATTGGTTGTTTCTGTCTGGCAGCACCTGCCAGCATCTCCTCGAGCCTGAGCCGGCGGAAACCTTTTTGGAAGGGGGAACTCAAGGCAGATTCTAGTACATCCTGTACCCAGGAGGATTCAGTACCCCCCACTGGGAACTACGGGGGGGGGGAGACCTTGCTTTTGGATTCTGTTGAATCCAGGAACCTCAAGATGGAGCATTGTTGTGTTAATTTTAGGATGTGTACCTATTTTTGCTGCTATCATCTTGGGTAGCAGAGGGGAGGCATCCAGCACAGCCAAACTTAGACATGCTTTGCACAAAAAAAATTCCAAAAATGAAAAGCTCATCAAAGGATTGCCATTACCAGTCGATGTAGAAAAATGATGTACAACAGGGTGTAACTTAAACGAGTGAAAACTTGAAGCTACAGAAAATCCTGAGGGGACAAAGGCAGCAGATAAAAGTCTTTGATTTGATAATCCTCAGGAGATTTGTCATGACTACTAGTTAATAAAAATTAACACAAGAGGGGGAGCATAGAGTAACAATTTACTGAAATGGAGAGCTTGAGATGGAGAGAAAGGGGAGTGTATTCACAAAGCCCACCACTCTAATGAGTGCAGGCATGCTGAAATAAGAGTCTTACAGGTGCTACAAGACTCCTGTTTATTTGAAGAAAAGTTTCCTTTCTACCTCTGCTGTAGAAGTTGGTCAGCAGTCTCTGGGAAGGAGGGGGAAAGGGTAAAATGCAGTAGGTTTGGTGACTGCCCCCTAGCCTTTGGAATGCCCTTTGCCTCTCCTTGCATCTGGTGTCATCCTTATCTGTCTTCCACTGCCAGACCAGAATGTTTTTATTTCAACCGGCTGTTAATTCGGTGATTTGTTGTGTGGTTGGATTCTCCCCGCTTCTGTTCTCTGCTCTTGGTTTTAATTTGGTTTTAAGTGGGTTCTGTGCGTTTTGTTTTAATTGGTTTTAATTGGCTGCTATGCATTTTTGTTAATTGTGGCTGTTTCAGCTACTGCTGCTTGTTTGTTTATTGCTGGTTTGGAACGTGTTGTGATTTTCGGATTGGTGGAGTGTATTGTTTTTTGAGATGTGAGATTATTTTTTTATTTTGTGGACCGCCCTGAATACTTTAGTGGAGAGGTGGTATAAAATAAAAGACTGAAAGTTCCTTCTTCTTAACCCAATAATTTGGCAAGAGCACATCTTGCCAGCCAAGGATGCAAAATCTCCCATTCTATGAGAATGTGAAATGTAAGACAGAAACTACAGTTCCCAGGGTTCCCTGCTTAAGTCTCTGATGACATATGCTTTCAGTGTTCATTCTCTTTTGATTGGTCTACCAACTTTGTGGGGGGGCACATGGCAAAAGTTTTCTGGCCACAGAATTGGCACTAACCCCATCACAAATTGATAACAGCAGGATGGCAAAGAGCCAGGAGGCTGTGGCATAACAGCATGAAGGTTATTTCTGACTGCTAACAAAAGGAGATGACCCTTCCTGGAGCGACCCGCAGGCTGCCTCCAGAATGAATTTTTAAGACCTCCCAGCTCCCAGTGTGAAACTCTAGGGTAGCTTAGTCCGTGACAAAGATGCTACAGGGTCAAAAAGCCTAGCAGAGACTTCAGAACAAGCTGAATGATTAAAATTTCTCAGAGAAATAGGGGCCCTGAAATTTAATTCTTGATTTAGGGAGATAAGCATCTGTTTTAAACAGAGGGGTTTTTCTGTGTTTGCTTTTCTGAAGAGAGAATTTCCCCTAATTTTGAGCGTCCTGTTTTTAAACAACCCCTTGATCTTCCTGTGCGTGTCTATCAGAACATGCTTCGGGCCAAGTGTTTCGAAAAGGAGGCTCTTCTCTTTTGAGCAAACTGAAAGACTGGGAGCACATGTCCCGAAGCCCTGGTGATGGTCCCCTCTACAAGGTTTAGACTGCTGTCCCCAAGGGAACCAAATTACTCAAAGAATTATGCACAGATCAGTAGAAGAGGCACACAGAAGGGAAGGATGAAGCAGTTCCATCTACAAAATAGTTTGAAGGCTGTAAAGATACACTTGCTTTTTAAATCACTTGCAGGGAAATCAATTTGGTTCACAAATTTTGCACGCTGCCTCCAAGTTTTTGGCCTTCTTGCCAATCCTGGACAAACCCAAGGGTCACACCAGGTTGTTGCGGAGTTCATCTTTTGCAGCTTTAGAAACTGCGGGACTAAGATGCAATTCCATAAGGCCTGCTTCAGAGAATGAAATAACATGATCTGATAAACCAGTAAAAACTGGGATGAGCCTACACAATCCTAAGCAACAAAAATGTGCGCAGTCACTATGGCCTCGTCTGCACTTCAGACTAAAACAGCTTCAAAAAGAATTCACCATGTTTTCGGCTCTTGAAGCAGAACATTCCCACACACTTTGAGAGAGACACCCAATATAATAGCATAAATAATGGATAAATTTATTGCCCTTTAATGCTACACCCAAATTTTCACACTGAGATTCTGTCCCACCACTCCTTCTGCTAGGAATCCTACTGATGTAATAATATTTCCCTGCCTCTGGGATAGGCTAGACAGCTCTGGCTGATTTGAGCTGTTCAAGAGGGCTTTGGGGGTAGATAATGATACTGAGTTAAGCTGATGTTGTTGAAGCTCTCTGGTATTATTCTTTTTATTGTATAGAATTATTTATTTACAAAGCTCCCAAAGCTCACAAAGCCCCCACAAAGCTCAGAGAGGTATAATAGTCCTCTTACACTGCAATTTTATTCTTGTGAATTTGATTTTAGTTATTATGTAGTTATTATTGTACACACCTTTGGGTTGTTTTGTAGGAAAAGTAGAGGGGAAGTATTCAAATATATCAATAATGTGAGGTGCCTTTTTAGAGGCTTTTTCTCGTTGCAGCTTCAGAAGCAATGTACTTTGGTACAACCAACACAATGGGGGGGCAGTATTCTTCCAGTTCATTTCAGTGTATCTGCAGTTTTTGGGATGGAGGATTCAAAGTGGAAAGTCCCACGGCAATCAGAGAGCACGCCTAAACAGTTCTTCTCTGAAGGAAGTCTTATCTTGTTTAACAGGGCTTACTCTCAGGAAAGCATTCTTAGGAGTTCAACCTGAAGTAGTTTTTTCCCCAGATGGGAGGTATGAACATGCCACAGGGAATTCTTGACATTTTTACCAAAACGTTATTTATTTTATTTTATTTTTAACCCTTACTCCCCGCAAGCGGGCTCAGGGTGAGGTACAACATTGACTAAAATACAACTTAAAATCGATCATAAAAACAGCAACAGATAAAATACTGTACCCCTCTTGTGGCAAACAGCATGAGTGGACTCTCCATAACCCTTGCAGAGGGAGACCGGTGGAAGGCTCGGCAATGATGGGCTAAAATTAGCCTCCACCATATGCCTGGCGGAACATCTCCATCTTACAGGCCCACCTAAATGATACAAGATCCTGGCGGGCCTGAGTGTCCTCAGACAGAGAGTTCCACAAGGTTGGGGCCAGGACTGAAAAGGCCCTGGCCCAGGAAGAGGCCAGCTGAGCCTCCCTAGGGACAGGGACCACCAGTAGATGTTTTCTGGTTGAACAAAGGGCTCTCTGGGGCACATACAGGGAGAGACGGTCCCTTAGATATGCTGGTCCCAGTCCGTTTAGGGCTTTGTAGGTCAAAACCAACACCTTGAACCGGATCCGGAATTCCCATGAACCAGGGTACAGGAAACCATGAGTTAAAGTGTTATCAAACTGATATATATGTTCCAAGTGCAGAATCGTCATGGATACTTAATGGTTGTTCTTGTGGGCTGCTTGTTTTTACATATAGAGAAACCCTCACTTTTTAAAAGCTACCTGCCTTCCTATTTATTTCCAGTTCCCTGCCCTCTTGCCAGCATCTTACTTCAGGTTTCCAGCTGTCCAAAGAGGGAAAATCTGAGGAGCCGCTATCTGACATGTTACCTCTGCACTGTATGAACATATTGTGATTTCCACCACACTGAGTCAGCGTTCTGATGATTTAGCATTTATATTCCCGACAGCTGTTTATTCCTCTCAGTGTAAATCCGGAGATAGATGTCCAGAAGGGGTTTACTGCCCCAGATCTATCAGGAAACATATTTAAGATATTCTGTGGTATTTAAATCATAATAAAATCTATTATTCAGTAATGTTAGCATACAAGCGGGGAGGGGGGAGATTAATTTTGACCATTAAATCTTAAAAGTTTCAAAAATGAATCTTTATACTTTAAGTTCTGAAACGCACAAAATTAGTGGTTTTGTAAAAGGAGCCCTTGGGTCCAGTCTTCTTATTCAGGTAACAGAGGCAAGTCCAAGTCTGTGCTCCTTTTTGATATCCAATGAGTACAGCACCAAAGGATCAAGGAACAAAATGGATGACAATCATGGGCAGAGGCACAGAGTAGCTTGAGTATGAAGAAAGGCTGAAAAGGTTGCAGTTGCAATCTTATGCATCTAGGGGGATGTGCCACTGAACACACTACCTTTATTGTAGCATACGCTTTCGAGAACCACAGCTCTGTTCGTCAGATGCACGGGAGGCATCTGACAAAGAGAGCTGTGGTTCTCGAAAGCTTATGCTACATTAAATTGGTTAGTTTTAAAGGTGCTACTGGACTCTACTATTTTGCAGCTACTGGACACGCTGACTCGTAAGTAAAGACATATAACTCTGGGTTGGTATCTGATGACGGAGCCCATCATTCCTATTTTAAATGGTTTTATTGTTTTGTTTTATGCTGTTAGTGGTCTTGGGCAAGTTCTGGAGAGCATAGGATATTAATGTTTAAAATAAAGCAATGTGTTGCTTCTGCTTCCCCTTGGGGAGGGGCTCTGTGGGTAGACCATCTGCTTGGCATGCAGAAGGTTCTGAGTTCAATCCTTGGCATTTCCAGTGAAAAAGATCAGGTACCAGGTGATGTGAAAGATCCTGAGACCCTGGAGAGCCACTACGAGTCCGAGCAGACAATACTGACCTCGGTGGACCTCTGGTCTGATTCCGTATAAGAGAGCTTCATGTGTGCACAAGAGTGCCGAGCCGCTACAGAAAGAGACAGAAAGGGGGGCAAAGAGAGAGGCACATGTATTGGTACAATACATGCATTTTGACACAGGAGCATTTAATGCTGCAACATGTAAAGAAAATCGTACTTGTAAAGGGACTCTTATATTTTTGTTCTTAATACTGCTGGCCATTATTTTATGTTTTCTTCTTCACTCTGGGCAGGCCAGTAGAGAAGAGAACTAAAACATCACACACACACCCCATAGTGATCTGTAGAGGTATAAATAGAGACACCTTTCTTTCAGAAGTGTGGGTGGTGACACCTGCTGAAGGTAACCTGTAGACACCCAGAATGAAACACAGCCGACAGAGACAAAAAGCCAAGCTCTGCTGCAGGCTCATACACCCAAAATAGCAGGCAGAAGTGACAAATCACATGACGTCTTACTCTAGGTATTCTCAGGAACTTTCACATGTTGTGAAATTAGCACATAATGAGGCAGAGGGAGAGGGAGTTCTCTGGGTCATCTTGAAAAAGCCTCTCTTTGACAAATGGAATAACTAGCTGAGCTTCAGCATCCTTCCTTGTTCCAATTCACCAGCAGTAGCATCCAGTTCATATAAAGCCTGTGTAAAACGGTTTTGTTAATTTCTGCTATTCTGTTTACAGCGTTCATGAAGACACACATCCGAACTATCTAGGGTCACTCACTGATGCTTGCTTCAGAATCCTTAAAACCTGTAAATCTACCTGGATTAAGCCCCAATTTAAAACAGCCAAGACCAGCATCATGTCCCAGTTCCCATAGGCTTGGATAGTGAGTCTACAAAAGTGGGTCAGCAGGGGTCTATCCCAGCAACGTACAGCCCCCAAGCTACCTTGATCTCCAGTCTAAGAGAAAATGTTCCACAAGTCATCTTGACACTTGATGTGTGACAGCCACTGAGGCTAAAGATTTAGACTCCTCAAGAGATGAATTAGATTCCTCTCTGCCACCTCTCCAACCATCCTATACCTTTAACAACCCTGGGATCTCCCAACAGAGAAGACAGAAGACAGACCTGAACATCACCCAGCAGTGACTGAGTGCATGGCTTTTAGCCAGAACTCTGACTCTTTACAGAATTCTTTACAGGGAGCCAGTTTGGTATAGTGGTTAAGAGCGTGGGACTCTAATCTGGAGAACTGGGTTTGATTCCCCACTCTTCCACTTGAAGCCAGCCGGGTGACCTTGGGCTAGTCACGGCTTTCTGGAGCTCTTTCATCCCCACCCACCTCACAGGGCGTTTTGTTGTGGGGATAATAATGACATATTTTGTGAACTGCTCTGAGTGGGCATTCAGTTGTCCCAAAGGGCGGTACATAAATCGAATGTTATTGTTGTTGTTATTCTTGCTAGCCTTCTTTTAAAGAGTGGAGCTTGGCCACTCAGCCATCCTGTTTTATTATTTAGTTGCTCTCAGACTTCCGTGGTAGCAACGTAGCTTGCCTGGCAGCTCTCCACGGTCCTGAAAAACTCAAGTCCAAATTGAGCATGATAGTAGCAAATCCACACAGATCAGTAGAAGGGGAGTATGAGTCTATTTTCAGGAGAGGAGTCTTCAGGGATGGCTCCATAAAAAAGTCCTGTCTCTGGTAGGCACCTGCCTCTCCCTTCTAGGGCGACTCCCCTGTACCCTCTCTTCCCTGCATCCATTCCTCTGAGTTACATCCTTCTGCATGTTAGGCTGCATAGTCGTTTTGGTGTTCATTTTGTACTGTTGTTCTTGTGGCTTCTGATTGCATATGCATGCATGCATGCGTACGCGCGTACACACATACTTCACTGGTTTATGCTGTTGTCTTACTGATTTTTATAATATCGTATTTGTTTTATAGTATTTCATTCTGGTTTGTAAAACGCTTTGAAAAACACCTGGTTGTGAATTCAGGGTCAAAATGCTTTACATACATAAATATAATATAATAATAACAATAACATTCAATTTATATACCACCCTTCTGGACAATTTAATGCCACATTCAGAGCAGTTTATAAAGTGTGTTATTATTATCCTCACGACAATCACTCTGTGAGGTGGGTGGGGATGAGAGTGTACTGAAAGAGCTGTGACTGACCCAAGGTCACCCAGCTGGCTTCAAGCAGAGGAGTGGGGAATCAAATCCAGTTCTCCCGATTAGAGTCCTGCCGCTCTTAACCACTACACCAAACTGGCACTACACCAAGACGGGTATCTATCCATCTCCATCAACAGCTGGATTGGCCATATCTGAATATGAAACTTTGTGCATAACAAAGAGATTAAGTGGTGTCTAGAAAAAGCTCCTCCCTATCCATACTGATTACCAGTCATCTTATGCAATGCTATAGGAAGGTTTATATTCTTGCAGTAAGGATATTCTTGTAATCCATCTTCTAATCCCATTAGGCTATTGATGCCTATGACATCACATGGCAATGAGTTCAACTGTATAATTATGTATCCTAAAGGGATATTTCCTTTTCTGGGCCTTTGGGCTAGCTACGTCTCAATTTCAGGGATCCACCCAAGGGAACCTTTGTTTATCACACACACCCTGGTTCTTTCATGTACTTTCAGAGATTAACAGCAGTAACCTGGATGAAGCAGACCCCATGAGGTATCTGATTCTGTGGTCACAAACTTGGAGGTGGAGAGAGTCAGCAAGATCAGGAAGGGGAGTGTGGTTTGTGGTATTGTATCTCCAATCAGCAACCCGGACATTGACTTGGAGGTGGACAATGACTTCCCTGGCGAGAGGCCATCTAGTCATCTGAAGGATAAGGAGTCTGAGGCCCAAGGAAAAGCAGATGAGGACATCCAGTTCAGAAGGAAGCTCTTCGTCTCACAGGGACCTTAAACCTGCTTCCAAATTTCCGCAGTCATTCAAGGAGATGCCTTACCAATTAACCCAAGCGCAACAATCTAATCTTACCCTCTTTTTTCTGAGATGCCAAGAGGCCTGTCAAGAGAATACAAAATGCTAATGCAATGTTAGGCCAGAGGTCTTAAGAAGTCCATTCCTCGCCAAGGGGATGGGGCTTGAGGCAGTCTTCAGGGCCTGCTCAGCTCTTGGCTGTCAGATCTTCATGAGGTCAAACTAAGATTCTACACAGTGACTTTCCCAAGTGTGAATCCTGCTTAGATCAGTTCAAACATTTCGTCAGAAGATGTAGTTCATTTCATGGCTTGCATGTGTTGAAACAGTAATTACAGGTGACATGCCCTGGGCAACTTCCATGTCACAATCTAGCTATTAGGCCTTCATGAAGAAAATCACACCCTCTGATCGTAATGTCCTCCTAAACCATTAAGAACACTGATCAGTCTCTGTATTTGATCTCAGAACACGGTCCTTCCCTACCACAAGATGCACATTTATCAGGGCCACTTGAACACTGAATGTCTAATGAAAAACAACGTTCTGGTCCTCTTAACAGAAGCTGAATTAGTCTTCAGACCAGACAAGCATTATCATTTAGTAAGAGCATTCCACCAGTACCAACACACACCAGGTTTAAACTGAACTAGTTACTTATCTTTCTATCAACAGCCTCCTCCTCCTCCTCCTCCTCCTCCACCACCCCACCCCCGGTCGCCGCTGTAAAATAATGAAATGACTTAAAAATATAAGCCTCTTTCTTGCCCTTCTCCTCAATATTCCACTTACAATTAAAGACAGAGATCAGAGTATTTGAGGAGGAAAGGGAAGAGGCTAATGTATCCAGTTTAAAAATATTTTTAAAATTGTTTAAAAGGATGATCTTGCGATTTAATACTTAAGTTTGCATAATCTGTGTATGGATTCATAGATCTTGCAGTGTCTAGTTTATAGTAAAAGCCAATCTTTACACACTCTCGGAGGCCTGCGCAGCAATGTCATGTGAACTTATAGAATGGGAAAACTGTGCAGGGGTTCACCATTAAAAACTCCACGCTCAATGCTCCCCCAATCCAATTCCCTGAGCTATAAAAATGGAGACTCGGCCATACCTCTCCCAGCATAGTCCACTCAACTTGGTGAGTTTCAGCATGACTGTATCTGAGATCACAAAACAGTGAACTACAATCTCACAGAATTATTTATAACATTTATTAACTTCTTTTTCTCCTTTAAGATGCTTGAAACCAGGCTGGGGGTGGGGTGGGGAGGGAAGGGTGACAGAGTGAGCAAGACAAAGCAAGAAAGCTTTCTGATGCGGTTTGGTACCATTTGTCGGAAGAGGTAGGAATACAGAATAGCAGTGATCGAAAGAGGAAGGCAACCTGGCTGGAACCCTGTTCCTTTAAAATGTGATCTAGGGAAGGAATCGCATCCTGATAGGATTACACATTCCTGCCCCCCCCCGCCTTCTCGCCTTTGTAGTGCTGACTCCAATCTTGGCACAGCTGTGCCAGGTGACAAACACCTCCCTTGCTGAATAATTCACCTTGACCTGACCGCTGTGGCACCAGAAGTCACACAGCCTTCCCCACAGCAGCATCCGTATTGGGTAACGCAAGGACAGCTTTTGTTGCTGCGGCAAGCTAGTCACATGGTTGGGCTGCAAAAGGGAATTACTACACACACCGACACACACACACCTCCTCAGAGTTTGAGGGCCATTGAGCCTCTGACTCCCGTTTTACAGGCTAATGTTAAGATGTGAAGCTTTCTACCTACCTCAGTGCTGCCTGGAACTAAGAGAGGTGCAACATTTATTCCCCCCCTACACCACCGTAAAATAACAGCAATGATCAGGGACCATGGCAAGCAAGCAGGATTTGCTCTGGCACAAGAGCTCGCCCTGCAGAGCAGAGGTGGAGGAAGCCAGTGGAGGCTTTGTCTTGACTTTTGGCAGGAAGCGGACTTTCCCTGCCTCTTTTGGTCTTTAATTACATTGGCTCAGACTATCTGCTCCTGCAGAAAAACCCGCAGGAGGGAGCCGGACAAGGAATTAGTTGGAGAGGGTTTCCTCACAGAATCCGACCCATATCTGGGCAAAGGGGAGGCCGAGATCGGCCAGTGTGGTTGCTTCCCTTGGATGAGTGTAAAATCAGAGCCGCAAGTGAGACCAGTCACCCCTCTGGCTGACTCTGAGGAGCAACTGGAGCTCTCCAGAGCTTCCTCTCCTGCCACTTCTCAGTCTTGATACGTCAGGACGGGAGTCAAATCAAGACCCTGGCCAGTCCAGGCCCAGCACTCCACAGCACCGCATAACAGAAGCAGCTGCTGCAGCTTACAGGGCAAGAGGGCCTCCTGGGCAGCACTTCTTTCCCTGGGCTGGGATCAGCTGTACATGATCCGTGCAGTCAGTCCCATCGAAGATGTAAATCTGGGTTGGCAAGCAAATTCTTCGGATGGTTGTTCTGGGTTTTCCGGGCTGTATAGCCGTGGTCTTGGCGTTGTAGTTCCTGACGTTTCGCCAGCAGCTGTGGCTGGCGTCTTCAGAGGTGTAGCACCGAAAGACAGAGATCTCTCAGTGTCACAGAATTCTTTGGTTGTTCGCCTGTCCTAGGCTAAGTCTAATGCTTCTGCTTTCCTCACCGGGCCTTTATCATGGTTCTTGCCCCTAGCTCCTTCAATTTAGACAGCTTATTTGTACTCTTGATTCTCAGCCGGTATTCGATCCTGCTTCTTTTCTCTGGGCCTTAAGCTCCAGACTATCCAGGAAGACTTTTGACACCTGGCCTGATCTATACTTGACTGGTCCCAGTTTATCTAGACTCCTGACATTTGTGCAAAGGTGGAGGGAATGCACGTTTCATTCTGACAGGCAGGGCTTTTCTTCAGTGGGAATGTGGTGGAATGGAGTTCCGGCACCTCTTAAAAATGGTCACATGGCCGGTGGCCCCGCCCCGTGATCTCCAGACAGAGGGGAGTTTAAATTGCCCTCCGCTAAACTCCCCTCTGTCTGGAGATCAGGGGGCAGGGCCACTGGCCATGTGACCATTTTCGCCGAGGGCAATTTGAACTTTAAAAAACTCCCCCCTTGTTCCAGCTGACCCAAAGTGACATCATTGTGCGGTCTTGAGTTCTACCACTGAGTTCCCCCACCTCTTTTCCTAGAAAAAAAGCCCTGCTGACAGGAATGTTGAAATTGCATGCAGGGACAACATACGTATCTCCCCATGAGAAATATGCACCTTTCTTTCACAATCATGACATGACTGGTGGCACAGGAAATATTAATCACTCTTCCTTTAGAGGAGTAGCCATGTTAGTTTGTTGAAAGAAAAACAAACAGGAGTTTTGCGGCAGCTTTAAAGACTAATTTTTATTTTAGCGTAAGCTTTCGTGGACTAAAGCCCACCTTGCCATATGTATGTTGTAAATCCTCACCCACATGAGAAAAAATGAATTGTAAACAGCAAGATTAAGGGGCGATGGATAACAAACAAAAAAAAAGAAGGTGAGATGTAATTAGGTAAGATTTGAATGTAATGACAAAAAGTAAAAAGACCCTTCATAAGAGCAGTAATTATGCTAGACTGGAAGTGCAATCCTAAAATGAGTTATTCCAGACTAATCCCATTGAAATAAATGGTCTGAGACTCAAGTCACTCTGTTTAGGATTGCGCTGTAAAACTTTAAAATGCCGCAAGACTCCTCTTTATTTTCATTCTTCCCCAGTCACCTTTTCTGTAGAATACCTAAAACTGTTTAGATCCTACAGGAGCTGTTTTGAAAAGTACACAGTTTGGGGAAAGGGAGCTAAGCATTGCTAACGGAAGTTTCCGAATGGGAATAGCAAAGAGAGACTTCATAGGAACATTGTTCAAGTGGTTTAATTACATTAATATAGTACCATCTAGTGGCCAAATCATCAAACAAAAACAGTGCCTTGTTTGCTCTTGGGTAAAGCAGGAGAAATTGATTGGCGTCTTAATAGTAGAAACTGATTGCCTTGTGCTCGTTCTCCTTTGCTAAACACTACATAAAGATCAATGCATTATGGTAAAAGGAAAAAAATGTTGACAAAGGCAACAGTCTATTCTTATATAAAAATATGTCCTGAAATACTATATGGGGTTTAAACTTGAGGGCGTATTATTGCTTCCAATCTGCTCAAAACTTAGCCCTGAGAACCACTGCATGCTACAAAGAGAGAAAGAGCATTTAAACATATTTTTAATTAGGGATTCAAAATTCTAGCTAATTGGCAGGTGACATTATCCAAGTTGTGTATCAAGGAAGAAGGTTCTGATCCGGTTACAAGGGAGTGTCTTTGATTAGGGTTGAATGGTAAGCCAGGCAGACTGGAGAGCACTATCCAGAGTCTGCCTTTGAAAAGACAGTACAAACCATAGCCAGCCAATTCAGGAGCCACTTGAAAATATGGGTGGTTGCAAAAGGCAACAAGTTGTCTTGGCATGTACAAGGGAGAGGGAGAGGGTTCCTTCGAGCCTTCTGATTCTCATTGTTACAGCATATGAACCTGACCGAGTCCCCTTGGTTCATGGCAACGTTTTGTCCACATCCCAAACGTGGCTCATGTTTATTCACCTAGACTTGCCCCTCTCTTCTTGCTACTTTTACAGAAAAGAATGACCACTTCACCTACAGGCACACGTTGGAATGGGTGAAGTTTTCTGTGCTGATAATCAATTATTGGGTATGGAGTGCCTGATCTCTTGCGCTTTGGCCCTGAGACTGGGGTTTGGGGCTCACTCTCAGGGCCTGAGGGAAGTAGCTTAAAAAGGCTTCACACTACAATTGCCAGCCCCCTGGTAGGGCCTGGAGATTTCCCAGAATTACAACTCTGGGATTACAGAGATCAGTTCTCCTGGAGAAAACGGCTGCTTTGGAGGGTGGACTCTACGGTATCCTACCCCATAGTTCTCTCTCCTCCCCAGGCTCCACCCCCCAAATCTACAGGAATTTCCCACCTGGAGTTGCCAACCTTGCTTCACACACATGATGGCTCCTGACCATTTGATCCTAAGTAGTGACATCCTTCAAAGTCCATTCAAGTCAATGGGTTTGAAAGGTTGTCACTCTGTTTAGGCGGGCGCTGTAAGGATCTGACTCAATATAAAGCAGCGTTTATGTGTTAGGTATGACAGAGAGGGACCCTTTTCTGCCTCAGGCTCCGAAGGGTCTCTGCCGGCCAGGGCAGTTGAGCCAGATGGGTCAACGGCTTTGACTCACATAAAGCACCTTTACACAACCTCCAGCCCTTTCTGCTCTCGCTAATGTCCTTTAGAGTTTCATCTTTGTCTTGAAAAGTCTCGATGCTCACCTTGAATGCATGGTTTCATTTTCAAGGTGTGGATTCTGTCTTGTTTGTGTCGATTCTCCATGCCCAGGGCCTTTCTTTTGCAAGCACTTCAATGTTTCCTGTGTGTTTCTATGGATCCCCAAGTCACCCCATAGTTATATTTATAGACAGACCCAGCAGCTTCTAATTGGTTGCCTGGTTGATAGGAGAAACCGTTACCTTGGTTTTCAACAGTGTGAATTTATGCAGGGCTGTGTGGGTGGCATATTAGCTGGGCTCCCAGTTATACATTCTTCAAAAGTCTTCTTGTCATTTTTGGAAAACGATTCCTTGTTCTTGGGAATCAAATTCCACCCTCATTTGGTGTAAATGCGTGGTATTATATAAACATGCAAATAGCAATCTTCCTTAAAAGAGGCAACATATTCTTGTTAAATATCAAAGGTATGCCTACAGTGTGGGTGAATTGATCTTTGCTTCACAGACAGGTTGGACAGACTTTAAATCTCCGTTGTATCTGCAAAATCACTAGCCCACAAGCATTTTCACTCATCCACTTCTCATTAACCTATGGTAGGCATTCATGATATATCAATCGTCTGAAAGAAAAAGAGGCGGATTTCCAATTCAGGGGAAAAAACCTACTTTGGATGGTTGCTTGTAAGCAAATTTTCCTCATCCTAAGCAGTTGGGCAAATGCCAATTTCCCAAACTGCTTCAATCTCTCAATGGATACAAGCCATGAAAACTGACATTGAACCTCTACTTTCACAGGCAGTGTACCTCTGAAGAGCAGTCAAGATAGAGGTACAGCAACCTCATTCTACTCACTGGTGCCTCTCCCCCCACCCCATGCTGCAATTGATTGCTGCCTGGACACAGGTCTTTTCATTTGTCACCCCCCTACTTTAAAACAGCCTTCTAAAGGTTAGGAATTCTCCCATCTTGCCGGACCTCTGAAGAGTAAAATGGAATTACTTAGGAGGGCACGTGGGGCTGGTTGAATGCTCTATGGCCAACGGTGTATTGAACTATTTGTCAGGGACACTGATAATACTGTCTCCATTTATCTAGATTTGCTGAGATAGTTTTAATTGTTATGTTTTCATGATTTTACTGTTGCTAATGATATACTGTTATCTGCCTTGGGTCTCGAATGAGTTGGGAGAAAGAAGGCAGGCTTTACAAAACTTCAAATAAATAAATACGTTTCAATGAGTCTCCTCCTCCTCTCATAATGTCGTAACTTGTGGTCGCACCGTGAAACGGATGGGCAGCAAATCCAAGACAGAGGAAAGGAAGTATTTCTTCACACGGTGTATGGAATTTGTTGCCAGTATCTCTGAATACTAGCCACTGCACAGCAAACGACAACAAACAGGTTTTGTCTCCAGGTCCTGCTTGTGAACTTCTTGGGGTGGAGGGGAGCAGCTACTGAAAGCAGGGTGCTGGGCTGGACGCTGGTGAGAAGCAAGAGGGGTCCCTCTCAGAAAACTCCAGCAAAGTGGACTGGGATCGGAAGGGCAAAATCTGGATACTTTTTATGGCTGTCTCTCATCCGTTTAAAGCCTTATGAAATAGGATTCGCAAGACGCATCGGTTGTTCAAGAGTAGTGCAATATATAACAGCCTAATGTAGCATGTGCTATCTTAACTGAATGTATTTATTTGAGTTTTGGTAAGTGTTTGCACTGTGCATTCAGCTTAAGGATGGGATCTCTGCTTTCCCTTTCCTTCACTGATGCAATCCTTGAGAAAAGATTCAGGGGATTTTTAATTAGTTTGTTTCTGTAGTGATCTGCCTTGTGATATAATAAGCACAGCCCTGTAGAACAAATTGGAGTTACAGCACAGCTGCACGCAGTCACAATCTGAGTTACAATGAGTTCCAAACTTACCAGTGGGCAAAAAGGTCAGAGTGGTGAAGCATGGCTCCGGATTTTAACTTCAGAAGGAAGTCAGAGAGCATTAGGATCAGTAATTTGCTTGGGGAATTGTTGTTTCCAGATATCAGAAATGATGGCTTTTCAAACTTATGCTCACATCCTTGGGACAAAGCCCCCTTTGACTCAGTGGGACCTATTTCTGGAACTATCGGTGCCTCTCCTTGCCTCCAGGTTAACTGATTTCTTGCTTCCCACCATTTTCACCCAATTTATTATTTGGCTTCTGCTACTGCTGAGTTGGTTTTCTACTTGGTTTGGTTTTGACAGGGTTTAAATGTTTTTTTTAAAGGGAGAAAATCCTCAGTTTTTATTGTCAGTTCTTAAATATTTTGCTATGTGTTATTTATTATCTTACTATTGTAATATTTGCATTGGAAGTTACTTCAAGATTAATATGCTGGGTGTTACATAAATCTGGAGGAGTTAGCTGTGTTAGTCTGTAGTTGCAAAATAGTAAAGATGCATCTGACAAAGAGAGCTGTGGTTCTTGCAAGCTTATGCTACAATAAAGTCGGTTAGTCTTAAAAGTGATACTGGACTCTTTACTAAATAAATCTGGTGAGCACTGTACACTGGAATTCTCAAGAATGTCTTAGCTCCTTCTGGGAGCTAGGATGCTCCAGAGAGGAGGCAACCTAATGTGATAGGAAGATGGTGAACGAGGAAACCAGCTGCTCTTTTGGTGGCTCAGTGGGAAAGTTCCACAGCACATCAGTACATATGCAAAAAAATCCTCATTATCTTCCTTGTTGCTTTTTTGTTCTGTCCCTCCCCCAAGAAACGCAGGGCAACATACAATGAATGTTCTCCAATTTGCCCTCACAACAACCCTGTGAAGTACTTTAGGATGAAAGCAGGTGAGTGGCCCAAAGTCATTCACTCATCCTCATGTCAAAATGAAAATTTGAACCCAGATTTGCCCAGACGTTGTGCAATATTTAACCAGAATATCGCACTGGGTCTCCATATCTGCTACATATATTGCCTATGGCCAAAGGGCATTACAGTCTTAATTTAAAAATACATAAAACACAAGGGTTAGAGAGAACAGCCATATAAACAGATTAGATGCAAATTAACGAGGAGAAAAATTACGATATCCTGGTCCCAAAACACAAATCCAGATGCAACAAATAAAGCCCCAAATATGAGTTTAGCTTGAATTTTCATAGCAATCAATGCAAATGGCAACGCGATGTGAGTGACATGCAGGTCTACATCAGCAAGAGGAAAAATCATTTGGATCAAAGATTGCTACAAGCAGTATAGGTCTTGGCCCCAGATAAAGAAGGCAGGATAAAATATAGGCAGGAAAGTCCTCAGTTTCTGGGGATCCACAGAGACACAAGTGCAGGGCAACAGTTTTTCAAATGAAACAGCCTGTTAACATGGCTGTTGGTATATATTTTATATGCTTTACCTTGACTACTTGCTGCCATGACTAACTAGGTGGCTATATTTTTGCAATGTGCCATAAAGTTGTGTGGTAATAAGATATAAAGAGTTAAATTGATGTTATATTCATCCAACTGTAACCTCAAGGCAATTTGTATCATGATCCATCTTAAAATCACAGAATCGTAGAGTTGGAAGGGACCTCTAGGATCATCTAGTCCAACCCCCTGCACAATGCAGGAAATTCACAAGTACCTCCTCTCAACACACACACCCACTGACCCCTTCCTCCATGCCCTGAAGATGACAAAACACCATCAGGATCCCTAGCCAAACTGGCCTGGGGAAAATTGCTACCTGACCCCAAGGTGGCGATTGGCATTACCCTGGGCATGTAAGAAGGGGCCACGAGAACTAAGTGCTGGTGTAACCCTTCCTGCCCTCCCACTCATGATCTGCCTAGGTTCCCGGAATAAGCATTACTGTCGGGTTGTCTGTTCTTATGCCAATAAAGGATTAATTGATTGATTGATTGATCGATTGACTAACTGGGCTGGATTATAATCTGCCTGAACCAAAACAGAGCAGGCGCAGAAGGAGTGGATAGAAAGAAATTTCTCCCCAAACGAGAATGTAGGGATCTCCAGTTAAGTATGTTCCAAACATTCTTCACTGTGCTCTTACAGTTGCTAAAAAACCTATACTTCAACACTGGGAAGACAAAAGTCCACCTCCTATACATCGTTGGGTTGAAGACCTTATAAACTTATCAACATTTGAACATATTGCAGATAGAAGGCAACTATGCATGGACTTCTATTTAGATATTTGGAAACGTTTTATAGATACATATGTATAGATTTGCCAATAGTATTTTTGCAACTAGCACTGCATTCTTTCTTTTTTCCTTTTTCTCTCCTGTTTACTTTTTTATTTTTATTTGTTAATGTTTTTATACTAATAAATAAACAAAAAATTAAAAAGTATGTTCTAGGCAGATGAAAGTATGAAATTTTTCCTACAATTCATAATTAATGAAGAATTTGCTACCACAAATGCAGAGAAGACTGATAACTAAGGATAGACGAAGGTGTTAAAAGGGACACAGGGATGCTGCCTGAAGTGGCATCTCTGTGTCATGTTCTCACCATTAATGGCGAGTGGCCGTGCAGCAATGTGTTTTACAGGATATAATTCCCCATCACCCATCCACGTTATTGACTGGCAAGGGAAGGGAAATGTGCACACAGGTCACTACTAGAGATGGGCATGATCCGCATTACGATCGGGAAAACCCCATGATAATGGCGATCACGCGATCACGACCCGGCGGATCGTGATCGTCCACGGCCAACGATCCAGCGGTCGGGAGAGGCCTGGATCGGGGCGATCGGGCTCAGTTCGGGGATCCAGACACTCAGGCACCAGCAATCTATTCCCCTGGCAACGGAGCCAGGGGAATGCCTGAGCTGTGTTTGCCCTCCTTCTGTCGCCCTGGAAACCTGAATGGAAGCCCAGCTTTCCTTGATCAGCAGGGCTTCCTTCCAACCACGGAGCAGCAAAGCAGTCACAAGTTGGGAGAAGACACCCAGGGGAGGGAGGGGGAAGGGGGTGTTCTGTAGCCATGGGCACTCCAATCTCATCCCTGAAAACCCTGATAGGCAGCTCTGACGGCCAAACACAGACCTCCTGTGTTGCTGAATGGGACCCATGCCATGGTCTTCCAGGCTGGGTTTCACTTTCTGCGAGCAGTGGAGTGGGACAGAGCTGTTGCTTGCTACTTGCTAGCCTTTGGAGAGAGAGAGAGACTGAGAGAGTTGGCCGCCGCCACAACCCACCTTCCCACATAGCTGGGAATACCAGCGTGCCCCCCTTTGGCATCCACGATCCACGGTTCGGGAATGGGAGATGATCGGTGTGGATCGTTAATTCGATCAGCTGGATTGTTAATTTTTTTGGGGTCGTGCCCATCTCTAGTCACTACCAATCAGAAAGCACCTTCGTGATCAACTAAAGCAAGAAAATTAAATATGTTGTAAAAACATAACCTGTACTTGTTGAAGGAATGATTGATCTGATCCCCAGAGGAAGGGTTTCCTTCCAGGTCGCTGGCTTCACTGATTTCATGAACATCCATTTCTGATGCTTCTTTTAGTTCTGAATTCTCAAACGATGTATCGAGTAAGCTTCCGTCTACAACACCTGGATAACAACAAAGACACTTCTTGAAAAAGCATTTGATGCAAAGCAATCTTAATTCTGCAAAAAAAAAAGTGCTATATTTTAATTTTATTTATTTATTTTTATTGACTTTGGACTTTTATTCCGCCCTCCCCGCAAGCGGGCTCAGGGCGGATTACATCAGTTAAAACACATCATACTATTTATACATCCATAAAAGCAATAAAACATTTAAAAATTTCAAACAACATATCGTACAGGATAATATAATAGATGGTAAGACAGCAGCAGTCAGTATTCGCTAATTTAAAAGGCTGGATGGTGGATAGCCCCAGTGGTTCTCCCCTTTCCAGGCTAGCATATATACAGTGTCTTGCCGTATATCCCCCCTCCAACAGGTGGTATCCCCCCGGCCCCCCACAACAGCAGGAGGTGGCTTGCAGTCAGGAACAACACACAGCTGCAGGATTAAAAACCCCATCCCCCTGCACTCTGACTGGAAACACCTCCCACTCCCTGCCACAGGTACTGTTCATCTAATAAAAAACACTTGAGATCCATTCATGGATCTTGTATTTCAATCAGTTTAGTCTGGCTTAATGGCTTTGACTGCAGAAGAAGCATCACACCAGAACATATGAATAGCATATGTTTTTGGTCATATCTCACAACTTAAAAGTGAAAAAATGCAAAGGGAGATCATAGGGATATATTGAAAAGGTGCCCTTGTCTGAAGCTGTTGCAACTTCTCAGAAGAGGCCTTTTTCTATCCTTAATTTTCTTTCTAATTTCATACCCAGACATAACATGTAATGTTTTGAATTAACATGCATCCAAATTGACTGGTGAGGTACATTTTTATGCTTTTATGTTCTTGTCTGTGTCCAGTAAATTATAAGAGAGAGAGAGAGATGGTCATCTACTTACACAAGTAAGTTATGGTACACGGGCTGTTGCCTCATTGCTTAATTGAATTTGTAGCTGTCAATTTTGGTGGTAATTAACTTTACGAGTGTGGAATAATGAAGCAACAAGCTCTGGCTATTTTAAGTGGTCAACACAGAGACACAGTGTTTAACCGAAACATTTGCACGTGCATTACATTTCCAAAAGGTGGCTATTATAATTTAGATAAGGTTGCTATAGAAATCCCATCAGGCCCTTTAATTTTCTGTATTTTTTAGATGTGTGCAATTGGATTAATCCACAGGCCATGTACAACCTTTGGGGGAATCAGTCTTTTGTCCTCGGGAGCAAAGTTACTAATTTAAAATTCATAAGAGTCCCCAACTCACTTGAGTTGGAAGAGCTGGATTTAAGGCACTCCAGTATCATTATACCCAATGGGATTAAATCTGTTTAAATCTCGTTGCTTTGGTTTAGGTGTTGCAATTTGGTCTGTGAAATCTTTTGAGCATGCAGCTGCCCTGAGGTTATGTTACATTTGTTCAGAGCTTGCAATCTGCTTGTACCAATGTGTTCTGTAAACCTTGCTGACCATTCAGTAATGATTCTCAGACTCTTTCACAATGATGATATACCCTGTGACTTAAAGTGTAGCACAGAGTGTACCATGAATGTAGCTCACTCTGATCTGAAAAGACTAGATATATATAGCCAAGGCAACATATCTGCAAACTGCCACTGAATAATGCATTGAATCAAAGTGACAATTCCATATATATGAAATATATATATATTTCTTGCCAATGGACTGGTTACCCAGCAACGGCGGTCATCTCAGCATATAGTATTAATAGTTTCTATTTTATCAGTTTGCAGCCACTGATATGAATTCTTTTTTAGAAAACATTAATGGATCTCAAATTGCTTTATTCTCTTGGATTTCTCTTTGTTTTCATAAGGAGCTAAAAGGGGAAAGCAAATGCCTGGTGCAAGAGAGAAAGTAATTACTAATTAAAGGCTATTAGTGTCGAAGGATTCCAAGACACTGCCAATAACCCTCTTGGAACATTTCAGAGATGGACCTGTGACCTTACCTTGATAGTCAAGGAGAACAGAAGTGAGCAAATGGGGGCAGGTCTCCTCCAGAATGGAACAGAAAGCAGAGAAGGCACTGGGCCCTTTGCGAGAGAGTTTCTCTAAAAAATATGCCGCTTGCTTCTTGCAGCTCTCCTGGGACAAAATGTCTTTGTATTCCTCCGAGGAAAAGACTCTTTCGTAAACCAGCTCTGACAGCGCCTTCCCTACGTCCAGCTCCGCCACAAATTTCTCCCTGTGGTTGCTTAGGATATCTGTGAGGCAGTGGCTCTTATCACAGTATTCTTTGTGTGTGAGTTTTGCACAGTTATAGAACCAAGACTGAGCTGGCCATCCAAACATTTTTGCATTTAAGCTAAAAATAAAGTTTAAAAAAATCCCAACACTGCCTCGGCTGTGCGATCTTCAGTGGGCGACGGATGCATAATGCCGACCGAGGAAAGGCAAGCGGTTCATACTGTCTGCTTATAGTTATTGCAATTCTTCTGGAATAGAGAAGGCCTGCATCCAATCCAAATTATAAAAGAAAAAAAATCTGAGCGCTGTGCTTGCAGCCCCCTAAGAGGATTACTTTACACTGATTAGCCCTTTATAAGCATCAACAGGCATCTCTGCAGCTATAATGAAATAGGCTGAGCATATAGCTGGGATACTGTTGATTTTTAATTCTGTAATTGATCGTTGAAAGATATCTACCTTTTAATAGCTGACTTATTGAAGATGATCATGTATATAATGAATTATCAATGCTGAACTGAGATAGGGAAATAACTTTAGGTGGTAATAGAGTTTTGCATTCTTGAGGGACCACCATAGCACAGCCAATCTGTGAACTGCCAATTTTAGGTAGTATTTCATAAACAATCTATTCCATTTAATACATTTATGGAATGAAAGGTCTAGAAAACAACAAATACTTTGTTTTTAATGTCTGAGGAGTCATATTTCAGCTATTGAAAAAGTGGAAAAAATAAATTATTTCTCCTACTGGCCCAGAAGGATGGCATTGATAGCTTTTAATTTTGACTGTCTTTTATACTAGCTGAACTGTTGGATAAAAAAATATAGTTAGATAGCGTCTACTTAATGAATTAGGATTAAGGAAAGAGATTCTTACAGCTTGAAGAATGTAGGTGTACTGCCAGTAGTAATTATTCACTGAGGATCACAGTTACATAACCTCTCCTCTTAAGCTGTAAAGGCCTGCTTTTTACAACAGGTTTATTGTCTGCTTCTACAGGTTTTTTTTAAAAAGACATTTTTACTGATTCTCTCATTGCCTGTTTGATTTTTCCACCATCAGCTCCGCACCTTCACCTCTTTCACAGGTATTTTTTGACATATATGTCTGCCCTTTGCTGCTATGTTAATAACTGTCACATTTTCAAACTTGCACAGAGCTGTCACAGTTGGGTCGAAAAAGCAATTAACACCCCTGATTTTGTGGGGGACTTCCCAGTAACTGTTGAAGGGAAACCATGACAACGGTATCCTTTGGCTACAAAACGTGAGGGGGGGTGACTCTCCCTCTGTTGCCCCCACCCTATATCAGTAAAAGCATAAACTAGACATTATGGGCCAACATGGGTAACAAATGCCCGGCGGCCATTTTGTTTTAAACAAAAAGCTGCTGCAGGAGCGGCCATTTTGAATGGGGAAGCAGTTGACCCACTTGGGGGAACCCACTTGGGGGGACTCATTCTTTCCTTCATCCTTCCCACTTACAGGGAAAACTTATCCATGCAGGGGAATTTAGATACATGGGGATCCCTCCCCTGCAGTCTGAAGTGGTACATTCCCACCACCTCATTCCGCTGCATGTCGAGGCTTGGCTTAAGCAATAATTGGGAGATGCAAAAGAATGAAACACCAAAACACTGAGGGGGTAGAATGGACTGCATCTCTGCAGGGGACGGATTCCTGTTTAGGGTGCATCTTTTCCTTTAAAAAAATCATGCAAACAGAAAACTAGTACAACAGAGAGAGAGGCCCCCCCCCATTTTTTTTTTTTTGCTTGCTGTGCTGCTTTTCTGTTTGTAGGGAGTTTTTTAACATGGGAGAACATTTCAAAATGTCATCCTCCACCCCACCCACATGCTGAGCCAGTTCCAATTCCTTCTACTTCAGCATTGTGCTGTAAAGGATAAACCATACGATTAAAGGCTGACATACACACCAAACCCCAGCGGCTTTTTTGTTTAAACAAAAAGCTGCATCAGGAGAAGTGGCCATTTTGAGCAGAGCCACAGCGGCAGCAGGCCAGTTTGGGGTGCTGCTTAATCCTTTCTCCGCTAGCCGTTTTTCTGCTCCGAATTGCCACCCGTGTCCACTTTCCACCTTGGGTTGTGATGCTCGAGGCATGGTTTTGTGGGACTGAACAGGTATCTGGAACCACACTGAGGACAAAGGAGCCTGAGAGGAAATGTGGAGTAGAAAGACACTTACAGGGGGAACAGATGAAGCAGCCCTTTCCCCTTATGTAAGGTCGCCAACAGGTCAGAGAAAACGTTGGCTTGGTCTGCACCTCTGCCTTCAATACATTTTTGATATGGGGAAAATTGACACGTGTAGCCTTTCAGCAACAGACAGTGTGGTTTAGTGGTTAGAGTGTTGGTCTAGGATTTGGGAGATCCAGGTTCTAATCCCATGGAAGCTTGCTGGGTGACTGTGGGCAAGTCACACTCTCTTAGCCTAAACTACTTCATAGTAGAGTTGCCAGCCTCCAGGTGGTCGCTGGAGATCTCCTGGAATTACAACTGATCTCCTGGTAACAAAGATTAGTTCTCTTGGAGAAAATGGCTGCTTTGGAGGGGAACTCTATGGTATTATACCCCACTGAGGCCCCTTCCCTCCTCAAGCCCCATGCTTTGCAGGCTCCACCCCTCCCCCAAATCTCCAGGAATTTCCCAACCTGGACCTGGCAACCCTACCTTATAGGGTTGTTGTGAGGAAAAATTGGAGGAGAGGAGAACCATGCAAGCCGCTTTGGGTCCCCATTGGGGAGAAAGGTGGGATATAAATGAAGTAAAATTTTAAAAATAAAGAAAACAAAGAAATCAAGGTGTCAGATGAGACAATTACTATCCATTGATGGCTCCAACTCTGGCATCTCCTATCCCTGCTACCGTTCTGATAAAGACCTCCTGAAATTGCTTGTTTGATATTTTAAGAAAACTAAATGTTTGTCAGGGTTTCATTGCATTTGTTTGCCTGCAGCATACATGGTTATGCCTCAGTTACCTTTGGGAAGGTTTTTGACCATGAGAAGGAAAACGTAAATTCTCGAAATATGCAAATATATCTCAGACAACTTGTCAAAGCAGGCCTTGACACAACTACAGTATATTGACCAGACCAGTGCAGAGTGTAATAGTCACAAACACAAAAGTTCCTCCCTGCCAGAGGTGGCTTATGTAGCCTTATTTTCTCCTTCTAGCAACTACGTGAGGTAAATTGCCTCACGGCCATTGAGCTTCACGCCTGAGCAGG
The DNA here is from genome assembly GCF_028583425.1 of Eublepharis macularius. NCBI lineage: Eukaryota > Metazoa > Chordata > Lepidosauria > Squamata > Eublepharidae > Eublepharis > Eublepharis macularius. The sequence goes on along the minus strand of NC_072807.1, from coordinate 37,387,772 downwards.
AAGGCCTGACTGAGGGACTGTTCTTTGTGTGGAAAAAATGTCCTCTGAGGTGATAATGTAGTGAATTAAGGGTCGTGACTCTCCCCAGCTCTCTGAGAAAGCAAATAGGGTCAGGTCACCCTGATGAATCAGTCCTTCTAGCGACCTGAAATACATATTCCAAAGCATGGCAGGATGGTCTGAAAAACACAAGAATCCTATGGTACCCTAAAGACTAACACTTGTATTATGGAGGGGTAGCTGTGTTAGTCTGCTGCTGCAGTGGGAAGAAAACAGGAGTCTTGACGGCACCAGAAGACTAAGACAGTTCCAGAATATTCCTTCATGAACACATTGGATGAAGTGGACTCTGGCTCGTGAATCAATGTGTTAGACTTCAGGGTGCCACAAGACTCTTTTGCTATTGTGCAGACTAACTCGGCTGCTCCTCAAATATTAAAAAGTTGCCACTTTTAAAAACGTATTTTAAGAAAATAACTTTGTTTCCTGTTCCAGAGAACATAATAGACAAGGGTAACCACTGAGGGATCTCTTTTTGTGCTCCGGATGGGAAATAGACCAAAGCAGATGTTTTTATTTGTAGGTTTTTGACCTGGCAGGGTCTGCCTGTGGTATTTTTCTGTTTGCACCTTAATTCTTTGTAGCATATAGTGTCATTTAGTTCGACTTTGCTAAAGATATCATGTCAGTCACTTATGTTTTAATTCAGAAAGGTTTCATCTGTGAGTTTTGGCTTTATGCCACTTTTCAAATCTGCGGCTACCATACCCTATTCATTCATTTTTCATTGAACGTCCCAACTGCTGAATGTCCTAGTTATTGAATGTCCTAATTATTGATTATATTATATGCACTTGCAGTATGTAATCTGCCTGGATCTCAGTGAGAAAGGTGGACTATAAACAAACATAAATAATCAACAACAATAATAATTTAAAAATTCTTCTTTGAGCCCAAATACACTTTGCGCTGCTGCCTCCTGGTGGCCGTGCATAATACAACAACCCCTTTAGGAATTTTAAAAAAAGTTGTTTCTTGATTTTTTCTTGACTGCATATTCCTTAATTGTAACGATGTCAATTGGCCGTTTGATGTCCTCCCACCATAATTTTTTGCAAAATGCAGTGTATAGTTTGATAGGGTTGAGGGTAATTTTTGCCCTTAGTGATGTGGCCAAAATACAGGCTGAGATTGAGACGATGTTTTTCTTTGTTGTTTGGGGTTCCCTTTGTTGTCATCATTAAACAAAACATGTCATTGAACTTTTTATCAGGAGGTGCCTTTTGCGTATTGTATACCTGTGAGGCCAAGATATAAATATCTGCAATATTTAATTTCAAGGAATAGCCATGTTTGTCAGATGCAGCAAAAATAAACAGATGTCTTGTAGCACCTTGAAGACTCACACTTTTTTCTACTACAGACCAACATGGCGTTACTCCCCTGAAAATGCTAGTTTTGAAGCATTGTGAATTTGAATTTATAGACCTTATTACATTCTGTGGCAAAATATATATAGGGGCAATAATTAAACAGAAAAATGACATTAAGTAACGTTCTTCCCATTTTAATTTCTTCTTTAGGCAGTAGCTGTATGAGAAGTAATAGATAGATAGATAGATAGATAGATAGATAGATAGATAGATAGATAGATAGATAGATAGATAGATAGATAGATAGATAGATAGATAGATAGATAGATAGATAGATAGATAGATAGATCAGCAGCACATATTCTACATATAAATGATGTGCATTGTATGTGCATGTATAGATCCTACGATTAATCCCAGTTAATCTCCAATCCAACTTGGGGGAAATGATTAAAAATGCTGGCTAAAACAAAAATGAATGGGAAACAAACATTAAATAAGGTTCTTTCCATTTTAATTTCTGCTTAAGGCAATAGTCCGATGGATGGATCCTATTACATTGTTCATTGAAATGTCTTTGAAATGGACTGTACTGACTCATGCAGTGCAATCCACCTTGAGTCTCAGTGAGAAAGGGGGACTACCTATAAACGAGGTAAGGAAGTAAATGAATGGATAAATTCTATGTATTAATTATTTTATTTTATTTATGTAGCAAAATTATGTAGGGCAGGATGTCACTGAAATTGTGTGAAGCTGTAGAAAGACCAGAGGGGGCCGATAAAAGCCTCTGCTGAGAGTTTCCTCAGGAGCGGATAGATGAGGTCGTGTGGGATGTACACGCGTCTCAGCGTCCTTTGTGAACGCTGAACGAGGAGATCTAGAAAAGCTTTCCCTTCTTTTGCCCGCCCTTCCAGGGAGAGGAGCGGGGCGGGCCGGGGAAGGAGGCGGCGGCGGCGGCGGAGGCGGGCCTGCTGCTGCTGCTGCTGCTGCTGCTCTCCCGGCCATGGCGGCGACCGACGGCATCGCCTCACGCCTGGCCCGGCAGGAGCGGGAGATCCGCTGCCTGGCGGCCGAGATCGGGCGGCTGAAGGAGCCCGAGCGCTGGCCCGGCGGGCTGGGACTGCTGGGCGAGGCCAGCCCGGCGCTGCAGGCCCTGCGGGCCGAGAACGAGAAGCTCCGCTACCGCCTCCTCCACCTCCGCCGCAGCCTCCAGGCCGAGCTCGGCCGGCCCGGGCAGCCGCCGGAGGAGAAGGGAGGAGAAGGAGGAGAGGTAACCGCGGCGGCTCCGCGGGAAGCGGGCGGGACCGAGCCGCGGCCCCGGGGCGCCTGTGCTGGGGAGGAATCCGGCGGTGCCAACATCTCCCGGCGCGACCGGGAGATCTCCCGGAACCGCCCGTGGTCTCCAGGCCGCAAGGGACAGCCCTCTTCCCTGGAGAAAGTGGCTGGGTGGGAGGGTGGAGTAGAAGGCATCAATCCCTGATTAAGAAGGCATTCTGGCTAACGCTGTGTCTTTGTAAACTTATATCTATTTACCCTATGGCATTGTTTATGGAAATGTCCTTGAAAGTGACTGCACTAAACTCACACTGTGTAATCCGCCTTGAGTCTCAGGGAGAAAGGCGGACTCAAAATGACATGAAATAAAATAACAATAAATAAAAATATTTATAAAATTCCCTTCCTCTCTAATATTTATTTATACATCCCTTTTTAAAAAAAATAATGTACGATTCTCCAAAGCCACTGAAGGCTTCAATTGCTGTGCCCGGTGATTTAGAATAAAATCTCATGGAATAAATGCAGAGGGCTTTCCCCATTGGCTGCAGTGGCAAAAATGCAAGCGTTTTGTGGTACCCAAAGCATTTTTTATTCTAATGTAATCCTTGGAAATTTATCCTGGAAGAGAGGACAAAAAGGGACTTTAGGGTGCTGCAAAACCCCCATTAAAGAAAGTGAGATTTCTAAGTAACCACAGGTAGGCTTGGGGCACACTGTATAGAATAATAGAGTGGATCAAGATGAGTAGCCATGTCTGTAGCAGTAGAAAAGTTCAAGTGTCCAGTAGCACCTATAAGACTAACAAAATTTGCAGTAGGGTATGAGCTTTTGTGAGTCACAGCTCACTTCTTCAGATACAGATGGATTCATGTTCTAGCTGTATTTGAAGAAGCAAGCTGTGACTCTCGAAAGCTTATACCCTACCACAAATTTTGTTAGGCTTATAGGTGCTACTGGACTCTTGCTCTTTTCTAAGAGTAGAAATGCAATTTAGGTCCTACCTGTTTTTCTGCTACCAACAGAGGAAGGAGGCGCCCCTTTTAGTTATCTTAATGACTATATGGGATCCACCTAGACAAAGCCATGTGGGATGGGGGCTGCAGAGAAGAGAGGTTGTGTGGATAATTCTAAACATTCTTTATTTGCCACTTAAGCATTTGTGGTAAGCTTAAATGAGTTAAGTAAGTTTTCTTCCATCTTTCTGGTTTTTTGAGAGTCGAGAGTCAAAGAAGCTCCCTTCTTCAGACTTCTTCTCGAAAGTTTATACGATGAAAATTTTGTTGGTCTCTTAAGGTGCCACTGGTCTCAAATCCTGCTGGTTCTACTCCAGACCAACATAGTTACCTACCTGAAACAACTTTCTAACTTAGTTCTTCCTTATCTCTGTTCAGGAGCCTTCCAGTGCAAACAGCATTGTTGTCCAAGCTAAACATAAAAAGGAGAAGAAGAAAGAAAACCAAGTTGCAAATGGATTTAGGAGTGAGGTGTGTGAACTTTTAGCACGGCCGGAATGCTGACGTTTCTTAATCGAGGCAAACCTTGCAACTCTGGGGGAACAGGAGAGAGTTATGCAGGTGGTAGGAAAATGTGAGTGAGGCTTGTTATAGTATTCCAAATTTCCATTTAGCACCTGCTGACAGATCCAGGTAAGATAAATTCAAGGAAAAACATCCCATAAAAATAAGCATTACATAGGTAACTAACAAACCAGTAAGATTTTTATATAGAAATCTATAATATATTTCTGTAATAATTAAAACATATAGAACTCCTCCACTTGAGTATTACAGTCCAGTCCTTTGCAGAGTTACACCCTTTTAAGCCTATTGACTTCAACGGCTTAGGATCACGGTGTTAAGCTTACCCATGAAAAGCTGCTCTATAAAACAGCCTAGCAAACAAACAAGTGTACAAAAGTTAATAAGTCTGCACAAAATCTTATTGATAATCTCTCCCTAACTGTCTTAGATATTTGTGGCTTCGAAGGTGGAAAAAAGACGCAGTTTATAAAAGCTGCATTATCTGGTTGCCCAGAGTGGCCGATGTGTACAAACTTGCTACTTAGAATGGTCTTTTAATACTTCAGATATTCATTGATGAAATGGTACCATTTCAGGGCCTAAACATTTGAGCTTGGTTTTTTTTAATGAACGACATTAGCATTGTGGTACTAAAAAATAGTATTCTAATGAATTGCGGTCAGATCATTGTAAACATTCTTAGACACTAAGGTTCTTCCGATTGTCATGGAATCTTTTTAAAAAAATTATTAGCGCAAAATGAAGAAAATAAAAATTAAAAAACAGACAAAAAACTCAATGCTGTTTACAAAAACACTCTTAGCAAATCTATACCTAGGATTCTATAAAAGGTTTCCAAATATCTAAACATAAGTTAATGGGATCTTAACCATTTGTTGTATTGCAACTGTGAAAAATGGCTACTCAGTCCTAAACTGAGTTATGCCAGTCTTCTAGGTTAGACTGCGGCAACGCTGCAGAGTTTTGTGCTGCTAAAAATGTGAAGCAGAGCAGTAATCCTTCTATTGGACTTTGCTTTTCAAAAACTGCCATTTACTTTGTCAGGAGCCAAGCTACATCGGAGACAGACTGAAGTTGTACGAAGTGCTGAAAAAAGAACACGATGCCCACCTTGTTTCCAGGGCAGCTAATCAGGGCAGAACTATCGAAATCACTCTTGCAGACGGGAAGAAGGTGGAAGGGGAGTCCTGGCGAACGACACCTCATCAGATAGCACAAGCACTCAGGTAACTTCAGTGCAAAGGATTTTTTCAGGGAAAGCAACTGCTGGTGTTACACGCATTTGTGTGTAAAGCGTGCTTGCCTCCAGGAGTGGGAAGGAGAAACATTTTGGCTCATTCAACCTTTGTTTGGTGGCTGTCCTAGATTGCTGATGTCAGTTTAGCTCAATGAAAGAATACGTTCAGTTACAGAAATCTTATTTATGTTGTCTATGAATTAAAACAAATTTAGAATTCTCCTGTCCCGCCTTCTTCTTAGTCCCCTTCCCTATGAGTAGATTTAAAAGTATAAAGGGAAGGGCAAAGTGACATTTTTGAAAAAAAAACCTGATTTGTGTACATTGTAGCTGAAGTGTGAATTTTTGCATTCTGTAGCCGAGGACTGGCTGATAATGCAGTCATTGCCAAAGTGAATGGTGAACTGTGGGATTTAGATCGTCCGCTGGAGGGAGACGCAACTTTGGAGCTACTCACGTTTGACAGCGAAGAAGCTCAAGCTGTATGTAAACTGTTTTTCCCTATTCTCCCAAACTGAAAACAGTTGCCTGGATTCAGGAGGGAGACCTGCGTGGTGGGCTGCATGTGCAGTCAATGTAAACACGGTGTCACGGCTCTCATGTGGCCTGAGCGACCTGGCCAGATGTGCCTTTTGACATGGATGGAAATGTTTGCCTTTGTCCATGGCTGCTGAGCATTGCATGCAGTGGCTTGTGGCTGGATTTGGACAGGAACCTCTCAGCGTAATCTAATTACGAGCAATCATAGTGTTTTGTATACAGAATTCTTAGATTGTCTGTGGCTGCTGGCGGAATGTGTGTGTGTGTGTGTGGGGAACTCTTGGTGGCCTCCATTGCCACTGTAGGGGATTCAGAGTTTGAAGAATTCAGCATTAGAGTGAGATAGAAAAGCAGAGCAATAGTGTGACATGAGGTGGATGGTGAAAAGTGAGCGTTAAATATGGTGGAGGGCAGCTAAAGAGCTATCGAGCTACGTCTGGAATTCAATATTGACTACCTGCCTGTTTCCAGGCACAATTCAGAATGCTGGTTCCTTCTTACAAACCCCTTAACAGCTCGGGGCTGGGGTATTTGAAGGACCACCTCCTCCACCAGTTACAGTCCCCCTCTCAAGCTCTGTGCTGTGACCTGTAGATATAAATTAGGTGGCAACCAGAGACAGGGCTCTTTTGGTGGTGGTGCCTGGAATGCCCTCTCCCTTGAGGCTTGCTTGGTGCCTGCCTCGTTTTCCATTAGGCAGCAGGCCAAACATTTCCTCTTTACCCAAGCTTTTAACAAATGGGATTGATCTCTTTTTAAAAGCTGTTTTATGGTCTGCCTCTAGACTGAAGACTATTTTTTCTGTATCATTTTAACATGTTTGTTTTATGTGCTTTAATGATCTGGCTTGTTGTTATTGACTTGTTTTTATGGTTTTGGTTGGTGGTTTTATTGTTTTAGTTACCAGCTGCCTCAAGCAGGGCTCTGGAGAGGCAGCAGACACATCTTTGAAATAAAACCTGGTCTAAGCTCCAAGATGATCTTGTATAAGTGACCAGAACCATATTGTCAGACTTGTGGCTAGATAACGTTCTTACTCCAGACTACCTTCTGCAATCAGACAACAGTCCATTGTTTCCAAAAGGCTTTTACTGAAGAATTAGTTCATTATAGTCCACTAGCCTGAACACAAGGTCCAGGATGGTACATGTGCATTGTTACCAATGACAGGCAAAGCACGAGGTACAGAGTAACAGATCGCAGCAGGCCCATCCTCCCCCCGCAGTTCTCAAAACAACCCCTTTGAAGACGGAAGAGCGAGAAGCTCCCAAGGCCGGTTCTTGGTGGAACGTCGGTAGCCAAAACAATCCGTTTCTGCGAGATAGCTTCCTGGGAACCCTGGCACCTGGAAGAGAGAGCACTGACACACTGAAAGGATTAAAATGGAGTCAGTAAAGCAAAGGCATACATGAAAGCAGTCTGAACCTGACACATATTTCATATATGGCACATACCTACGGGAAGTTGTATCAGAGGAAGCAAAACATTTGCTCATGTTCATATATTGAGATAAAAAATTACTATTCATGTGTGAGTTATACTGTTAAACAATCTCTTTTTGAAATATAGGTTTATTGGCATTCTAGCGCTCATATTCTTGGAGAAGCCATGGAAAATTTTTACGGAGGATGCTTGTGCTATGGACCTCCCATTGAGAATGGGTTTTATTATGACATGTACATGGAAAACAGGTATGGTTTTGCTGGCGAGTGAGAACTTTTTAGAATTGGCAAAGCTGCTTGAAATGCTTTACATTGAATTGAGTTTTTAACATTTATGCTTTTTTTTTTCTTTTAGATGTAATTTGTATTGTTTACTAAATGTATCTTCACTTGAGTAGAATGTTCTTAATGTGACTTTTAAAGTTTAAAATTGTGGTCTTTGATACCTCTCTTTTTTTAATAATAAATTTTATTTATCAACAAAACAATAAACAACTTCAACCATACAACTTAAACAGTAAATACAAAAAGTAATATATGGAAGTAACAATAAGATACTCTTCATAAATAAAATTGCTGACAGAATGCTATGATTTGCAGTTCTTACAGTTAAAGATATTATGCAAAATTTTCTTGAAGCAACTTAGCTCATAACTATCTAGTATTTTCTGATATAAATGGTTTGGAGGAATTGCTTCTGTCCTATCAATGTAGTCTAAGAAATGCCACCATTTTTCATAAAAGTTGGATTTGTGTGTTGTGTTGGTTAAATTGTCTGTTATTTTGTCTATGATAAGCTGATCCCATACTTTGGATAGCCAGTGAGAGATTGGTGGGGGTATTTGTTTTTTCCAAAAGTAAGCAATTGAAGATTTTGCTATTTATGCTTTTCTGAACTCAGGGGCTGCTGAGTTAGGTCTGCAGTCACAGTAACATTTGTCGCACCTTAAAGACAAATGAATTCATTGTGAGAAACTGTTCTCATCCAAAGCCTTCTTACTTGTATGCATTCATGCCCAGGAAAGCTTAAGCCATGATGGGTCCATTAGTCTTTAAGGAGCCACAGGGTTCTTTGTTAGAGTGTTGAGCTTTTTCATGATAGTTCATAGAACATTGTAGTAAAATGTTTACTCTGCAAATGACTTTTCGGTACATCTCTTCCTGAGGATATTCAAAGACATATCACAACTTTTGGTGACTAAAGAGTCTTTGCTTGCAGAATTTCATATCTCGAAGATGGCAGAACTCAGTAGCTGATTTTGTTTTGGTTTTAAGCAAAGAATAAATCTGAGCATGTCGCCTGCTTGCAGAACCAAGGGGGATGGTGGAGGCAGCTGTTTTGTATTTGGACAACATTAGTTGGCTGCTAGAAATGCAAATGACAGAATTCTGGACATGATCATGTAAAGTTAGAGGTGGGATGTTGCATGTTATTCCCCCCCCCCCCATGAAAAGCTGGACATAGAATCTGCTATATTACAGAGAAGCTCTTGGGCTCCTTAACATTTTCTATATGCTGAGGAGTGTGGAAGCATTCACGCGTGGAACCCAACATCAGGAGCCAAAAGCAGTTCTGTCTAGAACAAGTGCGACCACCGGTTTTATGTAACTTGATTTACGATTTTTGGCTCTTTGCTTTGTCTAGAGGAGTATCAAGTACTGAGTTCCCAACACTGGAGAACCTCTGTAAAAACATCATAAAGGAGAAGCAGCCTTTTGAAAGACTAGAAATCCGCAAAGAAGTCCTGCTAGACATGTTTAAGGTAATTCCTTGGTTTTGCTAGCGCCAGAAATCGTCCAGTGCAAAAGCGGCAGTGAGCTTTGAAAACGGAAGCCTATCGTTGCTTTGTCTTTTCTTTCTTGACACTGTGCGTGCAGATTTCTTAACTTTTTAAGGCTAAGTGCTTTGTTGTTCTACAGTCTGGGGTGAGTGTTCTGACAGCAGGCAGGCAATCGTGCCTGTTCTGAAAATCACACTTCCTGGTTGGTCAGCAACCGCAGAAGGAGGATGGAGAAGGCAGAGTTCCATTTTCGGCTGTCTCTTTCCTCCCCTCTCACAGCACATCATAAATCTTACATCCTTGTTGCACCCTAACCCCACTCATTAGCAACATGTTCATACCACTCTTCGTTAGCTTTCTGAAGAGCAGGGACCATCTTTTCCCAGTGGCCACCTGGAATATGGGAAAAATCCACTAACGAGAGTTGAAAGAACACCCCGAATGGTTTATTTTTGTGTCAGTTTTGCCTCAATTAAAAGGTACTACGTGGCTTTTATTCTTGGAACTGGCTATCTTGAACCAGAATTTGGTAGTAGCCATGTTGTTCCCTTGGCCCATTGTCCATTTCTTCCCTGGAGATGGACTTAAGCAGGGCTTTTTTCTGGGAAAAGAGGTGGTGGAACTCAGTGGTGGAACTCAGGACCGCACAATGACATCACTTTGGGTCAGCTGGAACAAGGGGAGTTTTTTAAATGGTCACATGGTGGGTGGCTCCACCCCCTGATTTACAGTTTGCTCTTCTTCTGTTAGGAATGAACTTTCTAGACTGCTTCTTGAATGAATTGCTGAAAACAGCTCTGTTGATGTGATACCCCCCCCATCCTGTCTTGAAAGAATCACATAATGAGGTTAATTGAGAAAATTCTAATTCTTCATATCCTCTCCCCATCCAACGTCATTTCCCCCCCTCTATCTTATATAGTATAACCAGTTTAAATGTCGGATCTTGAATGAGAAAGTTGACACGCCAACGACAACAGTGTACAGGTAAATGAATGAATGCCTACTTATTTTTGCCATGCGTTTGAAATAACATTGGTAATCGGGAAGAAGAAGGCATGAATAGCTTTCAGTTTTGATGAAGAATGATACTCAGTGTTTGCTGGCTGCCATATTGATCTCTTTATACACTTCATCATCTTCTGATAGGTGTGGACCGTTGATCGATTTGTGCAGAGGCCCCCATGTGAGGCACACTGGCAAAATTAAGTCCTTGAAGATCATAAAGGTAAGGGACTTTTTAAAGATTAGGAGTTTCAAGGGTGGGGGGGTCATCTCTTGATTAAGTTTTAAAGCTGTTAAAATGGCCAATGTTGGGATTTCAGTTCTGCGGGCTGTTCTTTGAATACTTTTGAAGTTGAAAATGTTTCCAACATTAGAATTCTTCCACGTATTGGGAGGGAAAGGCCAGCATGGAAACGCTGCAGAGAATCTATGGCATATCGTTCCCAGACAACAAAATGATGAAAGAGTGGGAGAAGTTCCAGGAGGAAGCCAAGAACAGAGACCACAGGAAAATTGGCAAGGTAGGCATTGTGTGCATTCGTCAGTGTAGGAATCAGAATGGTTGCTGGGTTTCTGAGTAAAAGAGAGGCATGCCTGGGCCGTTTTGTGAGTTCGTGGCAGAGGCAAATATTTTCTCCTTTGTATTACAGATGTAGGGCTGAGGCCAAAGTGAGATTTGAACTGGAGGCTTCCAGGTCATGACCTTAATGAAAGCCAGTTTGGTGTAGTGGTTAAGAGCGTGGGACTCTAATTTGGAGAACCAGGTTTGATTCCCCACTCCTCCACTTGTAGCCAGCTGGGTGGCCTTGGGTCAGTCACAGCTCTCTCAGAGTTCTCTCAGCCCCACCCACCTCACAGGGTGATTGTTGTGGGGATAATAATAACATACTTCGCAAACCGCTCTGAATGGGCATTAAGTTGTCCTGAAGGGCGGTATATAAATTGAATGTTGTTGTTGTTATTATTAATCACTCTGCTGTGTCGGCGGTCTGCACAGTTGCCTCTGAGCTCACCTGGTGTTTCATAGAGCATCATGGGAAAATTGGCAGTGAGGCAACACGTAGCCGTCTGACTCCATCCCAGCTAGATTTCCCTATAGAAAAACTAGCTGCAAACGAGTGACTTCAATGCATGTGTTACTTTACCCTGCAAAACAAGGATCGCTGATGAATTGTTTCCTTTTCTTAATTCCCGGTTTCTTTTGATCCAGGAACAAGAACTCTTCTTCTTTCATGATCTGAGCCCTGGAAGCTGCTTCTTCCTTCCCAGAGGTGCCTTTATTTACAACCGACTCGTGGATTTCATTAAAGTGAGTGTTAACATGACACGTCCGGTTTTTTAAAATGACATTTATATGCAAATTGCTTTTTGATGATAGGCAATAAAGGATCGTGCATTTCAACGAGGTGAGTGATCTAACCGCTAACGACCTGTCTATGTGGTTCTTGAATATCTTTTCTGTGGGGAGGCCGTGGGTGCAGGGGTTAAGCATATGCTGTAATTCAGAATGTTCACTCATCTCCAGCTAAAAGATTTCATGAAATTTGGTACTGGGAAAAGACCTTTGTCAGACCTGCACTAGTGAAGGCCATTGCTAGCCAGAGCAGGCAGAACTGATAGTTTGATTCGGTATTAGGAAGCTTCATGTGTTACTCTCTATCAGAGGCTCCTCACTGTATAGCACCCCCACCAAAAAAGTTGATGACTAGAGACGGGGCCTCTTCTGCGTTGGCGCTACATCTCTGGAATGCTCTTCCCAGGGTGGTCTAACTCAGAAGGCAGCCCTAGGGCACATGCTTCCATGTGAAAAGTTCCCGGTCTGGTCCCTGACAATACCTACTGAAGGGCTTTCCAGTATCAAGTGTTGGGAAAGGCATTTTTCTGCCAGGGACAGCTGCTGCCAGTCAGAGTAAGCGATACTTAACTATGGTTGTTGTGGATGAACCGGGCTGTATTGCCGTGGTCTTGGCATTGTAGTTCCTGACATTTCGCCAGCAGCTGTGACTGGCATCTTCAGAGGTGTAGCACCAAAAGACAGAGATCTCTCTGTGTCACAGTGTGGAGAAGATGTTGGCAGGTAATTTATATCTACTCAGGAAGGTGGGTTTGGGCTGAGTCATCCTGTAAGAGGATGACACTGAGAGATCTCTGTCTTTTGGGGCTACACCTCTGAAGATGCCAGCCACAGCTGCTGGCGAAACGTCAGCAACTACAATGCCAAGACCACGGCAGTACAGCCCGGAAAACCCACAACAACCATCGTTCTCCGGCCGTGAAAGCCTTCGACAATACAATACTTAAACTAGCTCAACCAGTGATCCAAGGCGGTTTCCTATGTTCAAATGTGGCCTTGCAATTTGCTGTCGATCTGCAGTAACTGTGCTAGACGAGCAGCAAAAATACTAACTCCATTGGAGTCGCCGGGCTTAGAATGGTGTAGCTCTGCTTAGCATGGCACTGTAGGGGCACTGCCCGTCCAGAAACATGGCTGTTATGCCCCTGCCTTGTATAAGCTAAACGGAGATGTTCCAGGCCAGTCTGAGACCTCTTTCAGGTGCTCTTCTGTTACCGTAGGAAGTGTATTTGAGCATGTAGAGAGGAATTGTTAAGTACAAAAGCGCTCCTTGTATCACAAACTCAGGGTCTGATTTACTTGTACAGGAGGAATATCACCGGCGTGACTTCACCGAAGTGCTTTCTCCTAATATCTACAATAGTAAACTTTGGGAAATATCCGGCCACTGGCAACACTACAGTGAAAACATGTTCTCGTTTGAGTCGGAGAAGGAAACGTTTGCTCTCAAGCCCATGAACTGCCCCGGACATTGGTTTGTGTTTTAATTCCGAATTATTCATGTAACACATTCAGTCTATAACTGTTCTTTGACCTGGATTCAACCAGCTGTGAGGGATGTCCAAGTCTGACAATCCGTCCCCTCCAGGACGGGGCTGATAACCAAGTCTCCCTCCTTCTGCCAACTCCGTCTCTGCAGTGCCAGGAGTGGGAGGTTGAGGGTTGAATGTCCTCTTGGCCGACCTCCCCACCCATCAGAACCTACCCCACTGCTAAGGTCATCTACTGGTGCCCTGCTTCAGGTGCCCCAGCTTTCTGCAATTGGGTAGGTGGCATCCCAACAGAGGGCCTTTTTTGGCCATGGTACCAAAACTGTGGAACTCCCTCCCTAGCAATATGTGTCTGTCCCCTTCGGTCACTGTCTCCCCTCAGTGGGTGAAGACTTTTAAAATTTTCTCTGCAGTTCTTTCAAACCAGTAGTCACCTCGGTGGCCCTGGTTGGACAGAAAGGCGGCATACTAATTCTTTTACCATTATACCCAGCAGGCCCCAGCTTTGCTTTTGTCCGAGCCTTGGGTAGCTTTTTGGCTGTTTTTACTTTTGAGACACCTGACAGGCATGTTAGTTGACTTCATAAACTCTTTGCTCCTCTCCTAGCTTGATGTTTGCTCACCGCCCCCGCTCCTGGAGGGAAATGCCTTTGAGGTTTGCAGATTTTGGAGTTCTCCACCGAAATGAGCTTTCGGGGACCTTGAGTGGTTTGACTCGCGTTAGGCGCTTCCAACAAGACGATGCCCATATCTTTTGCACCATGGAGCAGGTAAAAAGGTTATGCTGAGATTGCTTTGGAGGACGGATGCGTGACTTACTAAAGCTGGGGTGGGGGGGGGGGGGATAATAGGAATATCTTGCATCAACACCTTCGTTCTTTAAACTGCAGATCGAAGAAGAAATTAAAGGTTGCTTGAACTTCCTGCAGTCAGTTTACGCTGTCTTTGGTTTTACCTTTCAACTACATCTTTCTACAAGACCTGAAAATTTTCTTGGAGAAAAGGAAATCTGGGACCAGGCAGAGAAGGTAACATAGCAAGAGATTTAATACTTCCGTCCTAGGGGGGAAAAGGTTGTTCAGAAGAGGTTTGTGGCTTGGGATGGAGATTCTGTGACCCCATACTGGACCCTTGCTAATACTATATCTTTGTAAACTTATATTCTTTTACCCCATGACATGGTTTGTGGAAATGTTCTTGACACTGTATGGAAACGCCTGCCCTTGTCCTTGCCACTAATTGTACTAATCTCACACTATGTAATCCGCCTTGAGTCTCAGTGAGAAAGGCGGAATATAAATAACATAAATAAAATAAATAAATAAATAAGATGAACATCCGTTGATGATGAATGAACTGGATCCAGCAGAAGGTGAATGTGTTGCAAGATGAGACATGATACTAAATGTGGACGACTTTGCCATCTTAAAGGGGAGACGGTGGAACAGCCTTGATGCTAAACTCATTCAGTAACTTTGGTACTTGTAGAGCTAGATAGTTTGCTTGACAGAGTTCTGGATTGGGTTTTTCAGTAAGTGAAAAACACGTGGGATATTTGGACTAGTTGATTGACAAACAAGTTCTAGTGTATGCATTCTAAAGCATGCCTGTTGAAAATTAAAAACTTTTAGGAATGGCGCTGAATTAAAGAACAGAAAAGAGATTTTTTTCGTTTGGGAAAGAAAATCAGGGGTGTAAATTTAATCAAATGAATGAAGTCTCCTTCTCTAGTCAGTTGTGCATGTTTTACAACTTAACTGTGGCTGTTACTTTATAAGTATGTGTTTAAATTTTATTCTTACAACTAACCCATAGCAACTCCAAAACAGCCTGGATGACTTTGGGGAGCCGTGGAAGCTCAATCCAGGAGATGGAGCGTTTTACGGTCCCAAGGTTAGGAATCTTTTTCTGCTTCTCTTTAAAAAGCATTATAGATACATTGCTTTTTTTAAAAAAGTTCATTTACTGTGTCACGTTGTCATTTACAGATCGATATTACAATCAGAGATGCTATAGGTCGATACCATCAGTGTGCAACTATACAACTCGACTTCCAGCTACCCATCAGATTCAATCTTTCCTATGTTGGGTAAGTTTGCAAAGTGGGCACTTGTGATTTGCGCTAACTTTTTAAAATATAAAAACCAACAGGGAAGAGTACAAAAGAAATGAAGGAGGCCACACATGAACCTGGAGGAATTATGGGGAAGAGGGGCTGTTTCCTTGGTCGTGTGCTTAGCTTAGGACTTTGGAGAGCGACCATGACTGAAGTCCCTGATTTGAGTCTTGTTTCTGTCACAAACTCCTTAAGGATCCCTAGGCAAGCCCTACACTCAGAGCAATGGGAGCAGAGGAAGATTTTAGCTCAGGCAATTCCCATTGGCAAAAGGGATGGTTAGAGAAAAGCCAGCTGGAAGTCAGATGGAAAAGAGCCTGGGGATGAAATGTTTGTTGTCTTGTTCTGTGAGCTAAATGAAACCGGCTGAAGCAGCAGTTGTCTCCGCTGTGAGAATTAGTCTCCTAAAAATTCTGTCAGTGTCGCGAGTCCTGGCTTCTGCTCACAATGTTCTTAGATGAAAGAACAGCTCGTGTTTAAATCAAAGATCGTAGCCACGTGACCCCTGTAAATTGTGGTTCTCTCTTTTGCAGTAAAGATAGTGATGACAAGAAACGGCCGGTGATCGTCCATAGAGCTATATTGGGTTCCGTGGAGCGGATGATAGCTATTTTAGCGGAAAATTATGGTGGGAAGTGGTGAGTCGAATAGTAAATGGGGGACTGTTTGGAAAGAGTCTGCCCAGGGCGGGTCCACTGACTGGCTGCTTGGACAGTGTTCTGAAAACCATCCAGCACCATTGTCTTGTTTCTATCAAAGTACTTTGGGCTGATTGGGCCAGAACGGTTTAGTCAAGTATGTTTTTGTTGGCCTGTTGTTTGAGGAAAAGGTCTGCAATGTTGTCTATTTGTTGTGTTTCTGTTCTGGACAGGCCTTTCTGGCTGTCTCCTCGGCAGGCCATGGTAGTTCCTGTTGGACCGACTTGTGAAGAATATGCTCAGCAGGTAAAGCAAAAACATTCTACGGGAAGGAAGAGTAGGTAAAAATCATGTCACATTCTGATGGAGAAAGAGGTCATAGCGACTAAAAGTGCATTCCAATCTTGGCATGTGGTGAAGAAATTGGTCCCCATCTCGACTTGGCCAGTGTGGCCTCTCTGATCCAGCTTGGTAGTTGGACTGCTATAACACACTCCACTTGGGACTGCCCTTGAAGACAGTCTGGAAACTTACACTAGTACAAGTGCTGTGGCTCACTTAGTATCTGGAGCTCTTAATATCCGCGGCTCACTTAATATCTGCAATTCAATATATTTCACCAGAGTAAATTGCATTGGAGGCCTGCTTGGTTCCAGGTCCGATTCAAGGTTTGGTTATGACTGATAAAGCCCTTTGTGACTTAGGAATCAACTGCCTTTCAGGATCCCCCCTCCAAATATATTCCTGGGCAGCAACACTTTCGAATTGAACATGTTTTTCAGACTGCATTCCATGGTTCCTTGCAACTTGGAGTGGTTTCATGACAGACTAAAGGGGATTCCCTGAGCTCCTGCTGCTTTCCAAGTTGTGGTTTTTGTAGTATATATGATGCTGTGGATCAAACGAAGGCACCACCCTGTCCCATTTTCTTTCTTTTTAAATTTTAGGTCTGCAATGACTTTTTTGATGCTGGCTTCATGGCTGATGTCGATCTAGATCAGAGCTGTACTTTAAACAAGAAAATAAGAAATGCCCAACTGGCTCAATACAATTTTATTTTTGGTAGGTATAATGACTTATTTTGTCCTCTTGATGGTTTGCCTTTCTTTACCAAACAAAAACAGCGAAGGCTATTAGTAATTAATTATTGTACTATTTGTTCTATGACTGTCCCAATGCAAGTTTGGTGTTATACTGTATAATAACAACAACCGATTTATATACTGCCCTTCAGGATGACTTAACACCCACTCAGAACAGTTTACAAAGTATGTTATCATTGGCTGTTGTGGGTTTTCCGGGCTGTATTGCCGTGGTCTTGGCATTGTAGTTCCTGACGTTTCGCCAGCAGCTGTGGCTGGCATCTTCAGAGGTGTAGCACCAAAAGACAGAGATCTCTCAGTGTCACAAATGACCTACATCTTTTCCACACTGTGACACTGAGAGATCTCTGTCTTTTGGTGCTACACCTCTGAAGATGCCAGCCACAGCTGCTGGCGAAACGTCAGGAACTACAATGCCAAGACCACGGCAATACAGCCCGGAAAACCCACAACAGCCATCGTTCTCCGGCCGTGAAAGCCTTCGACAATATGTTATCATTATCCCCACAACAACAATCACCCTGCGAGGTGGTTAGGGCTGAGAGAGCTCCTAGAAGCTGTGACTGACCCAAGGTCACCCAACTGGCTACAAGTGGAAGAGGGGGGAATCAAACCCGGTTCTCCAAATCAGAGTCTCATGCTCTTAACCACTACACCAAATAGAGTTTGTAAGAGGGACATGAAAATGGAGGTTCATGTGAATGTGTACGATACAGATATGTTATAAACATGTATTTTCCTAAGTTATGATCCTAGTAGATGTACTGAATACAGTGGGACTTGCTCCTAAGTAAGTTTGCAACCTTAGAATGCATCGTGCCAAGTTATGGTGTTCTGCCTGTTTGTTTTTTGGCAGTGGTTGGAGAAAAGGAAAAAGCAAACCATGCCGTGAATGTCCGGACAAGAGACAACAAAGTTCATGGAGAAGTTTCAGTCCCTTCTGCCATTGAAAAACTAATGAAGTTAAAAGCATCACAGACCCTTCGTGCAGAAGAAGAATTCTAATCCTGGCCAAATTGGGAAAACACTGGAATGGAATAATTGGCCGAGTGCTGAGCCTGCTTCCTTGGAAGTAAGCCCCACATAATTCAGTGAGACTTACTTCCCTGTAAGTATGCTCTGGTTGAGACTATTGTCAAATGCTGTAGTACCTCTAGCGAGCTCTTAGAATGTTCAGAAAACCAAATCTGTAACTGATGCTGCCGAAATATTGTAAATCCCTGGGAAAGGTGTTGGATATTCGTTAACCCCCACCACTTGCATCTGTCAAGTTGTGAACTAGGTATCTGTCAATAAATTAAAAAACTGCAAAGCTCCACAGGAAATTGCTTCATGGCAGTACAAAACTAAGCATCTCTTTTTAGGCGACAGAAAGCCCTCCACACCGCTGACAGCTGACAGTTTCAAAATTATCCTCAAAATGTGACATTTTGCTCCATGTATACAAAGCGCTTGGAGCCTAGGCCATATTGTGGGAAATCTCGCTTGATCACAGTGGAGACCCCCCACCTCCAGTTCATACGTATTATCGCTAGACTTTTACATGATTGGGGTCTGGGGCAGAATTCATGTGGATTCATACACGTGCCTACCTCTTCATGTCTAAAATGGGGGAAGCCATTACTGTTCCCTTGTACTTCATTGGCTTTAGCACATCTGCCTGCCTGCCTGCCAATATAAGAGCTGGGGCAGGAGAAAAATGAACAGAATACAGTAAAGAGGAGGTGGGGAGGCAGATTTGGCTCCCCTTGCTTGCATTTTCCATATGTGTTAAGAAAAATAAACACATCCCACTTCAGACGCAAACAGGATCGTCTGCAACTTGATCTAGTCCAGCCTTTCCTATTTATGTGTCTTGGTAGGAACACACACTGAAGTTTTAATAAGGTTTACAGTGAATGGAAAAAATACAAATTCCGCACCCTCATTTCGGGGTTATTCTCCAGGAAGTCTGTTGTGTCACTGCAAAGAACAGGAGCCCTATGAGCGGTTCTGCTTTTTTTGCTCACTTTAGTGGGGCTTGTATGTAGGTGGACATGCTGGGAGGGTTGACCCTGTAACACTTGTTTTTAAAAAGCCATCTGATAATTTATTCCCTTGCTTGGTCCCCACTCTGGAACACTGTTAACTGGATCTTCAATCAAAACACACACACACACTCCAACTCTGAAGCCTATATATCTAATTGCAGTGTAATAATACTTGTATTTGCTCTTTGGGGTTGAATAAAACTGCATTTACAGAGTCCGATAGCGACACTGTTTAAAGTTCACTTTAGTTAAAATGAATGGATGGCATTCATGGTTTTAGTTTACTTTTTATGGGGTTGGACTAGATGGTCTGTATGGCCCCTTCCAACTCTATGATTCTATGACTACTTGAGACTGCTTTCCACTTCATGAGATCTCCAAGGCAATTAGTATTTGGGAACCACTCACAATAATGTTAATATAAGTTACACAACCAATTATGCATTGACAATTAGCCACAACAATAACAGCAACAGAAATAATGTTCACATGTCAGACCCTTTCTGTGCTCTTGCATATAGTATCAAGACCATATCATCTGCATAAAGTAAGATTGATATGCTCTCAGACAAGGATTCTTTCATTAAGACTGGCACTTTTTGCTTTAGCTGCCAGGAAGATTAGAGCGAAGGAATTAGCCACTGACTCGACGTGATTGATTTTAGAAGGTTTTATTATTTTTAAAGTCTTTTAGTAGGGCATTTTATGTGGTTCTGAAGTGTTTGATCACCTGACCGTTTTGATTTTGATAATGTATTATTCTGATATTTGTGTTTTGATATTGTGAAGGCCAATGACCATATACAATAAAACGAATCAAATCGAAAATATACTATCACAGCTGGCATAGAAATACATTTGATACTCTCAATAAATAAATAAAATGCTTGCTGCAAATAGGAACAATAAATGGGCTTTCCTTGGGGGGCTTAAAGGCTTTTTCCGCCTCTCCCAACACCTTTGCATTAATTTGACATTACAATAGTAGGGCATTGGAGCATCCACGCCTGCAAATCCCAGAGCTATGGTAGCCCAGGTGAGCTGCCTGATATGGTCAGTTCTCAGAAGCTAAGCAGGGTGGGCCTTGGTTAGTAATTGGATGGGTGATCTCCAATGAAGACCAGGGTTGCGGAGGCAGGCAATGGCAAACCACCTCTCTTAGTCTCTTGCCATGAAAACCCCACCAGGGTCGCCATAAGTCAGCTATGACTTGAGGGCACTCTACCTCTACGTTAGGCAACGACCAAAAAACCCCACCACGGAGTCTTTGCAGACTTTGAAAGGCTCATAGACTTCTGCTGGCAGAAACTAAAATCTACTTGCACGGGGAGAGGAGGGGGAAATCTGCATCGCCCCCAAACCTATAACCCTTGTATTATGCAAGCTATGCCGGGCTTGCAAGAGGCATTGGAAGGGGAGGAGCTAGAGAGCAGAAAGGGGACGGAGGGGGGGGGGAAGCCGCACAAGCGCAGTGCGGAGCACACCCTGCGCATGCTCGGCAGACGCTGAACCGGCCGGAGGGCGGGGGCGGGACGAAGCGGGGTACCCGGATGAGGGCAAGATGGCGGCGCTGGCAGCGGTCGGGTGGCTGAAGCGGCTGTGCAGCGTCGTGCTCTTCCTCTCGCAGCTCTACGTGCTCTCCGGCCGGGGTGAGACGTGAGGGGCCCCCTATTATTGAAAATTATCCGTTGGCCTGAGAGGGGTGGGGGAAGGCGGGGCAATACGATTTTTTAAACCCCATAATAGAATTGAGGCGATTCGGTGGCGTTGCCAACCTCCCGGCGGGGAAAACCGCCGTTCTCCCGGAGTCCCCTGGATAAATTGGCACCTTCAAAAGGCGGGCTCTATGATATACCGTAGAGCCTAGGAGAAACAGACGCCCCTCCCCAGGAACGGCTGACAAATTTCCCAGGATTCCCCAAGTCTGTAGTGTTGACAACCTCCAGGTGGGGCCTGGAGATCTCCCGGAATTACGACTGACCTCTAGACTACAAATTTCCCCTGGAGAAAATGGCTACTTTGGAAGGTGGATTCTGTGGCATACCCTGCTGGGGTTCCTCTCCAAACCCTGCCTACTCCAAGCTCCACTTCAAATCTCCCGGTATTGCCCAACCCAGAGTTGGCAACCCTCCTGGGCTGTTCAAGAAATGTGGATGTCAATTTGCTGTTGGTGGTGGTTGTTGCTGGTTAGACTGCTGGAATAAGGTTTGGGAGGCCCGAGTTTGAATCCCTGTCCTGCCACAGAAGCCTGTTGGGTAGGGTTGCCAGCTCTGGGTTGAGAAATTCCTGGAGATTTAGGGGGTGGAGCCTAGGGAGGGCAGGGTTCAGGATGAGACGGATCTCAGCAGAGTATAATACCATAGAGTCCCCTCTCCAAAGCAACTGTTTTCTCCAGAGGAACTGATTTCTTTGGCCTGGAGGTCAGTTACAATTCCAAGAGATCTCCAGCAACTACCTGGAGGTTAGCAATCCTACTTGTTCAGTGACCTTTAGTAATACACACACTCAGTTTCGCCTACTTTGCAGGGTTGTTGTGAGGATAAAGTGAAGAAGACTGATGTAAGCCCCTTTAAGTCCCAGTTGGGGAGAAAGGCCAGATATAAATGAAGTAAATAACAATAATAATATAGTTGTCAAGATCATGTTTGTTGTGGGTTTGTTAAGAGTGCAATTGGTGGTTCATTATTGAATATTATTGCTAGTTTATCATTGTCCATTCGTGCTGGCCTTATTGCCAGTGTTGACTTATGACTTATCAAGTTCCTTAGTGTTGACTTGATGAAGTTGCTGTTTTATGGATGTTGCTGCTGATGCTTGTTTTAATTTTATTTATTGAAAATATTTAATTGTCTGCCTTTTTTAGCATTGGGGTAAGAATTTTCAGAGTGATTGCTTATCATTAAACCACCAATAACTAATTAAGCAACATTTAACAAATCCTTAATATCAACAGTAGTTCAACCATAACATACAATGAAAATTTGTCAAGACTATTATTACTGATTTGCTATTGTTTTACTGACTTATTATTAATAATCTTATTATACAATGCACCTTTTGTCTTGCATTCTCCCAACCTGGGATAAGCAGCTGTAAAAAAGAATAAGCAGCATTAGAAAAGCCATAAAAAAGAATAAACGTCTGTAGAAAAGCCGTAAAAAGAATAAGCAGTAAAAAAGAATAAGCAGCAGTAGAAAAGGAGCAGTAAAAGCCGCCCATTGTTTGAATGAAATTGATGTTTTGGGCATGTTTCCACTCTCCAGGATCGTTGAGCTTAGAGCACTCTGATCCCCAAGCTCAGCTGTCAGAGGTCGGATTAATACCCAGAAGCACTCACGTTCCTCCTTCAAATATACCAGGTAAAGTTTTTCTCCCATTTTCATTTTCCTCGTTGTGCAACTGAGGTGTTTATAAAGAAATCTTGAAAATTAGGAACTTGCATTTGTGGGAACATACGTCTGAGTAAATGTGCATATAATTGGGATTCATGGCTGCTGGTGTATGTAAAGTAAAAATAAGTGAATTACTGAACAGTTCTGAGCAGGGTGGGAAAAACTTTGCCTGGCCGCACTGTTGCTTCTTCAGTTATTGCGAGCTGCCGGGCATTTCAGGCAACTTTTCCCATCCTGCTGTGCAGAGCACTGAAGTCTTTGTTTTGCTGGATGTTAATTCTTCAGAGGCCACAGGGACCCCGCCTTACGTGATCCTGTGCCCTAGTAATGGGCCATGCAGCCGCTTGCCTCCAGCATGCATGAGCTGTAAAACCAACAACAGCTGCATCTATGGAAAACCAGCCATTTTTGAATGTCAAGCCAAACCTCAAGTTCACTGTATTGTAAGTATAGCGTTATTAACTTGTAACCGTTCTTAGTGTTTCTATAGCACTTGACAGGTTCAGAGAGTTTCACACAGATTATTTTGTAATCTTTGCATCGGTCCTGTAAAATAAATCCTCTAAGGTAAAGCTGGTGTCATGTAGCGGGTAAGGCAGTCTGGGATTTGGGAGACTCACTCTGGCACGAAGCTCACTCAGTGACTTTGGAAACACCCCCCTCCCAATTTATACACAGTGATCTTTAGCGTCTTAAAGATATCTGGATTCATTGGCCATGCAAAGTAGCGTGAGTGCATTGGACAAGGGATGTGGGATATGCGCTCTGCACAGAGCTTGATTCATGCAAAATACATAAGACTTTTCCAAACAATTCTTTACTCTGTTATTTGCTTCCCTGATTTCTATCAAGAGAGTAATGTTATTTATCAGTTAAGCAGTTTGCTTTTTATATCCAATTTTACCAGATAAATCTCCTATTAAATACTTATGTAAATTTAACCTGCAAATTATCCCTGGAAGGCTCAATGAGGTTTCGTCTCGGCTTCCTGTTCAGGGTCCGGAAACCTTCGCGATAAACATGACGTGTCAGTTCTGTTGGCAGCTTCCTCCATCGGATTATACCTGCTCTAATCCTACAAACTGTAAGACTGTCTCCTGTCCACGGGAACGGTACCGGGCCAATTGTACAGTGCGAGATCATATTCACTGCCTAGGTAAGACGAAAAGAGACCTATATACGCAGTTCCAAGTGACTTGGAGAAAAAGTGGGGTTAAAAATGTATTAAATAAATAAATACGTTGTGTATGTGCTCGAAATAAATCCTTAGCCCGAAAAGGACTGGAGAACTCTATCCTGGCTTTTGCATCCAGCTCTTACTGCGATGGAGCTGGCTTAGCAGACTGGGGTGTCTCCATTTCAAAACCCCACTGAGCTGTGATGCCAACTTGGTGACTTTGAGCTAGTCACGCCCTACCTTACAGGGTTGTTGTGAAAATAAACCAAAGGAATGGAAAGCAAGATAACACCGTCCTGACTTCCTTGGAGGATGGGTGTGATAAAAATACAACCCACAATGTGCTTGAGCCTGAGGCTCTAGTTTTTTGCCCTGACCTTTGGCGTTGTGGGCTTGGCTTTAAGTTTCCGTTGTCTGATTTGTTTGAAGGTAATCGGACCTTTCCCAAGATGCTTTACTGCAACTGGACTGGAGGTTATAAATGGTCAACTGCTTTGGCCCTAAGGTAGGAAGGATTTCTCAGTTCTCTGGGCATCCATGAACATCCGTGAACATGGAACACGAAGGACAAAAGTGCAAAATCCATAAAGTTGTCAGCTAACGGGGGGTTGATAAATGGCATCTCTCTCAACTGATCATCGTTCTGTTGATGGCTGCCCCCAAATTGCCTTCCACTGGCCTTAGCCGCTGCTGAAGTGTAATCTGTTCCAAGGCCGCCTGTTCAGCTAAGCCAGCGCAAGGGAGCTCCTGTTCCCCCCGCCGTGCACTATATTTTCAAGCGATCAGGAAGGGTAAAGATCCAGCCCGGGTGTTCCTTCCAGATTTGGAAATGTGCAACCTTAGATAAAAGGTGAATCTCTGAATAGATGCAGGTGTAAATTGCAAACCCTAACTCTGTCTAATAGTAAACTGGCTAGGCCTTATGTAGGTCAAGAAAGCTGTGTGACGGGCCACCCACAGGCAAGACAGGAGTCTGATCAGATAAGCAGAAAATCTGGCTTCGTATATTAGAAGAAAAACAGTTTTAAGAAACCCAGCCTGAGTATTGAGCACACTCCTGAAGGCACAGATGTTGACAGCAATTTAGTGTTAGTTGAAAGGAAATAGTGGGGGGGGGAGATTTACCTGCTCAAACTTTAAAATCCTGGAAGAGGGAGGTTTAGGAGAAGGAGGTGGGAATTCCAGTTGTTTTTTTTTCAGTTCTCACACCCCTCGTGTGCACTCCCCCTTGCTGCAGTGTAGTACAAATTCTGAGGTAAAGTTGACCGATCACCTTGTGTATTTTAATTGCCTTGTGGTTGGCATCACAAATGACATCCGGGCCAGCGGATTGTGGCAGCTGCTAACACATTCTCGTGTTGCATTTGCAGCATCACCCTGGGCGGTTTTGGAGCCGATCGTTTCTATTTGGGCCAGTGGCGGGAGGGCCTGGGCAAACTCTTCAGCTTTGGCGGCTTGGGGATTTGGACCCTGATAGACGTGTTGCTCATCGGAGTCGGTTACGTGGGCCCTGCCGACGGCTCACTCTACATCTGACCGTCACCGTAGCAGGCCTCAGACGTGGATCAGCCCTGGGAAGTATGCAAATCGGACCTCAAAATGTAGACTTAGGAGCACTTGTTCCTTCAAGCTCGTATATTTAATGTACAGTATCTGTACTTAGCACGCCTTTAACTTAAGGTAAAATAAATGGATGGATCCTTGAACTGTGCTTTCCTAGAGTTTGTTTCCGCTGACTTTTCAAATGCACTTTATTTTTTTCTATGAAAAATGTTTTAAGTTGCATGATTGAAGCTGTTTCTTGAACAGATATGGACTAATTAACGCAAGTGGATGCCTCAAGCAAATTTATTAACCACATGTTTAAAAAATCCTCTTTTTTGTTATTCGAAGAGACCAAGTACCATGCAGCTGTTTCAGTAGGGTTCCTAAACATGTAAGCTATGTCTTGCCTTTTAATTGTTAATTGTTCTGTCACATGATTGCAGAAAAGGGTGCAAAAACTCAGTGAGTTGAAAAGCATTGCAGAGCTGCTGGAAATACTAATAACTGGGTTTGAATGGATAGAAATGCAGCCTTGAGCCTCCAGTTGAAATGTTGCAAGTGCCGTTTTAAAACGAAGGTATCTGATTAAATTCTCTGTTTTATGAGTGACGTCGGTTTAGAGGACAGAGCCTGTGCAAATAAAGCCAAGCGACGGTGCAGAATATTTTACTTAGTTTGTGTCTCCATAGTTAAAGCCGGCAACCTTACACACTTTCCCGCCAGTCTTGAGCCGGGAAGCATGTAATCAGCCATAAAACACACAGAGCGATGAGCTTCACGCTGGAGAAAAGTCCGGATATTTTCTTTCTTCCTTTGCGTAGCCTGTGTGTCAAAAATTGCATACGTTGTCATGGGGTAAACTGCAAAATGCCACCTTTCTATATGTTTCCTGAGCAAATGAACTAGGTGCACGATTTTCATATGCAACAGGCAAACACAAGTTCCTGCAGCAGGAATTGGAGGGGAGTGATGAAGGGCAGCTGAGTGCCTCCCCCATTTTATTCTCTCAGTAATAACAATACATTTATTTGTAGCCTGCCTTTCTCATGAGATCCAAGGCAGATTACACAGTGCAAGTATCAACTGCTAGGAGATGCACTGAACAAAGTACAATAACGAACAAACATTTAAGCTTTGAAACCACGACTGGCCCAAAGTCACCAAGTGATCTTCATGGTCAAGGAAGGATTTGAACTGGATCTTTCTGTCCAGTAGTATTCCGCTGTTGCATATCCGTCATTGTCAGAAGCTAGGCTTAGCTGCTTTGCAGCAAACAATAAGATCAAGAATGTGTCCTGTCTTTTTCACAAGAGGGCATTTCTTTAATAGGAATCTGTCACTTGAAATAAAACAATTGTTGCTAAGAATAATAGTAAGAGGTTTTTGAAAGGTTTGTTACTCAGTTACCTGCTGCATTTAATCAACCGTGTTCGGGAGTTCCATAATTAAAAAAAAAATCTTAGTATCACTTATGAAAGAGCCCAGTGAGATTTTGCACTAAACAGATAACTGCACTCTTTTGCATAGCTCCAACAGTGTGTCAGACACAGTGAAAGCTTGCTTGCAGATTTTGCAACAGGAAAAAATACTTGATAGAAATACATTTTTTCCAGGTTCCAGATGCTTAATATCACCGAGTATGTTTTGCTTCCAGTTTCCATTCTGTATCTCCTATATCTTTCATTTGTCTGTGTTCTGAGAGTTTCATGTACATAGCAAGGTGGATGTATGTTGTATAGCAAGATGTTTTCAGTTTTATGGACAAAACATTTGACTGTATTTTGTGACGGCAGGATAAACATCAAAGTTGAATCTTTTTCCTGAGTTAAATATGAGATGGACTCTTAATAAACTGTATTTTGTTTTATGAGGTTTGTTTCCTTCAATGCTTCCCCATCCCCCCCCTTTTTTTTTTGCATGCCAAGAATGTTTTAACTACCTTACGATCATTAGGTTTCGTCCTGGCTTTTGAAAGTTCATAAGAATGGAAGAATTTAATTTGCGGGATGCATCTGGTTCTCTCTCCTGGATCAACCGCAAGCATATATTTAGGATGAATGCTACAAGTTTTCTCAAAAGTTTCCTTTTCTCTGCTGAAACCAACTTTTGAAATTATTTTAAATTAATTTTCTATAGCAATTGGAACAATTTGAACAGACCTTGGCCTCCCGTTCCTGCTTGCCAGCCCTCCAGGGAAACTGGGTAGCCACGGTGTAAAACTGTATGCTAGACTAGATAGGCGACGAGTCTGATCCAGGAGGGGGCTGCTCTTATGTCCTACACTGCCGAGCTCCATGCCAATAAGCTATAGCTTTCCTAGGAGTAAATGCCACAGTGTGAGGTGTTTACCTGAGGAAGCATATAGAGGTTTGGACCATAGCACATCAATCCTATGTCCATGATGTAGCAATGGAGAAGCAGGAATTGCTCAAGAATATGAAAAGTAATTCTACAGTAAATGTGCATGCTTTAAGTAGTTGTACAGGCCCTTTTGCTTATGCACAGGCAAACATAAACCACAGGGCCAATTTCTGAGTCCAGCTGCAGAGCATGGTGCTGCTATACACTCTTTGCTAGGCCTTGTGGGTAAAATTGTCTCCGTCCAGTGAAATATCTCAAACCCAACAGGCCCGTCACACATTTGGTTGTTCTGCTGGGTGCCAAGCAAATGCTATGGGTGGGCTTTGGGTCCCCCCCCATTACTGGTATGTCAGAATTAACAGTTCCAGAGTGTTACCTGTGTTACCTGTTACCTCTTGAAGCAAAAATAAACATGAGGATGATTCTTCGTTTGATGAGCAGCTTTGATGAACAAGAAAGTGCTTCTTCGGATGTGTGACTTTAGCAGATGGGTGTGGTATTTAATATACGTGACGTGTGTGATGCTCCAATGCATGCATCTAGACCAGGGAAACATGCTAGAATGAAAACTTTCTGTTGAAAGAGCCATTAGTCTTTAGAATCCTTTATTTTCAGGTGAGTAGCTGTGTTGGTCTATGGCTGAAGAGCAAGATCCCAGTCCAAGAGCCGCTAAAAGGGCTAGTTAGATCTCCAAGGCATGGCTCTAGAAAGCTCATACCTTGGAAATCTCGTTGGGCTTTAAGGTGCTAATTGGACCAGTATGTAGTTTGATAAAGAGGGGGAGTGAAAAGCAGAAAATCAGCATCTGTAGTGAGAGAAGAGTCCAATGTTCCAATTAAGCCCTGGCGGGGTTGCAAGCTCTACATTGGGAAATTCTTGGACATTTGGGGGGGGGGAGCCTGAGGAAGGCAGGGTTTGGGGAGGGCCCTCGTCCTCCAAGGCAGCCGTTTTCTCCAGGGGAACTGACCCTGGGGATCACCTATAATTCCAGGAGCTCTCCATCCACGACCTGGAAGCTGGCAACCCTTGTTGCGAATGTGCAAATAAACTCAATTCCAGCAATCTCGCCTTGATTTATTTGACCTCCCAAATCAGCCATCGGCTGCCCGGGAGGCAGCGGGTCAGGTGCATTCGGCTTGCACGCAGAAAGTGCCCCAGGTTTACGCGGCAGGAGGCGCGCCCGGGAGGCCACCGGCTGGCTCGTGCACAGCGCTGCGCAAAGGAGGAGAAAGCCAAGGGCCGGCCTCCATGCACGGTGGCTCCGCCTGTCCCCACCCCAGGGCGGCCCGAATCCTCCTCCTGCTCCTCGCCGGGGCTGCAAGGAGGGAGGCAGAGCTGCTGCTGCACCATGGAGGAGGCGCGCGGCTTCTTCCGGCGGCTGCCCAAAGTGGTGAGCCCGGGAATTAACCCCTTTCTCGCCGGCCGCTCTTGCAGATTCTGCAGATTAATTCTGCAAAATGCAATGAGCGCCTCCCCGGGGTGGGGGGACATAGAGACACAAGACCCCATTCCCTCGCCCGTGGAATGGGAGGGCTTCTTTTGCAAGGGGGGGGGACTGGATTAGCAGGCCTTCGGTGTGATCCTGCACAGGGCCGCTCCTTTCTAAGTCCATTGATTCCAGTGGATTTAGAAAGGGGTTAACTGTGCTGAGGATTGCATTCTATGGCCTCTGGGTTGCCTTTTAAATATGCTGTTCGTGTGCACGCCTGTAGGTCTTCAGGGTTCAGCTTTCTGCCGGGGGTATGAAATGTGGGGAGTGGGCGCTTTTTGGCTGTGGTGGAGCATGCCGATCTCCAGGACAGAGCCGCTACCATACCTTTGCCCATTGCACTGTACAGTTGCAGCACCCAGCAAATCAGTTACGCGTCATCTCTTTATTGTTGGGTACTGTAATTACCTGTAATACTGATGCACCTTTAAGACTAACCAACTTTATTGCAGCATAAGCTTTCGAGAACCACAGCTCTCTTCATCAGATGCCGTGAGCTGTGGTTCTCGGAAGCTTATGCTACAATAATGTTGGTGAGTCTTAAAGGTGCTACTGGACTCTACTATTTTGCAACTACAGACTAACACGGCTAACTCCTCTGGATCTGTAATACTGATGTTTCTCTGCAGGGTTACTGTGGCTTTATGTTTTTTTTGTATTAAGCTGTATGTTTTGTTTGGGTTTTACTGGATATTTATGTTTTTTTTATTTTAACGGATGTCATCGATTATTGATCTGAATGGAAGAGAAGCAGTATAAAAATCAAATACATAAATAGATTGTGGATAAATACTGGCTTCCTTGTGTATTTAATAGGCTACTTTAATTTAATAGTTTTGCTTGATTAGCTGTGTTGATTTGCAGCAGAAGAGCAAGATTTGAGTCCAGTGGCACCTTAGAGATTAACAACATTCCTAGGGTACGAGCTTTTGAGAGTCAAAACTTCTTTTGTCTTTGTCTGGATTATAAAGACTCCTTCCTTTTCCCACTCCTTGTATCTGACGAAGGGAGCTTCGACAGCTCATACCCTGGAAATCTAGTTGGTCTCTAAGGTGCCACTGGACTCAAATCTTGCTCTTCAATTTAATATGTGTTCTTAAATGTTTAAAAAGGAAATGGACCATTTAACATTCTGTAGGCTGCAAAGAGAGCCCGTGTGGTGTAGTAGTTGGAGTGCTGGATTGGGAAACCCTGGGTTCAAATCCCCCACTCAGTGGATGTCTTTGGGCCAAGTAATTCTCTCTTAGCCTAGACAAACTTGCAGGGTTGTGCTGCTGCTGTTGAAGCAGCGCCCTATGATATGAAAATAGGGTGTTGGAATTACGCAGGACTCGCTTTGTCTTTGTGAAGAAAGTGACGGAATGGGTTCCAAAGAGAACGGGGTGTTGCCAAATGCAAGAGCGATGCTCTTTCTGGGTGTGAAATAGGATGCACGTCAGCAGTTTGCCAGGCCTCATTAACGGCTGCGGCTTTCCAATAAATGATATTTAAAGACGGGCAGTCTAGCCAGAAGCAAATCAGTTCAGCATATTTCTTCCTCTCTGTCACTCCTTTTCTTTTTCGTCTTTTGCTTGCTAGAGGGAGGCCCACTCGTAAGGTTGGTTGCCTCTGATAACAGTTTCTGATGCATCCCGAAGGGTGGGGTGTGTGCGTGTGTATCACTGTTGTCATTATTTGGTTTGCGTAGATTCCTGGAAGCTGCTGTCAGCATCCCACACGGCTTGAGCTTTGTCAATAACAGGCAGACGGCTGCCAGCCCTGGCAAAATTGGCTGAAGGCGTCAGCCCAAAATCAAAGATTAAAAGCCATCGTGGGTTGTCCCGCAGTGGTCACTCATGGGGGTGATTTGGGGTGGGATAAGCAGGCCCCAGCTGTTGGAGCGTGGCTTCTGTTGAGGGTTGCCAACTCTGGGTTGGGAAATTTCTGGAGATTTGGGGCAGAGCAGGGTGAGGGGAGCTCAGCAAATATGGGATGTCATAGAGCCCAGGCAACGATTGTCAAAAGGGGAACGGATCTGTAATCTGGAGGTCACTAGTAATTCCAGGAGATCCCCAAGCCCCCACTTGGAGGTTGGTAGCTATGCTTCTGTCTTCTGGTGTAGGCATAGACATGGCGTCACTTTTGTGTTGGATGTAGGCCCTAGCACTTGCACGGCTCTGGTTAAATAGCAGCAGTTGTGGGTTTTGTATAGCATCCTGTATTGTCGAGTTGCGTCTTGCAATGGCTATAGAATTTAAATTGTGGGAAGGATCTTTTTCTGGAAGCCGCTGCGCAGTGTCTGAGAGATACTTCGAAGCGAGTGGCTCTGATGCACGGCGGAATCGGTCTGCAGGAGGGAGGAACATCTGGAACAAGGAGAGCAAGATAAGCCGAGTCTGAAACGAGGGCTGCGGCACGTACGCTCGGGGTAGGCTCAAGCAGATTTCTACAGCGCTGGCGGCTGGAACGGATCATGAACAGACTTGGAATGAAATTCAGCTTTGTGCTGGTTTCTCATTACTGTTCCTTAAAGCAAAGATTGCACATGCTGAGCTGTAGAAGATATCCAAAATCAGTCACTGCGGTGATCAGGTTGCTTTTACCACATTACTCATTCTGGCTCGTAGCAACATGTATGACTTACCTTGGCCCCGCCTCCCTTTTATTCTCGCAACAACCCTGTGAGGTAGGATAGGCTAAGTGTTTGGCCTAACATCATCCAGCGAGCATTGCACTTGTGGAGAGATTTGAACCCAGTTCTAGTTCAGCGCTCTTAACTACTGCAACCTCCTGGCTCCTTAGTCTGGCTGGTTGCCCATGACGCCCAGCACCTTTGGCTGGATTTGACGGAGGCATCAAGGTGATTGGGACCTGCTGTGGGTTCAAATCCTGTTGCATTCTGTATGGATGTTGGTATAATTACAATATATCATTAAAGCAGGGATCAAAAGCACCCTTGTCCACGTCACTAATAATACTTAGCAGGGCTTTTTTTCAGCTGGAACGTGGTGGAACGGAGTTCCGGCACCTCTTGAAAATGGTCACATGGCTGGTGGCCCCGCCCCCTGATCTCCAGACAGAGGGGAGTTGAGATTGCCCTCCACGCCGCTTAGCGGCGTGGAGGGCAATCTAAACTCCCCTCTGTCTGGAGATCAGGGGGCGGGGCCACCAGCCATGTGACCATTTTCTCCGAGGGCAACCCACTGAGTTCCGCCACCTCTTTTCCCAGAAAAAAAGCCATGAAACTTAGCATTTGTACAGCGCTTTTGGTGTGCGAAAGGTCTCCCATACATTGTGACAGCAATCCTTAATAGAATCCCAGGGAGCTATGCCACTGTTGTTATATTGTAGGTCAAGGGCTGACAGCGCGGCTTGTCTAAAGCCTGCTAGTGAATTTGTGGCCGAGAAGAGATTTGAATCGGTGTTTTCCCATTCTCTGCGATACGAATTTTGATGATACCTAGAGTGAGAAATAGTATATATTTTTTTTCTTTTAGAGAGACATCAGAGCAGGGGGCCCCAACCATTCTAAGCCCGTGGGCATCTTTGCAGTTCTGACACAATATGGTGAGAACAGATACGAATGGCTGCCGCAGCTTATCTTCAGTCACACAGTGAAGATCCTCACGCGGTGGTGGTGGCTGCCGCCAGAGCAGCATTATTAAAAAATCTGCAGAGCCAATTAAATCTCCGATGGCCAGTCAGAAGATTTTTTGGCAAAAGCCCCACCTGCCCAGCCCACTTTCTGCCAGAAAAGGTGTTGGCAGGCACCACGTTGGGGGCCCCTGCAACAAAGGGTCTGGCGACCTCCCATCCATGCATTCTTAGCTCTAAGAGAGCTACTGCTTTGAGTAGTTCCAGCCCGTTCACTGGGTTAGTTGCTCAAACGGGGCCATTGGGAGGTCTAAATTGTTCGGGGACATTGATTATATGTGCCAAAATATAACAGCGATTTAAGATTACAGAAGGAAGAAAGTAAAGAGTCCAGTTGCACCTTTAAGACTAACCAACTTTATTGTAGCATAAGCTTTTGAGAACCACAGCTCTCTTGTATCTGACGAAGAGAACTGTGGTTCTCAAAAGCTTATGCTACAATAAAGTTGGTTAGTCTTAAAGGTGCTACTGGACTCTACTATTTTGCAACGACAGACTGACACGGCCATCTCCTGGATCTGTGACAAAAAGAAGAAAGAGGGCTTTGGGTGTGCGGTTTTCTTTAAATGCCATGAAGGAAATGATTTAGGTGATACCTGTGGGATGGCGGGACTAAACTAAACATCATTTTGCTTCTGATGTAGGAACTCCATGCCCACTTGAACGGCTCTATCAGTTCGGAGACGATGAAGAAATTAATGGCGCAGAAGCCAAACCTTCAGGTTCATAATGGAATGACTATGATTGACAAAGGGAAGAGAAGGAGCCTGGAAGAGTGAGTATGCTGGAAGGCGTGGGCTTTTAAAGATGTATGCCCGGGTTTGCTGGATTGGGGGTACTGAATTATACGGCTGCACCGGATGCAGCGTTTCCCCATTCTTTCTCCCCCTTCCACCCCATCCCGAATGTCTCTCTCTGAGCAAGTAGGCATGTAGTGCAAGCAACCTGCTTGTCTTCAAGAGTTGGTACAATGCTGCGCTACCGTTTGGAGTGGTCGTCTTTTAAACAGAAGTGCAAGGGTCTGACTCGGCCCCCTACTTCCAGTGTGCCAGTTCTGTGCTGTACAGGGGCTTCTCTTATTATTGGAGCTGCTTTGGATCGGGGCAGGGCAGCAAGAGAAAAGGGAGGCTCCAGAGTGGGGTGGGATAGCACTGAGAAATCCATGAATTGATCTGCAGCGAAGATAAATCCAGTGGAAGGGAGTTCCAAAGGCCAACGTGTGCTTTGCGCTCATGAACATGTTTTCAGGGTGTTGCTCTTTTACTCCTTTTTTTCTTTCAGATGCTTTCAGATGTTTCAGATCATCCATCAGGTTACCAGCAGGACTGAAGATATATTAATGGTAAAGAGATTCATATTTCTTTTAAGAAGTTAAAAGCGTAAGAAAGCAAAGGTATTTCTAAACGCACTCTTAAAATTAATTATTCCTGCATTTTTATTCCACACTTCCTCCAACGAGGAAGCGTGCCTCTTCTATGACTCCTTCCTTTCGTCCTCACAGCTATCTTGAGAGGCAGGCCAGGCAAAGAGATAGCGAATCTGTGACTGTGCACTGCATAGCTGTAGAGTCGTCTCTCTGCTGATTGCACAAGCTGGCCGTCGAGTCCTTGTTTTCTTGCATCCGGGGTCGCCAGTGTCTGCCCCTTTTGCAAATGCGGAACTGTTCTCAAGGGTTTAGACTGAGAGGCTTGTTTCTGCAAGCTGAATTATATACTTTTGCGCACATGTTAAGCTGGGGCCTTGCTGCTTAGATTTCCCGTCTTGGCTGAGAAGGGGGCCTGCCTTTGGCTGACTGGCCATTTTGTCTTTCTGAGGATTAGTGCTCTTGGATGGTGTTCACTTTTCTATCATTCTCTTCCTCTCAGATGTCCAGGGATGTATCCATCATTCTTCCCTCTTCCTATGAGGTACAGTAGGCAGAGGGAGAATGGCTGGCCCGCCATCTGTCAGCTTCAGTTCGAACTTAAGTTTCCCCAGTAAGCTGAAATTCTAACCCATACTCTGCAGTGACACTGAGCTAATATAATAAATAGCACATTTATTTATATATTTATTTTTATTTATGTCATCTATGGTCTGCCTTTCTCACTTAGACTCAAGGTGCATTACACAGTGTGAGAGTAGTACAGTCAGTATCAAGGACAGTTTCATAAACAATGCCATAGGGTGAATAAATGCAAGGCTACAAAGATAAAACATTAGCAAGAATCCCAATACAGAGTTGAAGAAATGCTGAAACAGAACATAAGCAATTCTAGGGCTGACATAGGAGCACATATTTAAAGCAACAGATAGTACGTAAGGCAACATAGTGGTGAAGTCTATGGGTGAAGTCTGAGGCCGTGGAGAGCTTTGTATGTGATAATGGAAAAAATGGATGCAATACTTACTTAATAGTTTCTTTTAAAGGCCCTAGAAACAGAATCGTCCATTGATGTCACAAATATTACCCTTTCAGGTAACCAAGGATGTTATTCGGGAATTTGCAGCCGATGGTGTCAAATACCTGGAGTTAAGGAGCACACCCAGAGAGGAGCATGCCACAGGTGACTGGTTTTTTTTCTTTTAAAACCACCTGCTCCCCCCTCCCATAAGTACTCTTATTCCTTAAATACTTTGCCCCCACCATGTTGAATCTTTGGAGCAGACAGGCCCCAGGATTGAGGCCCTAGAACGTCAAAAGCACAATGCCTTTTCTAGCGTTAAATTGAGAGCCGGGGTCGTGGCTCACCTAGTTGTGTTTTTTCCTAGGTATGACCAAAAGAGCGTACGTGGAAACCGTACTTGAAGGTATAAGGCAATGTAAAGAAGAAGAACTGGATATAGATGTTAGGTAAGTTCAGAGTTGCTAGGCATCTTGCTGTTTAGTCTTACATGTGGAATTTCCCCAAACTTAACATGTATTATCAGGTTTCCTTATGGGCTGCCAGCTTGTTTCTACAAAACCCCAACTCCTAAATCAGCCATCTTATTTGTAAAAGCAAATTATCTGGATCGAAAACCAGCATTCAGACATTAGGACAGAATCCAGGCAAACCGAAGTATTCTTGCTAGAATGAATAAGATTGATGGTTGTTGGGGGTTTTCCGGGCTGTATTGCCGTGGTCTTTGCATTGTAGTTCCTGACGTTTCGCCAGCAGCTGTGGCTGGCATCTTCAGAGGTGTAGCACCAAAAGACAGAGATCTCTCATTGTCACTCAGTGCCACTGTGACACTGAGAGATCTCTGTCTTTTGGTGCTACACCTCTGAAGATGCCAGCCACAGCTGCTGGCGAAATGTCAGGAACTACAATGCAAAGACCACGGCAATACAGCCCGGAAAACCCACAACAACCATTGTTCTCCGGCCGTGAAAGCCTTCGACAAAGCAATAAGCAATTGCAATAAGATTGCTTTGGAATAAGCAGCGGGTCAGACCCGCAGCCAGCATGCACCGGAGTGTCCATTGCCGTGTTGTTGGCTGCTAGTAACTTGGGAATCCTGTGCTTCAGGTTTCTAATCTCAGTAGATCGAAGAGGGGGACCGGCCGTTGCCAAGGAAACTGTGAAACTGGCTGAAGAGTTTCTGCTTTCCACAGATGGGGTGGTTGTAGGACTCGATCTCAGTGGAAATCCGACAGTAAGTTTTTCTTTTAACAATCACGTGTGCTCCGGATGTTTGGGGAGTGGCTGTCGCTTGGTAGCAGAGTGTCTGCTTTGTTTGCAGAGAATCTCTGGTGCAGTTTGCGGCATATCCAGGTTAAAAAAGCTCAGGTTGCAGGAGATGTGGAATGCCGCTCACATTCTGAGATCTTGGGGAGACCCAAGGAAATACGGTCTGACTTCGTAACAGACAGCTTCATATGTTAATGTGAGTTTGGTGTAGTGGTTAAGAGCACGGGACTCTAATCTGGAGAGCTGGGTTTGATTTCCCACTCCTCTACTTGAAGCCAGCTGGGTGACCTTGGGTCAGTCACGGCTCTCTCAGAGCTCTCTCAGCCCCACCCACCTCACAGGGTGTTTTGTTGTGGGGATAATAATGACTTACTTTGTAAACCGCTCTGAGTAGGCATTAAGTTGTCCTGAAGGGCAGTATATAAATCGAATGTTACTAATGCCAAAAGCATTCTCTATTCTTTTGATTAGGGGTTGTATCTTGCCAGCTTTTTAAAATGGTCTGCTTCTGGTCTGGGGTCTGTTTTACGGTGCTGCTTAACAGCTTGTCATTTTATATAATTAAATTATTTTAATTGCAAGCTGCCTCGAGCAAATAAATAAATAGCCTGCTGTATTTCCTTACTAAACTTCGTTTTTGTTGCGTTGTCATCTTTAAGGCAGGACATGGCAAGGATTTCTTAGAGCCCCTCTGGGAAGCTAAAAAAGCAGGACTGAGGCTGGCGTTGCACCTTTCAGAGGTAACATCCTATTTTTCTTTTAAAAAATTGCCCGTGCAGTGGCCAGTGCCTCCGTAGCAGGGCATCTGTGTGGCATGCAGGAGGTGTCAGGTGCAGCCCCTGGCATTTCCAACTAAAAGGATCAGGTAGCAGGAAAAGGGAAAGACCACTGCTTGAGACATTGGAGAGAGGCTGCCAGTTAGCGTAGAGAATTCTGACCTTGATGGACGAAGGGTCCGATTCGCTGCGAGGCAGCTTCACGTGTCCGTGCAGATTTCTGTTTGCTGCGCTCATATTTAAATCCAAATTTCAGGTCCAGTAGCACCTTAAAGACCAACTAGGTTTCTAGGATATGAGCTTTCAAGAGTCACAGCTCCCTTTGTCTGACAAAGGGAACTGTGACTCTCAAAAGCTTGTATCCTAGAAATCTAGTTGGTCTTTAAGGTGCTACTGGAACCGAATCTTGCCCTTCCGCTGCAGACCACCTGAAACTATGTTTATATCTAGTCATTGTTGCTTTATTTGTTTAAAAACTTCCTACTAAATCTGAAGAAGAGAGCTTTGACTCTCAAGAGCTTTTACCCTTGAAAAATTTTGTTGGTCGCTAAGGTGCCGCTGGACTCCAATCCCAAATGAGTCCCAAGTTTGAAGTTTTGTCATTTCCCAGCCCCTCCCTTTTTTCTTTAATTTCCACAATGATCTTTGCGTGTATTTACTTCAAATATGTAACGGGACAGAGAACCTAAAGGGATGCTAGCAAAACTTGGCAGGCGTGTTTCTGCAAAGGTCTGCCGTCTTCTTCATCAGGAGTTCTCTTGGGCTATTTCTTCTGATTTGGGTTTTTTGTTTTTAGATCCCCGACCAGGACGAAGAGACCAAACTTCTCCTGTGCCTGCCTCCGGACCGAATCGGGCACGGCACGTTTCTTCATTCTTCGTCGTCAAGGTCCAAGGACCTTGTGCAGCTTGTCAGACGGCATGGTGTGCCTCTTGGTAAGAAAAGGCGAGGAATAGAAAGCTTGAGGATGTGAGGGTTCGTCCTTTCCTTTGCAGCTGCCTCTGATAGCAAAACCCTCAGTCGTTGCTGCCATGGCAACGACAATGCCACTACTATACCTCGGCCTAGGAGAAGGTCTACTCTTGGTACGAGGGCGGAAGGATAAGCTGATGGCCTCTGAGGGAGCATCTTTTATGCCTGTCCTCCTCCATCGTCCCGCCTCTCAGATATACGCAGTCTCAACATTTGTGGGATGGGGCACTGATTTGAAAGTGCTTTGGTGTGAAAATTAATCCCACATCAAACATTTTGTCACTTCAGAAAATATGGCTGTCAGCCAATGCTGGCACCTGGTAGGAGCCTTAGGGGAATGGGAAGTATTGTGCCAACACTATGATGCCACTTCTGGTGCAAACCGAGAAGCGACATCATCATGTTGGTGTGACCCTCTAGGATTCTTTCAAAACTCTATGGTTGTACCAAATGGTGGCGGGGAGCCTTGTCAGAGAGTGTGAGAAAAAGAGCTATATCAAATGGGTCAGGTGAAAGATGTTTCACACTGTGCAAGCATTGGAGTTCCCCAGAACTCTTCATCAGGCTGGATATTTCACAATAAAATAATAAAAACACCCTGCCTGATTAGTAATCAGATGGGAGACCGCCAAAGAAGACCAGGGTTGTAGAGGCAGGCAATGACAAGCCACCTCTGGTAGTGTCTGGCCTTGACAACCCCAGCAGTGGTTGCCGTAAGTTAGCTATGACTTGATGGCCCTTTCCACCACACCACCACTTTAACCAGTGAATGTTCCACCAGGTGGAGCTGTCTCAGCAGGAAAAACAGACCAGTCCTTGCACAAGAGGAGCGATAATTTCACGGGCCCTGGAGCAGAATCCTCATGGTTTGGCTTAGAGGCCTGCTCTTTCTCCTATGGCCCGTGGTGTTTCCCTCTTCTGGGTAAATTTTCTAGCTTCATGATTGTGCTATTGCTTAGCCTTCCAGCCTCAATTGTGTAAAATAGCAATTTTTGTGTTGGGGCCAGTGAATAAGGTGATGCTCAATGCCAGTTCCAGGCAGGGGGGGCAGGGGGGGGAGGTAAACCAGGTACGGCATCCTTAAGTTTGCACGCCCCCCCTTGTCCTGGGAGAGGCGGGGCGTGCAAACTTGAGAATTCATTCATGCTCTGGAGACTCTCTGTAACATCTTTACTAGCCTTTTGCCGAAGACAAGTCCTCTTTCAGAAGGCGCTCGGTGCGGTGTGCAAGCAGTCCAAAATACGGGATGTGCAGTGTTGAATTGTGATAAGCAGTGCTTTCTAAAAATGAGGCTGGAAACTCTTTTACAATTGTGGCAAATCACTCTGCTTTGAGGAGGTGGCTGTACTGATACGATGTTTATGCTTTGAGGTTTTAACATTTTTTGTAACTCGCTCTGGAGATCTGTTGCATGGGGGAGGATTTGTGAATCAATATAATGGTTGCTAAATGACTTTAATACCTTTCTCCAAATGTTGAAATCAAGCTCTGCCCACATCTGTGTCTGGGGCATGGATCTGTTCTCGGAGTCCCCAAAGAAAATGAGTCCTGCGTGAAATCTGATTAAGAGCACTATATGTGAGCGTGCACAATTACTGATTTGAATTGTAAGAATTGTACCCGCTCTCAAACTGTAAGAAGTAGCACCGAGAGAAACTCCTTGTGCGCATGTCCTTTATTAACACCGGCTTTCCTTTTTTTCCTTAGAACTCTGCGTGACCTCAAACCTCAAAGGTCAGACCGTGCCTTCGAGTGACCGCCACCACTTTGGATTCTGGTACAACGCGGGACATCCCGTTGTGTTGTGTGTAAGTTGACTGCTGTACCTGGGCATAAAGAGCCAGACCTTCCATGTCAAATGCAGGCTGGAGACCTACTACAAATGTCTCCACTTTAACTCATAATGAAGCATGCCGGAAACAGGCATCTGTTGTGCGAGCAGATAGTGGAAGAGCACACGGATGCAGCAGCAGTAATTGTCAAGGCTTGTAGTTGTTTGTGGACTTAAGCCCCCTCCCCTCCAATTTCTCCCAGCCCTCTTTAACAGTGCCGTCCTCAACAGAAGAGCAAGATCTGAGTCCAGTAGCACCGTACAGATCAAGATTTCCAGGGTGTACGCTTTAGAGAGTCAAAGCTCCCTTTGTCAGATAAAAACATGTTGATCTTTAACCTTGTTGGTCTTTAAAAAGACCAAAAGTCTTGTTGGTCTCTAAGGACTCAAACTTTGCTCTTCTACTGCGGACTAGCACAGTTACTCGCTTGAAACTATTCTAAGTAGAGTTACACCCCTTTAAGCACATGGATATCAGTGGAACTCGAAGGGCATAACTCGGTTTAAAATTGCACAGTTAGGCTGTTTGAGCCAATTGCCAACATGACAAATGTGTCCTTGTGAACATTTAGTTGCAGGATAGCGTGGATGTGATGTCCACACAGGGTAAATTGATCAGTCCCCCGTACGTAGTGGCATCATAGAACGTGCCCCAGAATCCTTTGTAAAGAAAATGACCAACTGAATATACAACATATTAGCGAAATAAACAACCCACTGTGAAAACAGGCTAATTCATAAAGGCTTACTGTTGAAACGGAGGAATAACCTGGGGCTACCTGTTAACAGAAATGAAAACAGAAGTTCTAAACAGTATACATTTAGAACTGAAGGCATTTTATAACAGAAGTTCTAACTTCAGAAGTTCAAGATTGTAGGCAGTTTAACGTTGAAGCTGGAATTTGTGAGTTGTTTGCTTAAAATCATGAGGCACCTTCTTATTTTTTGTGTGTGGCTCTTGTAAATATTGGATATAGAACATTTTATATTTAATTGTAATAATTTATCGGTGCATCTTTAAATTGTTATAATTGCATGCCTGTGTAGGAGTTATTGTATAAAACACTTGGTTTAAACCTTGTTTCTAATTAGCTTGTTTTCGCCGTGGGTAATTTTGCCAAAATCCTTTGTGGGATTCTGGGAGCGTATGCTCAGGAGTTATGTGGATGACAGATTTATGTTGAATGTGTCCTTTGACAAACCGTAAGAACGTAAGAAAAGCCCTGCTGGATAAGACCTGGCCCGGATCCTGTAATCTCGAGGAGAGCTCTAGGAAGGGAAAGGGCTGTCTTCTTGAAAGCAGCTTTGAACACGGCTTCTTTTCCAAATTTGTTTTTCCACTAGACTGACGATAAAGGCGTTTTTGCAACCAACCTTTCTTGGGAGTACCAGCTGGTGGCGAACACATTTCAGCTGTCCGGAGCGCAGATGTGGGACCTTTCTTACAACGCCATCGACCACATTTTTGCTGGCGCCTGCACCAAAGCAGAGCTACAGGAAAAGTGGAACAAGTTAAAACCATCCTTCCTTAAGCAACTCAATGGGAGGGCTGAGGATTGGTGAATCCATGACATGTTTTGTGTGAGGGGGTGCTTCTTGGGCTAGTTTGTGCATCCCATAGATGGACCTCTTCACACCGTACCATTTCAGCCTGCACCAGGGTGGTGGCTTGTTTGAATATTCTGTTATTTAACTTCGATGTGCCCCTGCTTGAAGAAAACTACCCTATCAGAGAGAAAGCTAAGTGGAGCCCTTATCCCTGACATGCTAAGTTTCTATTGCAGGGAGTAAAAAAAAGGGGGGGGAGCAATAAAATAATTGCAACCCACCCTTAGTCAAAAATGTCCAAGGAAAGCTTTGCTGTTCAATGCTGTTGAATGGATAAACTGATCCTAAAATTGGTCATGCAATGACCTGCTTTGTGTGCAGCTGCTTGTGTGTAGATTAGGACATTTTCAGCTGTAAAGCTCAGGAGAGAAACAAACAAAATAACCTCCCAAAGGTAAGTAAGTAATGTAACATAGCATAGTAGGTCCCAACTTGGCAAATATATTTTTATATCAGCCTCTGGTGGGGAGGAGAATATAACATCAAACAGTCTCTTTTTATTGTCGAAGGCTTTCACGGCCGGAGAACGATGGTTGTTGGGGGTTTTCCGGGCTGTATTGCCGTGGTCTTGGCATTGTAGTTCCTGACGTTTCGCCAGCAGCTGTGGCTGGCATCTTCAGAGGTGTCAGGGACACTGAGAGATCTCTGTCTTTTGGTGCTACACCTCTGAAGATGCCAGCCACAGCTGCTGGCGAAACGTCAGGAACTACAATGCCAAGACCACGGCAATACAGCCCGGAAAACCCACAACAACCATAGTCTCTTTTTACTTTATGACTGGGTAGTGGTCTTAGCAAGCCAAATGCATTGTAGCTGCGTTTCTACCCAGCCCAAGGATGTACATTCTTAGAAATTTGTGGTGCCTCTTTTGTCTTCTACTCTGGGAAGAGATTATCTCTTTTGCAACAAGACAAAAAACATCCTGTTTTCATCAGAGAGCAGGTGATAGGTGTCTCTTTGAGGACCCGTCTCACCTGTACACCCTGCCTTAAGGGGGTTATGGAAATAAGTTCCCTTCAC
The DNA here is from genome assembly GCF_028583425.1 of Eublepharis macularius. Classification (NCBI taxonomy): domain Eukaryota; kingdom Metazoa; phylum Chordata; class Lepidosauria; order Squamata; family Eublepharidae; genus Eublepharis; species Eublepharis macularius. Next base: position 37,345,384 of record NC_072807.1, on the reverse strand, counting down.
AAGGCAGAGGCAAAACCCCACATCAAATGCTACCACAACAGGAATCTGAAATGCAAGAAGGTTTTGTGCGCATCAGTGGAAGTGCAGCTCCTTTCTAGTGCTGCAACACGGGACTTGTTCTCCACTTGTGCATGATAGCAAAGGGCCATGTGCATATTTGTGAACAAGCTCTTTCCTATGTACACCATATATAAATTTAACTGCCCATTGTCAAGTAGGCAGTAAAAAGAAAAGGTGGAGAAAAATTTAAGGGACAGTCATGCATGTGTAAACTGCACCACCCATGTGCCTTAGACCAGGTTTCCAAGATCTCCGTTTCTGGCTTCTGTTTGCAAACTCAGGTAATTTTAAACAAATGGAGAATCTAAACACCTAGTAGAGGAAAGCGGCTTCCGAGTGACAGATTCTACCCTTTGAACAAACTCTACTTTCTGAATTGTTTCTTTTCGCTTGGGTGAAATGGAGTGTTTTTAAGGATCAGAATTCGGCGGAAGTTGCCCAGAAGTTTTGTCTGCAGTGGTGTAATGAATTGCTAGAAAATGGAAATTGTTTGAATACAGCAGAGTAGCATCAATAAACAGCGCCTGAGGAAAATGTATGACTCCCTCCCTTTTCTTGGCGGAGAAATGTTTATTGGTTCTTGAAATCTTTGGTCTTTCTGCTGAGGGTTGTTTTTGTATGACTAGACAAGTGAGGCACCTTTCCAATTCTCTGTCCTAAAGGAGAGGGACAGTCGAGGGTTAACGGACACATTCCAATTAGGCCATAGATGCAGAGGAGTTAGCCGTGTTAGTCTGTGGTAGCAAAATCAAGAAGAGTCCAGTACAAACTGGTCAAATACAGAAGAGGAGGGTGGAGAGGGGAGAGAAGGGGACATATATCAGAAGGGGACAGGATGCAATTAGCGGGGAGGCAACCAAAACATTCCTTTGCTAGTAAATGTAAACATCTCCTTTTGGTGTGAGGTTTCAAAGGAGTTTGCCGTGTTAGTTTGTAGCAGTAAAACAGCTAGACCATTCAATTCCAATGCAGTATAAGCCTTCAATAACCTCCCTCTCCCCCCCTAATTGCATCTTTGCTCTCCTTCCCTCCTCCCCGCTCCTCTTCTATATTTGACCAGTTTCTGTACCATTCATCTGACGAAGAGAACTTGATTCTCGAAAGCTTATGCTACAATAAAATTGGTTAGTCTGAAAGGTGCTACTGGACTCTTTTTGATTCCAATTAGGCCGTGGAGGTGATACGAACCTGGGTCTCCCAGAACCTAGACCGACACTCTTAACCATTACATCGCACTGGTATTCCAGTATCCTCCCAGGGACTGAGTGGGGGCCCAGTTTGTAACAACCACACCTGATGAGCTGCTTTTCTTTCAGTGTTGACTGATTTAATTGTTGTTGTTTTTTAATAAGGCGGCACATTACAGGAAACGTAACTCAGAGGAGGGCTCTTATCTTGTTTAGTGCGGGTTGTTCAATGAAGCACAGAACAGCGAAGTCCTCAGTCCCCGTTTCCAGCTCTTCATTTCTCCTTTTAGCTGGTCCACAGCCAGAGTCGGTCGCATACTGCAAAAGACAGAAGAGGGGTATGGAACCTTCCTGTTTAAAAGGGTCCAAAGTTCCTTCACCATTCTTTGTTGGAGCTCTTGGAAGGAGCTGCAGGCCTCCCGGACGAAGAGTCCCTTGCCATACCCATCCAAAATATCATGAGAACAAATTTGCAGGATTCCCCAGCAGCACAGATCTCCCCCCCTTCCCCCGCTCCGAATTTTGGCATTTGGGAGCTAAGTTACAAGAGACGAATTACACAAAGGCATGCACATGAAGGGAGTCGCAATGTTAGCGGGGAAGCTGAGTTTTAAAAGACGGATCGGAAGGCTTTGTCAATTTTCCCTCTCTACAGGGCCAGCAAAGAAGACTCCTCAGAGGGTTTGTTAATTTCCTCTTCACCTCCTAGAAGGGGAAGTGATACTGACAGAGCCTTGGGGAGGCGAAGAGGAAATTAACAAACCCGCTCAGGAGTGATCTTTGCAGGCTTTGTAGAGAGGGAAAATTGTCAAAGCCTTTTAAGACTCAGCTTACCGGCTAACATTGTGACCCCCTTCACGTGCATGTCTTCGTGTAATTCATCTCTTGGAGTTTGTCTCTCAGTCCTGCCTTTCACCTCTCAGCAGTGCTGGAAGATACTGACCTTGGGTGTGCAAATTGTCACAGTATGTGGCAGGTGATGTACATCCATGTGTGAATGGGTGCTGTGTATCTGTTACCTAGAAAAGGCAGGACAGGAAGAGGGACCACCAGGAAGAAGAAAATGAAAGCAAAAAATTCCATCCACTGACCGAAGGGCTTGCCGGCTGCTCTCCAAGGTTTGACGGAGTTTACCACGTTGACGTAATTGATCCACTTCTCCCCCCACAAAGGACCAAATGCTACAAAAAGAAAAAAAATGGCAAATCAAAAGCACGATTCTCCAGCTACAGATAAGACCATACTGACAGACACAACAGCCTCCGTCCCTCTAAAGCATTTTGGATGTGGCTTTCCTACCATTTATCTTCACAAAAAAGTATGAGGTCAGGCAGAGAGGGAGGGAGAAGTCACCCAGTGAGTTTTAGTGGAAATTTGTACTAGTCTGTGTCTGACACTCTAAAACCACAGGCTTTCCATGAACTGACTTCCTCTATAAATAAATTTACAAAGACCGGGAATCAACCAATTAACCAGTTCACACTGGTATTTTAGTAACAAGTGCAAAGTGCAAGTAAACAGTGTACAATAAATAAAATATTCAAAGTCCGTATGAGCAATACATAAATAGTCCACAGTGGGAGATCCAGAGGTAGGAGAGCAGTGTGCCAAGACGCCAGTTGAATAGTTCACAATCCACACAGGGACGGAGAATCGCCGTGCCGACGGGCTAGTGCGTACGTATATTTTTCAATTCCCAAAATTTTCAATTTTGCTCAGACCCCACTGAGCAAAACAGTCCGTTGGAAAGCTTGTAGCAGAGATAGAATTGGATCCAGGAGGGTATGTGACCAGGAGATCTGCATTTTCCAGTGATTGATGTGCCCAAGAAGAAGTGTTTTAACACGAAACGGGAATTGAAAAATATACGTACGCACTAGCCCGTCAGCACGGCAATTCTCTGTCCCTGTGTGGATTGTGAACTATTCAACTGGCGTCTTGGCACACTGCTCTCCTACCTCTGGATCTCCCACTGTGGACTATTTATGTATTGCTCATATGGACTTTGAATATTTATTTATTGTACACTGTTTACATTACTTGCACTTTGCACTTGTTACTAAAATACCAGTGTGAACTGGTTAATTGGTTGATTCCCGGTCTTTGTAAATTTGTTGAGCTGACTAACCGGGTTAGTCTCCCCTATTCTTGTGTATCCTCTATAAATAGCCTTGCAGAAGAGATCCATGTACACCCCCCCCAGCTCTTGAGAGGGCAGGATAAAAGATTTAACACTAAATAATCCTGGTGGTGAGTGCTGTCAAGGCATAGCTGATTTATGGTGACCCATGGTAAGATTTTCAAGGCAAGAGACTAACGGGTGGTTTGCCATTGCCTGCCTCTGCAACCCTGGTCTTCTCTGGAGGTCTCTCATCCAATTACTAACCAAGGCTGACCCTGCTTAGCTTCTGTGATCTGATGAGATCAGGCTTGCCTGCGCTATCCAGATCAGGAATACTAAATAATACATTTTTTTTAAAAAAAAATGTGTATTTTCTATTTTTTTTATTAAATTGCAGCAACAAACTTTTTTGATAATTGAAATGAGGAGATCTTGAAAGCACCGGTTTAGCTCCAAAAGGCCTCTTACCTGTGGTGTGCCTCATATCGATAATCATGCCTCCACGGTGCTTAACATATTCTCTCGGGAAGCCACGATCGTCCACAATCTTCAAGAATACAAAAATAAAATTAACAATTATACCCTGCTGAGGTCTCTCCCCTCCAAACCCTGCCCTCTTGAGCCCCTAATGTGGAGTTGGCAATCTTATCTCGCCAAGCCCCAAAATGTTCATCACATTAACGCAGTAGAAGAGGAAAGCTATACTTACTGGGTTAGGAATGTAAAGGTACGCTGGTTTATTCCTGCTGTAATCTGGGGAGACGGCATATGGAGGCACAGTATATTGTCTGTGAACAATACAAAGGAAGATGAACTAAGCCTCCACAAATAGGGACCCAAGGTTCATCTCTGCTTGGATTGGCCAAGTGGTTCAACTTTGCCTTGGCTACTGTTAGAGAAGGGCAGGCTTAGGTGATAAAGTAGTGATACGCTAGGACTTGTCATGACTATTTACAGTCATCCCTAAATCCAGACTATCAAGAGAGCTGCAATATGCAAACAACCACAATAGGGCCCCACACCTTTTTTCTTACAGAGAAAAACATCCATTTAGGACCAGGGTTGCAAGAAGCAACCCGAAAAGGTAAGAATCGCACAACCGTTTTTAACAGTGTTAAATTGGCAAAATAACCTTTTTGGGGTGGCGATTATTCTCTGTCTGAAGGGAGGAGCCCCATGATGCAGAGTGGTAAGCTGCAGTACTGCAGTCCAAGCTCTGCTCAGGACCTGAGTTCGATCCCGGCGGAAGCAGGGTTCAGGTAGCCGGCTCAAGGTTGACTCAGCCTTCCATCCTTCCGAGGTCGGTAAAATGAGTACCCAGTTGTAGATGACTGGGGAAGGCAATGGCAAACCACCCCGTAAAAAGTCTGCCAAGAAAACGTCGTAATTCGACATCCCCCCATGGGTCATTATTGACTTAGTGCTTGCACAGGGGACTACCTTTATCTTTTTACCTGTCTGAAGGGAAGAATTGCAGTTGGATCAGCAGAGGTTTGGGGAGAGGACTTTGCTGTGACCATTTTTGCTCCCAAGTTTCCCTGCTGTTGTTGAGGAGGACCAGAAAGTGCCCTCTTAGCCCATAAGGAAGCTGCAGGCTGGGACTAAATAGTAATGTTGGACGCTGAGGAAATTACCCTCAGGGTTGCTGTGAATACCCAAAGAGCACAAAGAGCAGCAGGGGGGGCATCTGGAGATTTGAGAGGAGGACTCAGACGTTTCAGGTTTGGAATGAGGGCACCATCTCTTAATCATCTGTTCCCGAATGCCATCTCTGTGGCACATTCGGTAAGGATTTGCCGCACAACGACGAATAAATTTGCTTCAATGGAGCCGTTCTGCAATTGCCCAGCAATGCCACATTCAGGCTTCCAAGTTTCAGCTCTATTAGCAAAGACCATGGTACGAATTCAACGAAATCGATCTGAATATTGGTGAGAAACACTCATAGTGCAAATCGAGTCAGTTGCACTTACTGGTAAGAGTGAGCCATGTTGTGGTCAAGCTATCCCTTGGCTGGCCCCAGATTCGACTGTCTTGTTTTGCTTTTGACTCCAAAGACATTAGCAATGATGTCACAATGGCCTGTGCTTGAAGGCGATTGGCTGGTTTGGGGCAGCGCCTCATCGGCTGCACATGCTGGTGCTCCATGATGCGGAGACACATTATGAGCTAGAACTTGCTGGGGACCAATTATGCATCGCACATCCTCACACTGCAGAAAAACTGCACGCTTCTGCTTGTGCCATACTCTTGGGTCCTGCTTGCCGCTTCGTGGAGAAATAATCGTGCACTGAATTCTGGGATGGATTATTGTCCTGACACCTGGAAGGATCTTTATGCCTTGGGCCCAAACACATCGATGACCTACCTGGTGCCAAGGAAGAGGGGATGTCATTCAGTGGTGGAGCAGCTCCTTTGTATGCGGAAACTTCCAGATTCAATTTCCCCCACATCTCCTGTTCAAAAGATCGGGCAGTAGGTGACGGACGTTCACCTGAGAAAAATCACTGCCAGAGCAGACCTTGAAAGACTATTGGTCTGGCCAGGGGTCATTTCATAGAAAAAGAGCTGGAGGAACTCATTAGTCTAACTCATTAGCATATGCCACGCCCCTTGCCATCACCGGAAGTGTGTCATTAGCATAACTGATTTGCATATGCCACACACCCCTGACATCACCTGTCCTGGCTGCCCATTCAGGGATGAAATTGTGCCCAAAATGGCAAAAAGGGGCTGAAAATGGCCAAAAAGGGGTCCAAAATGGTCAGGATTGGGCCGCTGCTGAGCGAGAGAGTGATCCACCACCTGTCAGAGGCCAGATCCGGGCTGTTTTAGCCCCAATCCAGGCCAAAACGGGCCCAAAATGGCTGAGAGTGAGGTGGGCAGGGCCACCTGACATGTGTGACCTCTTTGGGGAACTGCCGGAACTGTGTTCTGGCACGTTCCCCCTCGAAATGAGCCCTGGGTCTGGCTCTCTAGAGCAGCTTCGTGGATTCATGACGAATTATTAAATATGATGATTATGGTATTGTATAGCACTTAAAGAGTGTTGGACTATAAATGGAAAGTCTCGTGTTCAAATCTGCACACAATCATAGAATAGGGTTGGAAGGGACCTCTAGGGTCATCTAGTCCAACCCCCTGCACAATGCAGGAAATTCACAAGTACCTCCCCCCAACACACACACCCAGTGACCCCTTCCTCCATGCCCTGAAGATGGTAAAACACCATCAGGATCCCTTGCCAAACTGGCCTGGGGAAAATTGCTTCCTGACCTCAGAGTGGTGATTTGTATTACCCTGGGCATGTAAGAAGGGGCCACGAGAACTAAGCACTGATGTAACCCTGTTAATCATGAAGCTTGTTGGGTGATCTTGGACCAGGCGCTGTCAGCATCACAGACCTCGCAGGGTTGTTGTGAGGATAACATGGAAGAAGAGGGAACCACGGTTGCCTCTTTTAGCTCCTTGGAAGAAAGGTGGAATACAAAGATAACAAAGAGTCTAAGAGTGCACCCTTACTTCTTTATTTCTCCTATATCAAATGATACCATCAGTGTGATCACAAACACTCCTTTCAATCAATCCTGTGTTTATATTTCCACCAGTGGACACCACCCCAAGAGATATTCTTAGCATACAAATGGAAGAATCGTTGGGGACAGTTTTACCGCACCGCAATAACACAGGAAAAGGATATCTGGGTTAGCTGTTCAAAGTTGTGGGAGGGCCCTACTCACTGAAACACAGAGCAAGTCAAGATCTTATTTTTTTTAAAAAAAAAACTGGATATAACTTGACTAAAATAAGGAAAGAGAGAAGGCTTTACGTTCACAAGGGCATGCCCCCTCTCCTCCCCACCAGTCTTAACCTTGCCAACCAGCGGATCCGAAAAGAAACACACTCAAATGGTTCTGTGTTTCGTTGTTGTGAGTAATACAGCCCTTTGCATTTTCTCAAGCTGTTTAGAATGTCTCAGTGGTCTTGTTTTTATACTGCTAGGATTTTAGGTTTATATTATGCAGATCTTAGCACGTTTTAGATCCAGAGGAGTTAGCCGTGTTAGTCAGTAATCGCAAAATAGTAAAGTGTCTAATAGCACCTTAAAGACTAACCAACTTTATTGTAGTGTAAGCTTTCGAGAGCCACAGTTATCTTTGTCAGATCCATCTTGCATCTGATGAAGAGAGCTGTGGTTCTTGAAACCTTATACTACGATAAAGTTGGTTAGTCTTAAAGGTGCTACTGGACTTTTTACTATTTATAGCATGTTTTAAGATCCTACCTATCCAATGTTTTACTTATCTTTTATCCTGTTCTGCTGATTTTTTAAATATAATGGTTTTATTATGTTTGCTGCTTTGCTATGATGTTGGGAGCCACCTAGCAGATACCATCTGATGCTCAGCCTTGTATAGCTCCCTCCGCGCCCCCGTATCCATTTTTGTTTTATTTTACAAATATTTACTGATACTGTAATCTGTAATAAAAGTCTTTCCTTCCTGTAGTTTTGCTGCTAAAAAAAATATCTCACAACATGGAGAAAAATATGGATATTCTCTGTTTTTGCATGGATATTCTCTGTTTTTGCATGCATTAACAAAAATTTGGAAATCCAGAGTTCCTTCTAAGATTTAAAAAAAAAAAAGATCAACAGGAAATTCAACATACTGTTGAATTCAGACCCTTCCACCACCTACCAAAATTTCTACAGATGTTTACCAGAGCAGGATCCGCAGAATTAACCATTAATTTGATTTTCAAGGAGATTTTATTCTACACACAATCTATTGTCATGTTGAAGGTTTCAAGGTTCCCTCAGTGGAGATAACTGCGGGAAAGTTTCCTTAAGCATACAAAATTCCAAATACAGAATTCCAAAAATAGACATTCCACAATCTAATTGTCATCAGGTCAGTATTAAGCATCGGAGAGCATTTTTAAACCTTTGCATTGTTTATTCACATAATACCAAAAAAAATCTCATAGTTTTTGGCTGTACCATATGCTAGGAAGTGTCTTTGGAACAAGAGACAAGACATTAACAAAAGTTTGGAAATCCAGAGTTCCTTCTAAGATTTAAAAAAAAAAAGATCAACAGGAAATTCAACATACTGTTCAGCCAACAGGTACAATACATCAATAGAATAATAGCTGCACTTTGCTACCGGAGTGTTGCAGAAAGGTTTACAGTGCAATCCTAAACACAGTTACTCTCACCTAAGCCCATTTAAATCAATGGTCTTAGACTGGCATAGCTCTGCTTAGGATTGCACTGTTTGTATACCTGGCATAAAAGACAAAAATAAAATGCACCCCATGTTAAAGGGAATTTCCAAACAAAATACAAAAAGGAAGTTGATTATGTGCAAATACAAACCTACAAAGCCACATAGATACAAAAGGTTTAAAAAAAAAAAAGAAATACTGCCTTGGTCAAGTCTTGAGTAGGTTCAACAATGGAGTAATCCGACTGGAAATTAAAAACAACAACAACATTGCACAAAACCTATTTGTCCTTGGTGAGGTTATTCCTCTCGTACCCGTTATGGAATCCCTTTGTCCCATCTGGGCCTCTTGGGAAACGCAAGACCCCAACGGGCAATCCGTCTGCATTCTGAATTTTTGGGCTGAGCATTGGGCTCCCCACTGGACTTTTCTCTTGAGTCACAGTCTGAGCTTGTCGCCTCCTTTGAACCCATGGACTACTCGAAGGAGTGACGCTGCTGTCCGACGAATCATCTGCGCATCTCCTCAGCATTTCGGGACTGGTGCTGAGGCTAAGCCTGCCGTCTTCAGCCAGCGGAGACATCTTGGGAACTTTTCGCAATGAGGAAGGGCTGTTCCAAGGACTGGACCTCGGGGAGACGTTAGGGCTGAGGTGATTGTTCTGGTACGTGGTGGGGCTCAACTTATTTGAGGCATTCACTTTGCGACCTGACATGGGAGATGTTGGATTGCTCTCTGGCTCAGAGGAGCTGTTGGCAGAAGACTCGTCTCCGACGTACTGAAGTTCCTCCACTCTCTTGTTCATCGATCGTGTTTTGTTCAGACCCTTGCTGGGGTCTTCCTCGCGGTTCTTGTCTTTCAGAACTTTCTTCTTCGGTGGCTTCACACCAATGAGGACAACCTTCATGTCCGTTTCATTGTCCGTAATGCACATCGACTCATGAGCTTTGATGGCAGCGTCCACCTCTTCGAACTCTACGATGGCGCATTCCTTGGTTCCGACTTGGCTGTATCGGCTGCTGAACCTCTTGATATCCGGTGGAAGATCCCTACCAGGCTTGAGGATGCGAACGGAGGAGATGACCCCAAACTTAACGAAAGCTTTAAGAAGATTCTCCATCATCTTCTCCTGAACGCATCCGTTCTCCTGTTTTTCATCCTCCGGGTGGAGATCAGAAACCAGGGGGATGTCATAAATGAGCAACATCTTGCTGGGGAGATTCTCACTAGGAAATACCGGAACTGGAGTGGTCCTTCGAACTTTTCTGCTGTCTTCGTTCAGCTCTAGGACCTCTGAGTATTTCAGGGCGTACGCCGTAGTTCTCCAGTCACGTGTCAGCTGCTTTACCTGGAAGAAACAGCAGTGTTTTCAGAACATTAGAAATGGTTCAACAATGCCATAAGTTAACTTTACAATGGGAGAAAACCACTGTTCAACCTTAAGATTCACCAGTGGCCATCGCCTCCAAATGGACCCCCCCCCCCCGCCGGCAACAATCGCAAATTGGTACAGCTGGATATGGGACTATTTTATAATGGAGAAATTAGCAGACCATCTGGCTCAGTGTGAAAATCAGAAACACAGATCTCAATTTCTGGAACAGTGGTTCCCAATCCTAGAATACCTAACATTCAGTGGCACAATGATACAGCCAATCTCTAAAAAGGAATATTATATTCTATTAACATGTTATTAATGAAGAGAATGGACAGGATAATTTAATTAATTTATTGATGAAAATTTTGTTGCTATGTATTACTTATGTAGAATAATCAAGGGCTCTTAACAGTCTACTCTGTCTACTCTTAACAGTTATTGTTAATGGTTGCAAACGTGTTGTTGAGCTATACTGTATGTTCACAAGCTATAAGCTGTTTGAAAAGTTAAAATAAATTTTAAAAAATGTAAATTAAAAAAAAAAGATTTACCAGTGGCCTAGAGCAGGAAGTAGTTGCTTAAGGGAAAGAACCTAAGTGCCAAACCAAGGAGAGCACGGCCTTGCTCTCTACCAGAGGGACAGCCACATACAGGGGTCTCAGTCCTGGAGAAAAGCCAGGACTGGCCTTTGTGATGCCTGGCTGCCAGGGGAATGGCAAGACAGGAACGTTTTCTGGTTATCACATAGTTTGAGCTTATCTTGTTTTTGAGAAGTTCCGTTCCAGGTTGGCACTTGCTGTTTAGAAATACACCTTCCTCCTTCCATCCCGTGTAGGTCAACTGCCATCTATAAGTACTTTACAAGACTTCCTTTTTTTTGCTTCTAGACCCAAGAGGCTTGTAAAAGCTTTCGAGAGTCAAAATTCCTTTGTCAGATACCCTGGAATTCTTGTTGACCTTTAAGGTGTTACTGGACTCAAATCTTGCTCTTCTACTGCAGACCAACACGGCTACCCACCTGAAACAATTAGGATTTGGAAAACCCAGGTTCGAATTCTCACTCTGTGATGGAAACTTGCTGGGTAACCTTTGGCCAGTCTCTCTCTCAGCCTAACCTATCTCACAGGGTTGATATTACGAGCCTAAAATGGAGGAGCAGAGAATGACTCCATTTAGGCCGTTTTGGGTCCCCGTTGGTGAAAAATGGGGGGATTAAATTCCTAAATTAATGCGGAGCTCTGCGCAAATACCGACTCTAAGCAAAAAGAATGCTGCAGACCAACTCGAAGCACAGTTAACCTTTTTGAAAGACGTCAGGAGCTTTACGCTGACGTAGCCCATTTTGTTTCTCCGGACGTGCTTCAGAAGGAAGGCGTCTTTCTCGAGGTTTTCATCTGAGAAGTAATATTCAATCTGGGCCACCAGTTGAAAGATCAGGTCGCGGTCAGGCTGTTTCCACTTGTGCTCAAAATCTTCTCCATCATTTTCACCACCGCTGGAACAAGAAAAGAGAGGGAATTGAATCTTGCTCTTATTTATTTATTTATTTATTTATTTATTTACTTACTTATTTATTTCATTTATAGTCTGCCTTTCTCACTGAGACTCAAGGTGGATTTAATTTAATTTAATTTAATTTAATTTAATTTAATTTATTATATTTATATTCCGCCCTCCCTGCTTTCGCAGGCTCAGGGCGGATAACAAATACAAACATGTTTAAAAACATTTAAAAACATTAAATAATACATTTAAAAACATTTACACAGTATGAGATTAGTACAATCAGTAGCAAGGACATTTCCATAACAATGCCAAAGGGTAAATAGATAGAAGTTTAAAAGATATAGTATTAGCAAGAATCCAATATAGAGTAGAAGAAAAATACTGAAGCAGAACATAATCAAGTCTAGGACTAACATTAGACAACATGGAGCACTGGTGGTACATAGGAGTACATATTTAAAGCAG